>NC_136703.1:6635591-7089456 GCF_947650265.1 Symphodus melops
TATATATATATACAGTATATATATATATATATATATATACAGTATATATATATATACATACATATATACATACAGTATCTCAATTACTCTTTGGTCATTCAATTAATAAATTGTACAGCACCAATCCATGACAAATGCTTTAAAAGGGCAGTCGCATGGAAAATATGCATTTTAACAGGCATGCAGAAACCTCATGGCAGAACCAGACTCACGTTGAACAGCCATTTGCCGGACATGTGAGCAAGACAACCAACAGAAATAACAATAGCAACAAAAACAACAAACTAATTAGATTTGAGCCTATAGAATGCAAGTAATAATGGTAAAAGTATATGTAAGATTAGCAATAACAAAAAAGTTGTGAATTAATAGCAGTCATATGTATTTTAGCCGATGAAGTTGAGCAGATATAATTCACAATGAAACATGTAAAACTATACTTGTCCTTAGCTTTGGGCTGTTCCTGTTTAACTTCAAGCAATGAACCTTTAAGCCACTAGACCCAATAAGAGCCATATGACAGCATTTGAGCTACAGTTATTGCCAATGAAGCATCAGGAATTTATCCCACTGTAGTCACTGTGGTTTACATGGGCTTGGTCTCGCCTACCTGCATCCATCTCTTTATTATCTCTAAGCTGTTTGTCATTGAGGCCTTTTGGCAGCAGTTCTTCCTCCCTGTACCCTCTTTGTTGTCTAACGGACTGCATACTAATTTTAGACTCAGTGTGCATGTAGGGCTGCTTATAGAAATGTGTGTGTGAATGTGTGCGCAAGATTAATTAGTTTCTGGAAAAATATGCCGAATGCGCTTTTCTGTTCTGCCCCCCATCTTAAATCTTTGTACCTGCCTGTCACACATAAACATGTTTTTCCTAGTGTGTGACTTCATTACTGTGTGCCTTCATCGGTGTGTAACTTCATTAGTTACACACAGGCATCATGTACTTTTCTTTGACCACAGACAAACAGTTAAAATACTGACCATTAAATAGTGAAGAACAAAGAGGTTGGTGCACATACACAAAGTTTATAAAGATCTTATTTGTTGATTGTGGAGATATTTTACCTAAGAAGCTACAGAATGCTTAGTTCACTGTTTCTTTGGCCATAATCACGTTCATATTTAGTTTTATGTCTGACTTATTGCCAACTTCAAGAAGTCAAAAGTAAGAGTGTTAACTTTCTTAAAAGGGTAAGTATGGATTACAGGTATGTGTTTGGATTTACCCACAACTAAGGAGCGATTTACAGGATTTTCAAGCTGAAAACAACCAACAATGTCAGGAGGTGAATGCTGCCCTTACACTGCGCATCATATTCCCATCCATGCCTAAGTCCTCCTGCTTCAATCAGGTGAAGATCTGAAACATACACCCAAAATCCACAGCTGCACGTTTCACAACAATTTGTCCAACAAAATACGCTGTCAGTCCCAGAGTTACAAAAAAGACAAATAAAAGCTCTTTCCAATCCCATGCCAATACAGACAGATCTAATTCAAAGTATTTTTTTGTATCATATGCTAACATAGATGTATAAGGTTTGGTTGGTTTGTGCACTGATACAGCATCTTTAAGTTCAGGAAAACTTCGAAGCTTGGGTTAAAGTAACTACTTTGATAATACAATTGCAGCTACACCAGATCAATTTCACGCATGGTTGGGCTCTGGAGGGTGTTACCTGAACATGATAACACACCACAATTGGCTTTCACCTGCAGCCTACAATCGGGTGTGCTGTTTTAAATTATCAACATCAATACATTATATGGCCATAGTTTTCCCTTTAATTTCTCACAATTTTTTCACTCACTTTTGTTTTCAATAAATGTGTGATTGATACAATGAGACACAGAAGGTGACAAAAGATGTCACAGTGGGAGAAAAAGGAAGAGACAATGGCACAGATACTTAGAGGATGGACGTGAGAGAACAAAGAGACAGCAGTAAAAAAAGAGGAACAAAGTGACAGGATAAGGTTTAGGACAAGTTGTCATGCGCACATCTCAATCCAGCCCATTACGCTTCTTTGCCATTGCCTTTCATCATTACGGGTAATTAAACCCCACAGTTGTGGGTCTCACACACTCACACTAGAAAAGGCATCATTATCGTCATTATCACTGCTTCACTCTTTGCTGATGCCAAATATACAGAGTCTTGTATCTTTGAGCATGGAGGGATCATTCACGCATAGTGTTGGGAGAAATAATCACCAAAGTTTCATATTGAGGTTCTGTGTATACACAGTACATCACAGGTAGGATAGTTACAGAATAGTCAAAACAAACATACATTTGGTACATGTGCATTACCTTGGTAAAGGTTCTCATTGAGCTCATCCAATGCCAGGGGGAATCAAAGCACTGGGCTGCACTGATTAGTCAGACAGAATAAATTACTAAAAATGTTGTTTGTGTGGCACAGGACATCATGGAAGGCAAATGTTAGTCAATCATAGCATTGTTGTATAGATACATGTACTTACTGTAGATTGGTGTGGAACAAATGTGATGACATTGGAGCAAGTTTTATTCTGTCATAAACTATGTGACGTGTCCCTAAAAGGTCTTATGTAGCAAGCTGCCTCACCAACTCCCAAATCCATTCAAACTTTAAAAACAAACCAAACTGTGTAAAATTGCCAACTCATTTAAAAATCAGACAAGTGAACTGATGATTAACAACATTTGATCACAATGTGATAAGGGTAAAATTTAAAAGACACACACGTGACCTGTGTGAATGTGACCTGTGGTGTTAAAGTGAGCATTCAGAAGACTACACAAGCGTTAAACAAGCTCAAGTATATTTACCATATACACTGTAAAAAGACTTCTTACCACAGTGTAAGTTCTTTTCTCTTATTCAACCATCGTACATCCATATTAGCTGTACAGTGATGAATGAATGAAAGCCACCTGCAGTTTAAGACAAATTCAAACCCTATTGGCTGCCCTCTTCCTGATAGCAGTCCTGCTGAAGATGATAAGACTAATAATGCTAATGACACAGGTTACAGGAATGACACTTTGGTAATTACATCTCCATTTTCCCTCGAGCTACACTACAAATAAATCACACTAATAGCAGTATTCAACAACAGGAATGGGATTAATAGCTTTCAGGACCAAAAAGAGTGACGTTTTTTTCTCTATAATGACAGACACAACGTCTCTGACCTTAATGAGAGGATGTTTTCAACAGCGTCGACGGAGGATAATCATTATAATTTAAAGACACACAGAACTAAAATGAATATGGTGGTTGCGTCAGCTCATTACGCTTTCCTTTCTTGTTGTGTCTTTTTTGAACAAACTGCTGCCGAAGTCTTTTATAATGTTTAAGTTTATCTTTCTATAAAACTGGCACTGCAGTTAAATGTAAGTAGATATGAAGAAGCATTCTGTGAATCTTTTCAATATTTAACCAAACTTAAATCTCCCCTTGAGTTTTTTGTAACCACAATGAATTGTATACAAGGTTCTTAATTGTTTCTCTGTAAATGCTACACCAGAAATGTAGCCATTGGAGTGATCTGATATCGATAGTTACAAACTAAACGGCTCTCAAGGAAGTTCAACTCAATAGCTCCCCCAGCTGAAGCCAAGCCAAATGTGTGAGAGGTGAAAAAAGAAACCATGCTCTTCTGTAGCACTGCAAATTATTATTGGCATCTGAAAGCTTCCAACAAATCACAGTAATCCTAAATGAGATGTAGAAACAGTGGTTTAGGTGAAATCATACAGCCGACTGAAAAAGCAGTCGCACATAATTTGTATAAGTCATTAGTGGGTTGTCACTAGAAGAGAGAATTTAAAGCGATTGCCTGAATCCTGGCATGCAATTAAGTTTCATTTTGGAGAAGTGAAAGTAATCACGTCTGAAACACCACCTTTCAACTTCGCTGAAATGTGGGTAAAGCTTATTTCAAGCGGTGCTCGAAAAAAATCCTTTCCCCACTCTCTTCTTCAAACTAACTACCCTGCAGACTTTCTGTCTGTCTGTCCATCATCCTGTCGCCGTCTTTCTAATCTTCCTTCTTTCTTGGAATGCTAGCTTCATATTTCCTCTTTCCTTCCAGTATTTCTATCACCCTCTTGCCTTTTATCCACCTCTCCCTCTCTGCCTCTCAATTCCTCCATCTGCTCGTCCTCAGTTCGTCTCTCTCCCCTCTTTCCTTCCCTCTCTCCTTCTCTGCGGTAGAGGAAGCAGTCTGTCATGCATGGCTGTTCCTGAGTGAGCGGCGAATCAAAAGCCCCAGCGTCGGCATAAACCTCCGCCAAGCTGCAGAAATCCTATTTTAAAGCCTGCAGTTGCACTGACAGCTCAGTGGACACAAACACACTCACATAGCCTAACTAACTCACACTAATGTAGATGCACATACACAGTATGCTCGTGAACCAGTAGAGGGGAAAAATGCCTGCTTGCTGGATGTAAATTCCCACATGTGCATTGATATTGTATATTCCCAAATGTATTTGATGTCAGAATGCATGCGCAGACTACAGAATGTAAAGCAGATAATCCCTTAGGAAACAATCAGAAACAACCAATCTGTCATTGTTCTTTTTACAGAAAACGACTCAATTAATAAAATACATTAATGGTCATTACCATAGCGACAAAACAAAACTACAAACTTTTGCACCCTTCCACAGTTCTTCTTCAGGCCACAGCACAGTCCCTTTCTGCCATATTTTCCTTTAATTTCCTGTTTGCCCGGGTTACACTTTCCACTGTCCCGTCTTGTCAGCTTGTAATGGTTTTACAATCAAGATACACAGACTTGACGAGGACATTCTGCCCTGACCTTGGCCATTTGATCATTTTTAAAAGGCCATTGCAACAAAAAAGACAGAGAGAGAGGATGAGAATGTGAGTATTTTATTTTACCTTGATTGATGGAATAAACTTAATATCTTTTAAAATTTAGACATAATGATACAGTTTTGTTATTATAAACCAATTTTACCTTATTTTGTGAGGCTTTGTCTGTTCTGAGGTTTTTTAATTAGCATATTTCAACTACAATTATTATAACACACTTACTGGAAACCACTGTTATAGGACATGTGTAACTTTACCAAATTATTTTCAACATGATTGTCCCCTAAAGTATTCAGCACAAACTCTACCCATGTCCTCCATTAGTCATCCAGAAGCAGATGTTCTGAAATTTAAAAAAAAAAAAAAATCTCCACTGCACTTTCAGTCCTCTATTTATCCTTTGTCATGCATTGAACTTTGGGCTCTCACCATTTTTTTCCACTTTATTTTTCTTCCTGTCATTCTCTCCTGTCACCTTCATCTCATTCTTGTTCTTGTCGCACACCTGGCTGTTAGCTGCAGTCTTGACAGAGGATCAACGGTACAGCTGTCACCAAAGAAACCAAGTGACCCATAGTGAAGGTCAAGGTATATTTAATGCCCGTCTGAGTATGTGTATGGTGTGATGGTGGACATTTCCGTTATATTTGCATTACTAACTGCAGGCTGATGGTCGGGTTAGTTAGTTAGTTATTAAAAGCAGTGAAAAAAGATGATTTGGTTTCAGCTTACAGCCCTTATTGTATCAACTTGACAGTTTCAGAAGAGAAGTCTTTTTCAGGAAAATAGAATATTTCAAATAAAAATGTAACACCTACAAGTGTGGTCATGTTATTTTGACCTTGATAATTTATCTTGAGGTCCTTTGGGATCTGAACAACAGGAACCTGTTTCTAAATTTAAAAAAACCCTGTCTAAAATCTAATCTAGCGTTTATCTACAGAACACTGAAATGTTCAGTAAACTATTAGGGGCCTGAATTTTGGTTTTTAAAAATGTATTGTAATATATTACCTATTAAATAGAATACTTGGAAACAGTGTGTGTGTGTGCGTGTGTATGTGTGTGGGCCAGTTCAGTATTATCCCTTAATAAAGCCTATTGGAAGTATCTTTCTGTATGTGTGTGTGGCCTGTGCCCTTTCTTCCTCTCTATCCTGGCACTGGTTAGAGCAGAGCATGCTTGGCAGAAGAAGGTATCAGGAGAACAGAAACAGACGAAAAAAAAAAAAAAAAACATGATTTTTGAGCGTCTCTTTTATTTCTCCATGCTGAGTTATTAGAAGTGCAGATAATCATTGGCAATTAAAAAATCTTGCTGGATTATGTCACAACAAAAGCTCGTCATACTTGATAAGTTAATATTCATAGAATTAATAGTTTAATGTGAATAGCAGTTTACCAATTTGACCACGAGATGACCATGGCTTTTTAACTTGGAGAAGACAACTATAGTAACACATCAATATCTTTTATTGGGTTCCATTGTTTGGTTATTGTTAATCATTTAAATGCAAACAAAGCGTTACAAAGATGCAGGTGTTAGAGGACAGAATTAAACTGCCGTATTTTTTTTAAAGGGCTTTTCTCCCCTCCGTTGTACCTTCTGTTACTCTCTAACCCTCCTCACCTTACCTTTAATATATGCCCTCATGTTTCCTTATCACCACCTCCTTCCTATTTTTCCTGCCTCTTATCTTTCTGCCCTTTCTCTCTCTCACCATGCTTTTCTAACTCGTCCTCTGAGGTGTGCACCAGAAATGCGGGAGGAATAGGAGTTATCTTTCTTCATGTATGGCGAGGATCAGGTCTATTCTGGGGAAGTAAGGGGGGGGAGCAGGAAGGACGAGGATTCTCTTCTCACATGCATTAACTATGAGAACAGAGCAGCAGAGAGGCTACAGCAAGGCAAGAGCTGGAGAGAGCGAAGCCCCAGGCAAGAAGCACACACCTGGACACAAACACACATAGATATTTGAGTCATTTGCATTTACACACACACACTTAGAAGAGTAAACATGCAAGCTTCCACACATGTGGACTTTGGTCCGCTCACATGCTAAAACACTTACATGCACACACATACATACATGCAGAACACGAGGGCAGCTGCAAGCAGGAATTTATAATGAGACTCTCTAAATGATTAATGTCTTCTGCTGGCACTCATGGACGCCTGCTGATAGACAGACAGACGCACAGACAGACAGAAAGACTGCACCTATGCTTAGAAACACCCACTGAAAAACAAAAACCACATTGGATATATTAGACAATTTCCCATAACTGAGAGGCATTTGATTCAGTGTTTATTGGTTAAAAACACTTAAATCATAAGTTAAGTGTAGAGACTGAATGGACAGTGAACAAGATGCCTCTTACCTTTGAACAGGATGAAGTCAAAATCTCCCCATGACAAGTGCTGGCTTATTAATGTCAGACCACTTGCACTAATGAAACCACATATTTAAGTTACTGATTAAACAGTTGAAATCCCTCAGATGCGAGCAGTCTTTAGCAGAGCAGATTATTGAGTTGGTTTCAAGAAGATACCAAGTCAAGCAAATTCGATGAATTGCGTATTTATTAGGCTTTCTCACGTTGTTTCTGCTGCAGTGGTCAATCAAAGCATTTCAAACTTTTTTTAACATCAAAAAGAAACTTCCCACACAATAATAACTATCTGGAGGAAACACGGTTTGACAAAAATGTACAGTATGTGACCGTCATTTAGGTGTCATAGTTGGAGGTTTATAGGCGATCAGGCCATGCTGTGGGCATGGAAAGTACTCCATTATCCAGTCCCTCCAGGAAGTCGTGATGTTGCAATCGCAGCAATTCACACAAATTCAACCAGTTCCCGCGATGCATGCGTGCGTATGTGAGAGGGAGCCGTCACTGAGTGAGGAAGATGAATATGCTTCACAAAGTAAATCACACTGCTCAGGTTAAAATATTACTCAATCAAATAGTGATGTGCAGGAAAGTAATTGACATTGACATGAAAAAAGAATCGCAACTATTTAGCAATTTTTGCTTCCTGCTGCAATTTAATTACAAAAAACAGCTAAAAACTTTGCAACATGCATTGCAATTTTTTGGAAAAGCTGCCGCGAAATCAGACATTTTAGGCCGCAAGAATCCCTAAAAAAAGTCTGCGAAATCCTGTTTCAAAATATTGAGCTAATAAATTTGGTTTGAAACTTCTTCTTTTTATAGGTGGAAAAGCACTATATTTTTTGCTTAAATGTTTAAAATGTTGCACATTATACCATTAAAGTTATTTTTTGTCTGGATGAACACAAGCTATAAATTACATAACTGCCAAAGAGATGTTTTGTTTTGACTTAGTCCCTGTGAAGTAAAATCAGCAATGTGTTTCTCAGCATGCTAAACATGTTGCAACAAGATAGTTTCAGACGTGAAAGGCCGAGATCTACGTTAGAATTAGTGTACGTTTAATTTTTTTGGTTGACAGGGGCATTAAAGATTCCTTTTTTTTAATGTAATACTGAAAAGACTGATTTTATACTTTAGAGGACGTTCTCACCTGTCAGTCAGAGATAGGAGTTTTTTGAGGACACGGTGGTATTCGTCAGACACTTCTGCGTCTTTCTTGTGTCACTGATGTCATAGACACATAGTTGTGCGTGCCCACAATATTTGATCATCCGTCCTCTAAGAAACACACTCCCAACACTTGCAGACACCACTGATGTCCACTATCACACAAGCACACAGCGAAGGGGAGGAATATATTGGCGATAAAAGGGCAAGAGCAGAGAAGGAGGAAGAGCAGAGGTGAAGAGAGAGGGAGAGGCTGACCGTAGGATGTTCTTTGAAAGGGTGTCTGGGTACTGTCCCTGCATGATAACAATGTTTGCGTTGGAGGTGACACAACTCATTTACACTCTTATAACTCTGCAAACAGGTCTGCGCCGTCTGACTGGCTCTCTGCATTTATGGGTGTCTCTCTGTCTCTCTCTCTCTCTCTCTCTCTGTTGAAGACCGCAGACACCCTTTGGTGCAATGTCCTCAATATCATTTCTGCCTCTTGGAGTTGTTCAAGTCATCAAAGAAATCAAAGCAGAAAATTAAAATGTTAAATCAATTAATCAAACTTTCTCAGTGAATCTTTTCCCCCTCTGATCAAAGTCTAAAAAGCTTTGTCTCTAACTTTTCTCATTTCTACTAATGTGACCCTCCAAAAATAACTTTTACCCATTTGGCAAATACATATAGATACAGAGATGATAGCAAATCAAAATATCCTTATACCATTTAAGTAATCTTATTCATTTCCAGTTCTCATCTGCAGGAGTCAAATAGTGGCCCTTTGTCCCAACACCCACTTTGGTATCTCATGCAGAAGCAGAGGGAAGCATGACATGACATGACATTGCTTTCGAGATACCTTTTACAATCTGTATTACAGTCTTTATTCCCATTGAGCACATTTCTCAAGCCGCAAAATAAACACTCAAATTATGCCCCTACCCAGGTTCACTATAAGGAAGACTGACAGTCCTCTGGATCTCTTACATTAGCTATTAACTCCTTGAACTGAAAGGGGCCCTGTTTTAAGATTAATTGGCATTTTGAGGTTGACTCTGGTCTTCAACAAACTCCGACTCTCCTTATTCCTTTTCTGCCTTTTCTATGTGTTTTAGCAAAAAAGGGTTCAGCCTCAGTTGCTTTACCCTCAGTGACTTTGACCATATGTTTTATTCTTGCAGGTGTCTGTTACAGGACCTGAAAAACATGGAATGTATTTGTTTGTTTTGGTTTTCATCCGGTTAGTGATTCAGGGTACATTTTCACAGCAAAGAATGCTGTGAAGGGATGCACATTAAAACAACGGACACAAAAATATGTACCAGAGGACACTGAGTTTTAGTAATACTATTCATTTATTGTTTGTTATATTTCGCTTTGAAAGTCATCTTTGATATTGCTTCCATCTCCAGTTTTATTTATATTTCGACTAGGGATGCACTGATTGTGAAAAGCAGGGTTGATACTAATTGTTAAAATAACTATTCAGCATATGGCCAATTCTAATACCAATGATTTTTTCACTGCTTCTTTTTTTAGGTCTCCCACAATGCCGACATTTTTCCTCATGTTTGACAACAAAATCAAATCAGAGTTTGTCCAACAGTTGAATTCATCTGCCAAATAAAAAATATCTTCTCTGAATCAGCAGTCAGGTGAACGAGCCAGCATTTATTTGATATAACACAATAGATAAACATTTGCTAGCGACATTGGTTTCTTGCCACATTATTTGCAGATATGCCGATGTCTGTCAACAGGACCGATATCACCCGATATTGATGTTAAACCAATGTATTGGTGCATCCTTAATTTCTATTTGGTATATTAATCATAGCAACATTTTGGACTTGTTATGTTGGACAGTAATTCATACCAACTACATCTTTTAATTTTTCACTAATTTTCCTTTTAACGAATATTTCACATCTATTGAAGTGTTTTTCATCCTAAGAATCTAAATCTTTGACCTGATGCATTTTGATGGACTTTGTCTGATACACTCTTATCCTGAAAGAAGTCACAAAAGTGGGAAAACAGAACATTTACTGTCAAACATAACATTTCTTTCAAGGTACATATGTAAAGGATTTTTCTCTGACTACTACTCTGCTTTGGAAACTCAGTATTTGCCATATACTGTTGATGATTGACTTTAATGTTCCTAAAGAGAAAACAGATGTAGTGTTGTTCATTAGCACTGCAGAGGACAAGTTGACATGCATGTGGTCTTTTCAAGTAAACACAAAAACAGTGACATACTCTTCAACATTAACATGAATTACATAAAATTATTCGTGTTTGTGTTCTGTGTACTATAAACAAACCAATATACATTAAAATTTCATAATTAGCTTTTGTTGATCTCTTTCTCTTCTGTCCTGTCGTCTCTCCTGGTTGTTTTGACAGCTCCGTCTCTTATAAGGCACCCCCCCCCCCCCGCCCGCCCCCTTCCTGTTACTCAAAGCTTTACCATGTTTGCGCCTCCATTTTCCATTTTCCAAACACCTCTAAATGCATTATAAGCTCCATCTACATAGTTCCATCTATCTGTCATTCCACCCATCCACTGCAGTACTTCATTGTATTGTTTTTCATTCTTACCTAAATCTACTATTGATCTGACAGCACAGCTAGGCTTTTAATCACAGGTCAGCCACACACACACGAAAACACACACAAACACCTATGTCCACTTTCAGACTGCAGTTCTTCTACATCGCCGTAATGAAGTTCTACAATCATTTTGCCTCAAGACATTCATATTGATTCACAGTGGCGTATTATTGGTGTCTCAGTGAATTCACATTGCCTTACGGCCTTGTGGAAGTGCAACAAAGCTCGGCACAGCCGGACCTTCTCATCGACACACAGTCAGACATGCACACACACGCCCCTGTAACGCCTCTGGTACTTCCTCTGATGACGGTACAGAGGGGGATTACTTCGTCCCCCCCATTATGCCACCATATCATTCATAGTGAAGGCAAAACAAAAAATGTGCACTTTTAAAATTGCAATATAAAAAAGGGCTTATCTATCTATCTATCTATCTATCTATCTATCTATCTATCTATCTATCTATCTATCTATGAATAAAACTGCTCATTTTCTCACACAGATTTCAGTTAGCGGCTGGGATCATGGATGGGATTGGGCTAAAAGTGCTGAGGCAGATTTTAATTAAGAAACATGCATTATAGGGAGATAGTGGTCAATACAATCGACCTGAGGTGAGGTTATACAGCGAAGGAAGGCAATGAATAAAAAACAGATGTGTGTGTGTGTGTGTGTGTGTGTGTGTGTGTGTGTGTGTGTGTGTGTGTGTGTGTGTGTGTGTGTTGATGAAACAGAAGATGTTTACCTGGGTGTGTTTATGTGTGAACAGAGGCAACAGAGTGTGACTGACTGATACAGCATGATATTAAAAAGATTTATGAAATTGGAACCAATGTTAAAGTCTCCGAGTAGAGTGTGTGTGTGTGTGTGTATGTGTGTGTGTGTGTGTGTGTGTGTGTGTGTGTGTGTGTGTGTGTGTGTGTGCACTTGTGCATGTAAATGTGTGTCTTTGCGTCGCTGACCAGCCTCAGAAATAAGAGCCGAGAATGTTTTATGACTTTCTGTTGGCCAGGAGCTTGCTGATGGTAATCAGGCTGAGATGGACCTGTGTGATATTGTGTGTGTGTTTTCGTGTGAAGTCCATTCATCTGGACAAAGCAAAGAATGAAACACTAAGGTGCTTGAATGAAAGAGGAGCATCGTTCTCTTTAGATGTTTCATTTTAAGGTTAAGGTGTGGAGATTAATTCTGCAGAAATACAGAAAGACAAAGGTATCAACATGGTCAGTGATGATGTAGAACTACACATTGAGACAGTTCAAGTTTCGTCAGATGAAGGAGTTGTCAGATGCTATACATTTTCACAAAGTTCAATTTAATTCCTATTTTCCATTTCTCTTTTTTGATCCGAGCAAAAACGATAATGAATATCAAGTGTATTGTTTTTGAAAACTAATAATGAAATAAATCATTTTCTTTAATTTTTCTGATGTGTAATTTTGAATTGAGTATTAATTGAAGGACACACCAATTCAAAAGAAATTCAATAGAAAAACCAAAGAGGCTTCTATATTGCCAACAAACGTCAGAATATGTCCAGATCTGAGTTGGAAATAATGAAGCAGAGCGAGGCAGATTCTAATGACGAGGTTCTCCTGTAATTGAATGGTGTGAACATGCTGAACAAGATTAAAGTCAAGCAATGACTGATTGTGATGGCTACCAATGTTTTAAGAATACTACGCATCAATTCATCAATGTCATTCACTTTTATTAGTGTTGATTATTCATTATCATTAACATCTTAAGTATCCAATCAGTCAATGTGTTCCAGTTCTGCCAGAAACCCCCCCCCCCCCCCCCACACACACACACACCTATTGTTTGTTTTCATTTTCACAACACCAATGCTTCTGTCGGTGCTTTGATGCAGGTTTAACTACCTTTAAATACCTGCATAAATCTTCATAAGTGATGTTCATAATTCTCTAACTACAGTTGTATTCTGTCAAGCTTTTTGTAAATGGGGACCATCTTCTTTTCATAAATATGTAGGAAACAATCTAAAAGTTGTCAAGGTAGCACAAAGTGCTCTGTTACGTTTGAGTGTGACAGTTAGTCAGTAGGACAGTTAGACAGCACTCATGTAACCAGACTGAGACTGACACTTTCGATAAATATTGCATTGTACATCTGGGCTTTTCCTCCATCTTTAAGGGTGTGTCATATGTACACTGCATGAACATCACATGCTTTTCTACATTTAGATAAACATAAATTTGTGTTTGGATTTGTATTTAGTATTGATACTGAAAAATGTGATTGATTTTGGCAGAAGCTTTGTGGTTTGGAACTGGAGGGTTGCTGGTTCAAGTACCAATATATGGATAAAAGTACAGAAGTCTTGTGCTGGAAAGGTGCCAGTTCATTTGACTGGTACTGCTGAGATGCACTTGAGCATAGGTATCAATGTGGGCAGCACGACTCGGGGCTTGTTGGTCTATACTGTAATACTTTCTCTATAGGCTGGGAGCTCTGCCGTACTAGTAGGAGTTCAAACTCCACATGGTGAAAACTGATGGCGCTATTATCCTCGGAATCCAACCTGTGGCTTCCTTTACCAATATAATTCTGAACTCTCTTTTTCTCCCTAATTTCTGACTCCTGTCCTGTCTTTAAAATAGAAGGCAAAAAAGCCAACAATGAACCTTTAAAGAAAAAAAGTACAGGTCTAAAAAGTGTTACAGAGCTGCACAAAAAGTGCATGCATAAATCTTGAAGACCAGATCGAGACCTTGAGAGTGATCAGAACTTCAGACTGTAAGGACATTTGTTTTCAACCTTCAATGTTGAAAAAGGATTGTTGTAAACTTGTCGTTAGATTAGATTAAGGTAAAGGCAGGCTTTCAGTTGTGGTGGTCAAGGTTATGTTTACAGACTCAAGACACATTACTTCAACCCGAGTCCTCGCAAGTATATAGAAGTCATAGACGTGTGTGTTTCCATAATTAGCAGGAGAATCTCACTACTTCATCATGGGAATACTTCCTGGAATGTTCTCTCTGTGTGGAATATTGATCAGTACATTAGTCTGCTGCCATGACTGTGAGCTTTCAGACAAACTGCTCACTCAAGTCACTCTGCATAATAGCATCCACTCAATAACTAAAAGTCACCATAAAGGGGGTAAAATAAGTGTGTGCCCCTTGCGGATCCACAAATTTGACTTTATTATAATATAAATGTAATATGTTGGTCTTTAGTCATTACTCATATTTACTAAGTTAGGTCTACTTACAATTGTACTTTTGTTACTCTTTTTCAAAACCTGTAAACAAAAAGAGATCCTAAACCTCTGGTACCCCACTTGCATCTCTTAATTGTTAAATGATCCATGTAAATCTATCGACCAATCAAAGGCGTGTTTGCCTCCCTCCTCGCTCTGTGAAAGCCTGTGCGCCACTGTTGATAGACATCTCTATTAAGAGCTGTGTACTTGTCCCTGTTTGGAGTTGTGTATGAATTCTGCAGGAGCATGTTTGCCTGTGTGGTGTGTGTAAATGTATGTGTATATATTAAGAGAGTGTGTACTGTAGCCTATTACCAGGTGGGTGAAAAGGAGCAGCTCAGTTCAGACCGCAAACACCAAACCACAAACAGCTTCTTCTACCTGTGGTGGACTTCATTAACTTTACATTATATGTGACATTTCCAGCTTCTCTCAGTCAATTATAGCATGGGGCAAGTTAATTAAAGCTCACTTGGACCATATAAAAAGGCACCTGTAAATGTTTTTCTTGTACTTCTACCCCTCTCTGTTTCTTCAAAGTGATTAATAGTGTGCAGATTTAACTCCTGCTGTGCTGCTTTACTCCCTCGCTATGGAGCTGAAGTAGACAAGAACATGTTCCTTATACCTTCACAAAGATAATTGCTTGAAATTACACATTTCAAAGAAGTATTGCAGTTAGTGTGCTTTAAGTGAAAATATGTAATGTCTGATGTGGATTAACAGCAAGGTCGGTATGTTTCTGTAACTAAGGGCCAAATTGGATGAATGGTATATATATATATATATATATATATATATATATATATGTCACAGGTATAAAATCCTCTAGCATTGTGTATATAGCATTAAATGTGGCCTTTATAGGTGGCCTCTATACTTTTGCTTTAAATAACCTGAAGTCACTAAATTGTGAAACTTAATATACTACATACTTTATATGTAACTTTTCTGAACTACACAAAGGCGTGACTTTTTTTGGTTTGCAGTAGTTGTCACAAACATACCTCTTTAACTAATTGGAAATTTTTAATCTTCACATACTTTTGGTACACTTTTACAAACAGTGACCATTTCAAAACTTTTGGCCACATATTAGGACTCCAAGTGTGCTTTCTGTCTGGGGTGTAAATACAAATAGTTTTTACATTATGAGCAATCACCAAAGATGACAGTTTAATGCATTTCTGACTGCAGTAACATTTTCTAAGGAGTAAAAATGGATTTGGGCGTTTGTCTGATGTTGCTGAAAAACTTGTATGCTTGAAATGCAGTTTGGTGGATTGTAAAAGAAAAAGGGTTGTGCCTCTTCTTGCATCTGCAACACACAAAAACATCAGATGTACATCAGTTAAAGGATACAAACAAAAAACTATCGTTTTGTGGTTTATCTTTGAAAAACCCTTTGCAATACAATTTAGAATGTGGTCTTGAAACACTATATTGTTTGTTTTTTCCCCTGTTCACAATATAGTGAACGCAATTGAATATACAGTACAGTAGACTATAAAGGTGTGATAGTCTGTAATGCATGAATATGCAGTACCAACCCTGGGACTCTAGCTCTGTGAGTAGAGAAGACCCCAACACAAGGTGGTTAAGAATGAATGGCCTGTACATGAGTAGGATCCATTTACTCTGTTGATGTGCCTTTGAATTGAGCCATTTATCTCGGGAATGGTCCATCTGAGCTGCTGCAGGATGACTTTGAGAATATGTATGATGACTCGGTGAAGAAACACTACGTTACATGTACACCAAAACAACTTCCTGGAAATACATCCATTTGCATAATGAAACATGAGTATGTTATTGGACTGTAGTTATTAGTCTGTAGTTTAACACGGTGGGGATTGTGTTCAGATAAATTCTAAGGTGAAATGTCTGTGGATGCTCCTGTAGATAGTGTTGTGATTCATGTTTCGAATTTTATCTGTGAAACGGTGCTAACACCTGTTCAGTTCTCGCAATGTTTGGAGATCTGGGATATGAATATTTGATGTTGACAGCTGGTTGCTGGGTATGTGTGTTTTGAGTGTGTAATGTCGTGTGTGTGTTTTTGAGTGAGCCCGGGTTTGTATCCATGTCATACTTTGGATGTGACAGTCACAGGAAATAGCTCATCCCATCACCGAAGCTTGAGGTGTCAGTCATCTGTTTCTCTTGCTCCTGATGGCAGAGCGGTGGCTTCTTTTCAAAGGTTGGTGTGTGTGTGTTTGTGCGAGTGTGTGTTTGTGTAGGGCTCACAGGGAGCGTGAGCATGAGAGTGAGCGTGTCTGAGGGAGATAGAGAAAGTGTGCATACTGTTTGTCAGGTATTATCCACCTGCATGACAATAATGGATCACAATAGAGAATGACTTGCACCTTGACTCACCATCCCACTTTACTCAATTTATATTTTGTTGTATGATTCATTATTATTTATGCATTGATTCTATTATATCCAGTATATTTAAAGTCATGCATTGATACAGGATTATGATACACCTAATTAGATTGTTAAATTGAGCTTCTTTATAAAATAAATTAGAAGCAAAAAAACAAATAAATAATAAACTGGGGGGATGAGAGACCTCAGAGTTCCTCCTCTGCAGTTTTAGCTCTATGATTGGATCTTGTTCCTCACGCTTTCTCTGTGTTTATCTCTTTGGGTCTGCAGGCTAATTAATGACAAATTAGATTAGAGTCAGAGTGAACTTTGCTCTGTGCAACTCTCTATTCCCTTTTGTTCTCTAAAGCTGCTAATTATGGTATGGACTAGGTGTCAAGTTCCAACTACTTCCACAGAAAGTGTAGTTGGGGGACAGCTTAATTCTCTACTCTACTATTTTGTTAAAACCAGTCCACATTACACTTGGTGTATTTAGTAAAATGAAGTTTTAAAACATTTAGAATTACCCTTCTTTGTTGAATTACTCGTCTGTCTTGCTCATGGGAAAATGAACGATTAGGGTGTGCACTTGTGTGAAAAAGTACAAAAATGCATCTATAGTCCATAACAACAGAAAGACGAAAATGTTTTTTTGATGTCTTATCAGTTCCACAATCCATTGAGCGACTTGAGCTACTGCAGCTCATTTAAAAGAACTCTCAGAGGACTTCTTATCAGAACATCTCTTGTTGTGAGCACCTTTGCAGACTCATGCTCTGATACAAAGACAGTGGCCAATCATAAATACTGAGGACTGTAAACAAAGGTACCACTGCTACTGCCAAAAATGAAATACACTTGTAAGCTAGCAGATGAGTTGTTATTGTAAGCACGAGTCAGTCAGAAACCGTGGATCTGCCAAGGCATAGCAGTAACATAGTTGTCTCAGAGGCGCTGCTTGTCAACAGGCAAGGCAGGCAACTTCTTGTGGCCCCAGGTCAGTAGGGGGTCCCAAGGGCTGTCAAACTTTAAACCACAGCAGTGGCTCAAAATGTGCAGTTTGCAATGACAGTACCAAACCTCCCTAGTGGTGCCATGTCTGACAGCACCCACTCTGTCTACGCTTCTTAGCATTGCATGCATTATTACAGTGAAAACCTGTTTGTCAATGAAAGTCACCAAAGCAAATTAAAAACAAATCATGCTTCTGGGAGTGAAAAACAAAAAAAGAAGGCAAAACAGTGATATAATATAATCATAATATAACAGTAAATAACTAAATGCTCCTTGTCTCGCCTTAACTATGTGTGAGAGATGCTTGAATAATATCCCTGCTTTTAGCATTGCATTATGCCTTTTTTCTTTGACATTTAGCATTAATCAACTTAAGTAGCAGAGCAGCAAAGTGTGTCCAGTCCAGTTTGCACCACCTCATGCACTGATCTCATTTGCACCTATGGATTTAGACACTGATATGCTCTCATAACACACTCTTTTGAATGACAGATGACTTCTAAATGCTTCAGTTTCAGCCTCTTGATTAGATAGACTTGACCTACAAGCCAATGACTGCTTTAAAGTTTAAGGCTGCAGTCACAGAACTTGTGTATGTCTGGTTGCACAAATGCATGTTCAACTCTTCTTGGGGGTCTTGAGTATATATTTGTGTGTGACTGCATTTTACGATTACATTCTAAAAATATATGCATTCTGCATTAAAAATTGCTTCAATCAATCAGAATTACTCCGTTTCTGGCTTGGACGATTGATTGAAGTAGTTTGCACTTTGCTTCATTAACTCTATTGTATCAGCTCTATTGTAATGGGAATGCTGGATGCTGCAATTTCTCTATATGTCACATATAACTCTATGAATACAGTACTTGGATCACTATATAGTAATTAAAGAACTTAGATTTGATGAGATAGATTCACTATTGTAACTCTGTACTCATGGGTCTGGTACTGGTTTCCTTTTATAGAAAATGTACAGTGCAAACTGTAATGACCAATTACATCTGTGCCTGTTGTCCATGCTAACATACCACATACTAATAAACCAGCTCCCATCAAAGGTCATTTTGAAAGGATTTATTGGTCTCTCTCCAAACATATTTGCAGAAAATTGAACATGAATCAAACATTTCAAATTGAGCTACACATGTATCTGATTGAAGCTGCATCGCAAAAGTTAGCACGTAGTGTTTAGTTTCCCTGTCAACCTGATATGCATCAGAAGGGATCGATACAGTAACGCCTTTATTCAACAACAACGAGCATTTTATAAAATGCTTGAAGGACAGAACTGAGAAAAGCTGTGCTTGTTTTAAATTTCCAGTTAGTTGTAAGTAAATGTGGTTTCTTTTTAGGCTCAGACTGCTGAAGTCAGCCAGAGACGTCTGCAATGTACAGTTAATGCTATTTTTTCTTGGTATGGAAAAGTCACTCTTGGCCGGAAGTCGTTTTAACAAAATTAACCACAACCTTTTCTGGATTTATGGAGTAAATGCATGCAAGCCCAGAAATATATTGGGGATTTCTAAACTTTTCAGCCCACAACCCCTAGTATACATAGTGGAAGAGCTTGGGGTCCCACACTGTCCTGTGATACAGCATTGCACACAGCTGCAAATGCTCAGGAATAACATAGAAATAAGCAGAACATACTAAAACATATTACTTCATGAAGTAAATTATTGTAAGCAGAGGCCAAGTAATCTCTAATTTATAGTACTGAGAGGTGACACAAAACTGAATAAACAGATAAACAGAGAGAGAGAGAGAGAGAGAGAGAGAGAGAGAGAGAGAGAGAGAGAGAGAGAGAGAGAGAGAGTGAGTGAGTGAGTGAGTGAGTGAGTGAGTGAGTGAGTGAGTGAGTGAGAGAGAGAGAGAGACTGTACATGTGTGTTTTGTGAACAGAAACAGACAGCTACATTGTTGCTGTCATGCGCAAACTTAGATTTCAATTATTTTTGCTGACATTTACTTCATTTCAGCTTAAATCTCGCGTCACGTCATATGTTTTGGTTTTAAATTAAACATTTTGGTAACAAAAAAGTATAAAATTTTAAGATTGTAAGGGCTTGTTTTAGTTTCCTCAGAAAAAACCCCCCCATTTCTAACCATTTATTATTGTGCTAATTTCTACAGGCCTGAAAACTGCCAACTATGTACAATATGCAAACTGATTTTTGCGCCAAGCACAAGACTAACCTACATGACCCTTACCTTATATGACACAAGAACTGCTTTAAGGTACATAAGACACCGGTCAAACCTGCCCTTTAACGGTTGGAACACTGTCTGTGTGAATCTGTGTCAGTCTGTCGGATGGTGAATAATTATGAGATCTTAAATGACTTCCATCTGCAAATGTACTGTGTCCAAGTTTTTTGGGGGTTTTTTTGCATCAGAATGACTTGTTATGAATTATTTATTTGTTTAAATTACCCATTCAAAAATATACCCCAGACTAAAACATTGACATTGTGCTGTATTAGTTCCAATTGTCTCTTTGTTGTGTGTTTTGCATCATGGAACAAATATTTCTATCAATCAAACTAAGGAAATAGGATTTTGTTTCTATCCAGGCATCTTTAAATTTAAACATTTTTGTAAAATAACTATGCCCAAATTCCATTTAGCTGCTCCTGATTCAGGGTCCTGGTATGCCATGTCTTCAAACATGTTTATGAAATGGACTTTTGAAAGATCTGACAGGCTTTATTTTCCAACACAGAGCTAAATATAGATTTCTTTGCCTTTTGGCCTTTACAGTTACTCATTTTAATATGTTCTGGCCTTTGCAGGTGAAATGTCTTTCATTCAACCACTCACTTATTGCTCTCTCCTCCTGGGTTAGCCTTTGCATGAACATTTTCAGCTGCTACATGTTGCTTTGTGGCCAGCTTTCTCTAGAAAAGGGCACTTTTCCTCTCAATGTGGACTCTCTGAAGGTTACTTGAGAAATGACTAAACGTTCTAACTTAGTTTGGCTTTACTCTGTTGCCCTTAGTGCACATAATATATCTTCTGATTGCGTTGTGTCAGAATGACTAGCCTACTCTCTGATCTCTCTGTTGAGGTTGTTTTGCTGCAGGCTTAAATAGTACATGTTCTTTATTGTCTGTGTTGACAGCAGGCAAACTTTCAAATGCTGCTTTAGTCTAATATAATGAAAGAGATGATGACCGACAAATATTTGTACTACATTGTGTATGCGTTTGGTGTAAGTTTCTGGTAAAAACAGCAGGTACCACTGTATACTAAAATAATGTGTTTTTATACAACATAAACTAATGCATTTGTAAAGACTATACAATTCCAGCAGAAAAAAAATGGGACCATGAAAGCTTCATGTTTAGTGAAGATTTAAAGACGGAACATAAGTTTTATGCAAACATCAGTGGTACATAAAAATAACATATTACTTTTACTTAACTCGGGCTGACATGTCAGACTGACATCGCTTTAAACAGAAACTCTCATCTAACTGGGTACTCCGTTAGGGAGAAAGTATGTTTTTTTAATGTATGAATGTCTGAACCTATCCTTGAAACAAACCACCTGCTAAGCAATTCTCTCTAGCCTGTATGTAGCTGCACACAGGTGTGTAGTGGATTCACTGGTTTAAATTACAGACAAGCAGAAGTGGATATTCTGTGGTTCTGTGCTGTGATTAAGCTTGACATGATGTGAGCTGAAGAGCTGCCTGGATTAAAAACTGCTGACTCCTCTCCCTCTACTTTTCACTCCATCTCCCTGCTCTTTCCCATCCCTCCATCCCCCCATCCCTCGCTCTTCCCCTCATTCCTTCAAGTGTCTCTTGTGATGTTGCTTATAAAGCAAATGGACGTACTGGGACTCATTAAAATTAGCTCCCCATTTCTCTTTCTCCCTATCTACCTCTCTTCATCTCCCTCTTGCCATCTTCATCAGATGTAATTATGGCAGCACAATGTAGGAGGAGCCTGCACAGCAAAATTATACTTTCAAATCACATTCCGCTACAGCTATTCATGGAATGAGACCTACATTTTCAGGCTGATCGGGGAGGGAATCCAAAAAGAGGGGTGAAGGGAGAAATGCAAAAAAAAAAAATGAACAGAGTAAGGGGAAAAAGGGAGAGCATATGAAGAGGAGAAAAACCAGGGGGCAGGGAAACAGAGAGGCGAAAGAAAGACAGCTACAAAGAGAATATGTGAAAGAGGAATGGAGGATGTCAAGCTGTAGCAGTGGCTGTAGCCGCTGAGTTAACAGAACATGGGATCAGGGATGCTGTCAAGCTAGAAAAAGCCAGACAGCAAAGCAGGCTGGGAAAGCACAGTGGGAGGAACTGCTTAGTTTGCGTACGTAACGGATGCTGGCATTTTTCCCCTTTCTCCTTTTTCTTGGCACATCTTCCCCTCAAAGTCAATGAGCCACCTTGTCTTGTAGCACTTTGCAGACACATAAAGGAGGTGGTTCAGTTGATAGCGAGTAGGGTGATATGGAACATTATTTTCGCGTTGCATTGTGGGAAGAAAAGGGGATGGGAGAAATGCTTGGAACGTGCAGACATTTACTAGCATTTTCCTGCTTGCAGAGGAGCTAAGTAGTACTATTTATGGCAGCTTGGTTGCCGTGGAAGATTCAAAGCTACAGTAGGACAAACAGGAAAAGAGCAGGTTGACACAGTTCAGAGAGAAACTGCGCGTTTCTTGCAGTCACAAGAAATTAGAGAGCCAAGCGAGGTCCGGACACAAGGGAGTATCAGCTCTCATCTGGAGGAAGAGGAGGAAAGGAGGAGGAAGACAGTAGAGAAGGAGGGGTGATGCTTTTCTTATTTTATTTTTACTGGCATCTTTCATATTCATTTCATTTGACTCGGTGTTCATGTGTGCTTATCGGTGTCTTGCTTGTGTCTACTCTTGATTTTCTATATTGTTTTCATACCTGTGTACCTATGTGAGTTCATGTGTCTGTGAGAGATGTGATGCTTTTCACTTCAGATGCGCTTTTGGTTCAGCAATCATGAAAGTGTCACAGTCAGTTTCTGTTTGATTTACCTCGTTCCCTCTATTTGTGGCTGATTTAAACTATTCTCTCAGGATTATTTTTGTGTAGCCATCTAAATGCACTCATCAGCTGCAATCATTTGCAGCATGGAAGTAGGTTGAATGAGTAGAATGTCTATGTAGTTCATATAAATAGATTCAGTGCTGCATTCTGTATAAGTCAGTAATGATATTTTAAAGAAACAAGGAATTGATGCTGTTTATATAATTCAGTCCTTTCAGAAATGAACTGCTTTACCTTCCATTTTCTTTACATTGAATTTATTTTCTGTTGTTTTGTGCTGTTACTAGTCTTACGTCACTAAAGGCAATAATACGATGATAATACTACAATAAATCCAACTTTTCAGCATCTGTATGTCTATGTCTTTGTTGAAACCGACAAAACCTTTTTTTGGTTCAGTAACATTCTCAGACACTAAAGTTCAACTGGCTGTACCGTTAGTTAAAATGGTGCATTCATAAACAATTTTTAGTACAAATAATGCTTTATTGATAAGTGAGTGTAAGCGGTTACGATTTACAATGTTCTACAGTAATGACACAAATGGATTTTCTTTGAGAAAATTGATTGTAATGTTAAATGACATCCACTCTGTCTGCTCTCTGTCTGCAGGTCCAGGAATGGCTGTGTCTGAATTGTCAGATGCAGAGAGCTCTTGGCATTGATATGACCACACCTCGCTCTAAAAGCCAACAGCAGATTCACTCTCCGTCCCACCAAGCCAAACCCATTGTCCAACCTCAGCAGCCAACGCCTCAGCCAACACAACCAACAGCAGTCCAGCCAAAACCTTTGGCGCAGAGTCAGCCCGCCCAGCGACAACAGCAACATCATCATCATCAGCAGCAGCAGCAGCAGCAGCAGCAGCAGCAGCAGCAGCAGCAGCAGCAACAGCCTCAGCCCTACGGCCAGACGCAACCCTACTCACAATCCCAGCCATACTCCCAGTCCCAGCAGTATCCCCAGTCTCAGCCCCAGTTGTACCCCACATCCCAACAGGGGCCCCAGCCTCAAAGCTCCCCAGGCTTGCAAAGACACCAAGGCACTGGCGGCCCCCAGACTCAGACAGGGCCCTATCAGCAGGGCATGAGGTCAGACCCATACTCCCAAAGAGGTCCTGGGGCCCAAGGAGCTGTTAGCGGTCCTGCAGGTGGCCCCAACCAGCCAGGAGGTCCACGAATTCCCCATCCTGGAGCTGTGCCCCTCCCAGGCTTGACCAAGGCCCCCTCTCAGCCTGATTTGGGTCGTGGCTCCCCAATGCACCAGTCTATGGCACGGCACCATGATCAGACCAGAAGTGCCGGCTCTTCCCCTGCCCACAGACCTCAGAGTCACGCCCCACCTCCTGCCCAGGATGGCCTGACCAAACTGTTTGGCTTTGGGGCATCTCTGCTCAATCAGGCTAGTACACTTATCAATGTTGACCCTCTATCAGCTGCTTCCACCCAGCCAAGCCCTGCACGAGGCAAAGTGGTGTTCAGTAATGTAAGTTCAGACAACAAGCAGCAACAAGGTGCCCCGGGCAGCAAACCTTTTGGTATGGGAGGCTCTCATGCTCCAACTCAAATGAGTGGCCCTCATGCATCAGGCCAAATGGGAGGTCCTCATGCAACGAGCCAAATGGGAGGATCTCATGCAATGAGTCAAATGGGAGGTCAACATGCACCGGGTCAAATGGGAGGTCAACATGCACCGGGTCAAATGGGAGGTCCTCATGCATCGGGTCAAATGGGAGGTCCTCATGCACCAGGTCAAATGGGAGGTCCTCATGGGCAGAGTCAAATGGGAGGTCCTCATGCACCAGGTCAAATGGGAGGTCCACACGGGCTGAGTGAAATGGGGGCTCCTCATGGGACAGGTCAAATAGGAGGTCCTTATCCACAGAGCCAAATGGGAGGCCCTTATCCACAAGGCAAAATGGGTGGTCCTCAAACGACAAGCCAAATAGGAGGTCCACAAATGGGTGGACCACATATGCCATCCCAAAAGCAGCAGACCATGCCCCATCAACAAGGAATGCCGCAACAGCAGTCGCCGGCTCACCATCAGAAAGGGCCGCAAGGACAACAACCACATGGAACATATCAGCAGACACCTGCTCATATGCAAAAGGCACCGCAAAAGCAGGAACCTGTGGTTGCCTCTGTGCCTGCTCCAGAGCCTGTTAAGCCTAAAGTGAACTGTCCTCTTTGTAAAACGGAGCTGAATATCAACAGTTCTGACCCTCCAAACTACAACACCTGTACACAGTGTCACAGCCAAGTTTGCAACCTTTGTGGTTTCAACCCAACACCACATCTGGTGGAGGTAAGAAAACAAACACTTGTTAACAGTGCATGGAAAGGTACTAAAACAATGCAGAAGTGTAACTCACAGTACTGTACAACCAGTACTGTAATTGCACACAGATTCACACACATAGGAGCATCTCCTCCCAGACAATCGATACCATTTTGCACAAATAGAAAACGCTATTCATTCCACACTCAGACTTTTCTGTAAGGATTCTAACCTCATTCTTTATTTACTCTGAGGAATTCACTCTCTGCTTCTCCAAACCCTTTTCATCATCAGGTGTTTAAAGGCACATAGTTCTTTAAAAAATGCAGTTTTAAAGAAGTAAGAAAGATGTTGGAGAGAAATGGAAGATAATTGGAGAAGTCAGAAAAACATTGAATGAACGAAATTAGTATATGATTGATGGCTGGGAGGTCAAGAAGGTATAAGAACAAAGGGGTGCATACTGGATGACGGAGAATACTAGCATGTAAAGATGGCTGAAAAGCATGAAAGAAAAGTGGAGGGAAGAAAGAGATGAAAGAAATGAAAGAAGTACGGATGCATGCAAGTCAGTCAGTCAGCCAAGCAGATTGAGAATGAAGCAACACAACCCCTTAAGGGTCTTTGGGGAGTATGGATGTTCATACTGTACTGTACTATCACTGCCTTAAGTTAGACCTATAGATAAGGAATATGGTTATTTATAGATACTGCTAGTGTGTTTGGGATAGTAATAGAGGCAAACAGAAAGCACAGATAAAGAAAGGGTCAAAATGTTAATTAGACCGTGATAAATCTGTGCCAAGTGCCCTTAAAACTGTCGCACACACAGATCAAAAGAAAAGACATAGATAGTGTGAAAGTGTGTGTGTGTGTGTGTGTGTGTGTGTGTGTGTGTGTGTGTGTGTGTGTGTGTGTGTGTGTGTGTGTGTGTGTGTGTGTGTGTGTGTGTTCTACAGTATGTGGGCTGTCCAGAAGAAGTGAATGAAAATTTTAGTCAGACTAACTGAGGATAGACAAACATAATGACTGCCACAAAAAAAAAATTGGGAAGTTGTATTTGCACTCTATATTTTGAGTTTTACTCAAACAAGAAAAAATAAGGTAACTAGGACCAGCAAACTTGGAGACCACACAAAGAATATATGGATAGGAGCAATAGACATGGATGAATTAAGACTAAAGTGAAAATTAAAAAAAGCGTTGATATTTAGTAAATAAAGACAATGGATGACATTAAGAGAACTACCATTAATTAAAAAAAGACACTAAAACTGATACAAATAGTGATGAGGAGGAAAACAGATGGAGAGAGAACACTGGAGAGGCTGAGGGGAAACTAGACATGTAGCGCTGAATCATGTGCAGCTTTAGGTCCACAGGGAGGAACAGAGGCACTAACCAACTCCAACACACACTTAGAATAATACAGAAAGAGCTGTTGGGTAGAAAATAGTCATCAAGTGAGTGAAGTGAGGGAGGGGAGATGACAACAAAAAAACGATGCAATCACAGTTTTTGCTGAGGACTCTTTACTGAGGGAGGCAAGATAAGCTAAATTTGTTCCTCTGAGTCTTAAGAGCCTTGAATTATAAAAGAAAAACAAAACATGATATTCTATTATGGCCCACCCCAAAACATCTCAGGAACCATTGCATGCACTGCAGTTTAGTTTGGCATTCATATTTCCCCATAGGGATTGCCCTACTTCGGTTTTTAATTGTGGCCCAACCGAAATGGACACTTCTGTGTGTTTGTCAACATAGCTTACCAGCTATTGGATTGGTTGCTTTGGATTTCAAGTATCAACAGATCAAATATTCGAGTATCCCCACAGGATACATTAGTCATAGTTCGTTTACACTTGCACAAAACTCCTGAAGTTTTCAGGCAGAGCCTTTTGGTATAAATACAAACAGACACATTTTTCACAGGCTTTACCCAGATGTCTTCCTCCTGCCCTTTAGTATTTTTCTGCAGAAAGTCAGAGCTGTGAGAAAACTTTTTTTTTTTTTTTTTACAACATATTAAGAATAATTCAGTACATGACCTTAGACTGAATGCACATTAGTGGTGTGCCCTGCTTAAACATTATTGTTCGCCAGTAGGCTAACAACCAGATAAGAAGGAATTCAGGAACAGTCCTAATTAAATTCTTTAAAAAACATGCATTTTTGAAAATAGCCTATGATCAACAGACCAAGTTAAGTTGAAATTCTGCTGATCTTTATGATAATCACAGTTTGGTTCATCTACAAGTTTGACTTGCTTCACATTTGTTTTTTGGCATCTCTTTTGTATTCTTCTTATTCAACACATTTAATGATGCCCTTTGTGATTTTATAAGATTATCATTGATTTATTCAACTTTAATTTAATTTTGCTAATTTGCATGAACATATTCACTGCAGATTATCTAAAAATGTGACCTGAAAATCTCTTCTGAAATGCTGAGATAAAATCTAAACTTCGTCACAAATAGTTAAAAAAAAATTAGTCACAAATCTGCTAATTAGTGAAAAGATATATTCTGTTGTTCTGATCTGACATGTCATTGAGCGCCATCACCACAAGAAAGTTTATTTAGCAGCTTTTTTAAATCACAACTCTTCCTCCAACTTGAGCAAATATTTGCATGTTGATAAGCCACATTAAGATGTCAGCATTTAAAAAAAATGAACCAACTGGACATGCTAGTTCTGTCAGTGTGCTTCTGTCAGCATGCCGATAGTAACATTTAGCTCAAAACACCACTGCGCCTACAGCCTAACAGAGCTGCTGATATATGCAAACTTCTTTAGAAAATTGCAAATTTAATTTTCACTCCTCCAAATTTGACATGTGCACATTTGAATGCACATATTCGCTAAAAACAAATGTGTAATATCTAAAGAAATGCAATAATGCTAATCAACCCTTGTCTACCCTTCAGTTTTTTGGGAGGGCAGGTCACTTATATCTTCCCCATACACGAGAATAAAATGTCTGACAGAACAACTTTGTTTCTTTACTAAAACGTGTCTGACAAGGTAGTCTAACAGTTCGAGAAAAACAGAAAGGCAGTTTGATGGAGAAACATGGATGTTAGCAGTGCCTTGATTTTTCAATAATTCAGTGATGTTTTTTTTATATATAAATAGCAAAAGAGATGAAAAATGTAAGGGGCGCCGCACTGCCTGCTAGAAGAGAAAAGTAAGAGGTCACTAAGTTTATTGCACCCCCTCTGTCCACTTTTAAATTCCTGCCTTACATGGTTGTCCTCCTCTTCTGTTCAGTCTTTTTTTTTTTTTCACCTTCAGACTGCTCATTCTTCCTTTTCTCAGAGCCCTCAATCTGACCTTCCTTCTGCCTTGGTATGTACAAGCCTTTTCAGGGTTTGTGTTCACTTCCTTACAAATTACGAATATAATATATATTTCTTTAAATAAATCAAACAGAGCCTTAAAGGGTCAAATCATGGAGTTTGTTGTGTTAATTTTCAAAATGCACACATGTATAATTTATGGGACAAAATTGATCTTGAAATAAAAATATTAAAAGCCACCAGGCAAAATATGCTACATTTTATAATAGAAAATGTACGAGCAAAGTGCAGAACACCCAAAGAGACAAAAATGGATGCCAATATTGAACCTAAAAAATTAAAGGTTCACCATGTTTTATAAACAGTGACATTAAGTCTAAGAAATATTTGCCTGTGCCTGACAGATGTAAGCTACCTCTTATCTAAGTTTGCATGGCCTCACGCACTCAAACGCACGCACACAGGGAGGGAAATGACGCACAGAAAAGGAGCAGAGGATCAGACTTGAATCTGGGCTGCTGTTTTTGCTGACTGTCTTTTTCCTTATATACCAGAGTCTACAATTTTCAAAGAGGAAACCGTGAAACAGACTGTGGACTATCTAAGTATTTATTGGTCCAAGGTCAGCCAATAGCAACGGAACACACATACTGTGGCTGACAGAGTTTTCATGTTATCAGTCTTGTTTATTTTCTGTTAGCAGCTAGAGCCCATGAATTCCTTTCAATTTGGATACACTTTAGGCTCGAAAGATGAAATTACCTTGACTTGTTAGTGTATACAATGTATACATTACTTCAACCTCAGTGGCTCATATTTCCTTTTCAGCTTACAACCTACTCTGGGCTCTAATTCAAATATAGATCTGATGCTATTTGGTGCCTTACACATCTGTATAACAGCTCTGCAGGCGTAAGAGAAGAATTACCTAAAATAAATGATTTACTGTCATTAACGGTTTTCATTTGGCACCCCTTGGTGTGAACTGCTTCTCTCAGTTGACGGGATGCAAGCAAAATCTGGTTTCTTGTTCAATCTTTTTTTCCCTGACTGATGTGTTGATGAGTGTGAATTCCACCCAACATGCAAAAATGATCAAACTAGCAATCAATAAGAAATGACTACCTACCTCATGAATGTTGATGAGTCGTTCATAGGAAACTGAATATAGCATTGTGTAGAATGTGTAATGAGTATACATATTTGCTCATGTTGATTGTTTAATCATTAAAAAAAAAAATGCACTCAAAGTTATTGGAAATTAGCTGGAACGGATGTGAGGTGATAAAAAGAGGAATCAAAGTTTGGTAGGAACCAAGGACAGAGTCAGTGTGAGTCATGCTTCTCGATTTAGAAAGAAAATCAGAACAAAAATAGAGGGGGAGAGCAGCAGAGGGAACGTCGAGCCTCTAATGGACTGAAGGTTCGTTCCTGCAATTTAGGACATCTCACTACAATTAATAATACAACGACTCTCCATCCTCTCCTCTTCTCCTTGTCTCTTCTATGTCCTGTACCAACCTCCTTCCACACGCCTCCTCTCCATCTGTTCCTTTCATTCTCTCTCTTCAAGCCAGACTTTAACAGGTGGGATTCAAACTGGCTAATTTTCGGATCACTGTCCTGCTTTTATTGTAAAAATAGCTCTTCTCGCGCTTCTGTTCTCTACCTCCCTTTTTTCCTTTCTTCTGTTCTGTTATATTTCTGTTTTATTTCTATTATCTGTCACCTCTCTTTTGAACAAATCGTTTCCCTTTGTCCTTTTTTGTTGTCACATTCATGTCAGCTTGTCCTCCATTTAATCTTTTCTTAGTCATTCCACTGCCAGTGCCTACTTTCTCTCTTTGTCTCTCTGCTCCGGCTACTCTTTCTCAGAGCTCTTGACTTATTCAGCACACCTCCCGTCTCCACTTTTTTAAAAAAATAATTCATACAATATGCATTGAGAAACCTGCATGACAAAGTATTTTTTTCCATCTGTGTGTTCTTTTCCCTTTGCCAGTTTTCTTTGAAATATGTAATTATAATCATGTTGATCTAAATATAACCATTCACACCAGTCTTATGTCTTTTAACTCTAAGGTCTCCTTCATGGGCTTAATGAGCTCAGAATATGTCAAAGTGGTAATTTAATTTATTTACAATTGGAAGTTTTGCTTCATATGCAAGGCATTTCATGTTGTTCATACGTTTGTTGTGGATCAATGGTACAGCTGTTTTCCCAACTAAAAACTAGGATGTTCAATACCCAGGTCAAATGACGATGTGTCCTTTGAATCCCAAATTGCTCCCACTGATGTATTAGCAGCGTGTAAATATGGATGATGATTAACTAATACCTATGGACACTTTACGTAGCCACCTCGGCTATCAGTTTGATGTGATGTGAATGGGTGATCTGTGGTGTTAGTTGTCAGAAGATCAAAACCATTCTGTACAAGCTCAAGTCCATTTACAATTTGAATTAAGTTCTTTACATGTCAGCACATGTCGCATATACATTCATACACTGATTGCAGAGCTTTCTATACAAAGTGACAAAATAACATAATAGATAATATAATTACTATTTTAGTCATGTACAGACACTTCTGGAGCTTGTTGGGGTTTGATGTATTGACCAATGAGACTTTGACGTGTGATACGCAGAGGCCAGAGATCAAACCACAGATGTAAAAAAGACTTCATGGTATGGCATGATATCATTAGTTATTGTCTAAAAGGATATTTTGTTTTTTGTTGAAGTGTGTGTGTAGCACCTGTCAATAGTAATTGTTGTACGAACATTAGATTCCGCTCAGCCAGACCCCTTTATTGAGAAACAAGCTGGAGTACCAGCGCTGAAGCTCCTGAAGACGGGTCCACTTGTACCACAGAATTTCACTCACGGCTGAGTGTTGAGTACCCATAAAAGTGCCGAAACAAAGTGGCAAACTGAAAGCAAAGTAAAGTGCTGGAATAGGTCTAAATAGTGCAGTAGAGCATACACTCACACCTCCATTGGTTTTTAAGAAGGACTTTCTCAGAGTAAGCTGAATAAATGTGTACAAGTGGCTATGTATAAAGCTGTGCAAAGGCTATCTTTAGTGCCAGTACTCCAGTTTCTCAATAAAAGGGCAGAGGTGACCAGAATCTCCTGTGGCTGGTACACTTTCCATTGACATGTTCAAAGCTGGTTAAATCTTGTAGTTTCAGAAAAGAACACAAAATGCTGTATGGGGAAATTTTAGCTTGAAAAATCATTTCACTCAGAAGTCAGTTTAAGCAAGTTTCAAAAGAAAGCTTTCAAATAGACATATCCTTTTTATTGAAGAAATCAGAATTCGCAAAAAGGTCTCTGCAATAAAAAAATAGGTAACCTGCTTATACCTAGTGTAGTAGAGTATTGTCAAAAATAATAATAAGTAAGTCTCTCAGACCTTCAACTATCCTTTGCATAAAGAACATATTTTTGCTAAAAGTTCTGTCTCCCTTTTTCTTTCGGCCCTGGAGTTAAATCTCCGAGCAGATGTAATATTCTAAATGTTGGAAACTGTAAGACAAACCACACTTCTTTTCTTTAATTAGCTATTCAAACTCACATCTCTTCATCTTGAAAATCTTATGCAAAATGTTTCTAATAAGGTCCCAAACTATCCTTGACATTAAGCTAATGTGCAACACTCATTGAGGGAGTATGAAATTCACTCAATGCGATGCACTAATTGGGAGCACCTTTAATAAACTAAACAACTGCTGTCCTGTTTTGTTTTGGTTTTTTTTTCAGTTTAAGTGGCCTGATTCCTCTAAAGATTACTAACAGCTCTTAAGCCATATGTATGTACCGTATATAATCTTTAGTCCTCGTCTGAGACCTTTTTCTTTTAAGAGTGACGTCTTCACCAGCCTTGCGTGCTAACTTGACTTTTCACTGCCGCCTCTTTAAATACCCACAAATGACGTATACCGAAGCAGTTCGCTGGGTTTGTCTCACTTTGTTTAGTCAGGCGGGAGACTGAAGACTGATGAAGGCCTGTCATGAACTTCATAATAGTGCTCATTGTTTTTTAATTGTTCTAGAAATACTCAATGCCCACAAAAGACTTGTCCAACTTAAAACAATTCACCAATGTCCATTGTCTTGTAAAATCAAGCGCTCCCAGTGTGATGGTGTCTCGGGTCATCTGAGTTGGCTTTATTTAAATCCCCATCGTCCTCATAAAACTCTCCATCTTTAAAACACACACTCTAGTCTTTCTTATTTATGATGGAGTTGTGTTGTGATGTCTTCCACCTCAACTCACCTCACTTCTTTCTCTTCTTTTTGTCTTCTCAGCCTCTTTCAGTCCTCTGTCTTCACTCTGCTTTGTTACCTCTCCCTCCATGTATCCCTGCTCATCCTGTTCTTTACCCTCTTCCCTACAGGTTTATTCTATCAATCTCTCCTCCTCTACCTCCTATATGTTTGTCCTTATTACCATTTGGCATTTTTTTACTGCTCACTTGCTTTAAAGCAATCCAAAGAAACAAAGACACCAGAAAATTACTTATTTTAAAACAACTTGACCCACACAAGAAAGTTCTTTTTGTAGTCTATGTATTGAAGTTTTAGTAACTCTGCAAGTTGCAGTAGCAAAATGAGAGTTTAAGCCAAGACCTAAAACACTGATGTGGTGGAGCAAAGCAATTACAAAAAAAAATTAAGTCATACGAGAGAGGTACAACAAATGCACCAGCTGACAGAAAGTTAGCTTTAGTTGTATGGTAGTTGGAAGCGTTTAAACTCAGCAGTTTCTTGAAGTCAGAGTACAACCTGCTCCACAATAGAGGCCTGCTTTCCATATAGTGGGTGGACAATGGTTTAAACAACTTAGTTCAGTTCATGTATAAGATTTCTGTGTTTCTGACTCACATTAACGAGATATTGTAGCAAGCTATAAAGCTTGGAGAGCGTTTTGACCTTAATTTCAATAACTCTTATTACATTACATTCCTCAAGGGACAGTGTGCAAGCACAATGATGATTTATACAAAGAAAAATGAAAAGAGTGGCTAATTTTCATCTGTAGTCCCACATTAAGGTGACACAAAAAAACCCCCAATAAGACTCCACACAACAGATGACAATAAAGAAACACACCTGACAACGTAAAGAACTTAAACTGTGTCATAAAATACTATAAGCATTTACTTTTTCCAGTAAGTTGATCTTAAGGAAGATACAATAGTTAATTGAGAGGAAAATACAAGCAGCATGTCTTTTGCTTTCTGGTCAGCATGTTTCCACTGAAGTTACTCTGGCTGAGGTTAGCTGGCTACTTTGTCAGAGATTTACATGTGCATGCTCCGGTCCAGTGTCTATAAACCGATGAAGTTAAAAGAAAATGTGTGGAAAGGGAAGAGCATGAGAAGGAGTGCAATGAGTTTGTTCTCTCTTCCTAACCACAGAGGAGCAGCTGGGGATGCTTGCAAGAAAACACACTGCTCCAAATGTGTTCTGTTGAATTTTTCACGAGTGCAGGTGAAGACATACTCTATAAATAGTTATCTGCGGAAATAACCCTTCATCACCAGCAGTACTTTTGTCTTCAACTTTATCATGTTTTCTAGTTCGATTTGAGACTTCACATTGATTGAAAAAAGAAGCATGTGTCAGTCTCTATGTGGAAGAGAAAGTCTCTGTCAGTGCGACCATGCGGTAAACAAAGAGTCTTGTGCACATTTTTTTTGACTCATGTCTGCGTGTTTTCCTGTGCATGTGAGTTTCACTGTATCTTCCCTTGTGTAACTGTCTCCCCCGCAGTCAATGAAAGTGGTTGTATTTCAGAAAAAGGGAGTGGAGAGAGCTAGAATGGCCCCCCTGGGACAGTCGAGTGGAACATCCCCTGAGGGGCCTGAACATCACACACAGGAATGCACTATTAATACTTCTATAGTCCAAGGGAAACAGAACAATGTCCTGTCTCTTGAAGGTATTCACTGTGAAGACACTTTTGGTATTAAGGCCTAAAGTGAGAGGGAGGGTGGACAGACAGAGACAGATGTGCATGTTCATCTTTGGAGCAAAAAGAGCAGCTCTGCAGGGAGAGAAGGAGAGGTGTGTGTAATCTGTGTGCTAGCCTGTGAGATGTGTGTATGTTGTACCTTTAAGTTTTGTATTTGTCCTGTCCTACTTTCACTCCTCTCCCTCCACCATGTTGCTTTTAAATGGGTCAGTGAGGAGAGCTGTTCCCTCCCCTGGGCTGCACAGCTGATTAACAAACCCCTCACATACACACAGAAAAAGAGAGACTCCTAAAGAAGCGCAATGCGTGATTCTGAACAAGCTCTCACCCAAAGGTGTAGAGGGGGACGATACAGCGGAAGAGAAGATGGGGAATTCCCCTGGCCAGGATGATGGGAAAAGACTTGATGCTGAAGTTTCCATAGCCATGATGGAAGGGTTTCAATACCTCTTTCGTATGGATGTGTGAAAAAAGCGTCAATAAATGGTGATCTTACGAGAACACTGGCATTTGACTGAGAATCAGTATACTGTAAGTTTTGATCTTATACCCCTTAACTAAAATATTAAAATACATTTTGAAATTGGTGCCTTCTTGACCAAGAAAGGGCACAAAGTGTCTTTTTGGCTCATGTGGATGAAAGACAACAACTCCCAGAATGCACCACAGGCCACTCCCACTAAAGCTGCTATCTGAAATGATCCAGAGATGTCTTCCAGAAGGAAATGGAATCTTTGAATTTCTTCCCAGGAAACGGACTCTATGTTTATGTCTATAGGCAAACACTGAGAGGACCGACACCACAAGGCCGTCCAGGCTTGAGCCCAGGCTACGAGTCTTCACTGCCGCTGACAGGCAGGCTGCAGCAGCCGCTTTTCCACTATATTGCGACTCGTAGAGAAAGCCATGAGCATCCGATTTAAGCAGAAGACCTTTAAAATCCCCTTAATCTATATCAGTTTGAAGTTTTCGCCATTCTCCACAGAGCCTGTTAATATAGCTTCCAAGCAATATGACAGATGTTAAGTTTTGTTTATCTTTGAAAACTAAATCATGTTATCAAAAAATGTAATAAGGAACGCATTTTTTCATCAAATACAAATTCTAGCACAAGATTAGGTAAACCTCAACAGAGAAGCATGATCTTAAAATTCTACTATTCTATCATTCAATTAGCAGATGTTTTTATTCAAAGTGATGCACATCACAGAGTAAGTACAACACAAGCAAAGACCTAGAAAAGAGGAAACTAACAGCTTTAAGATCGATTGGACACACAGGTGCTAACAGGCAGTGCAAAGATGCAACGCAGCATCAAAAACCGCCCTAAAATCATCATTATCAAACAAGACCCTCATCATCATTATTAGGCTACCATAAAGCACTTGGATGTCCATAAAAGAGTTGGGTCTTTTGCTTACTCAACTAAAAATCATAACTTCATAAATTAAAAAAAAAAAAACCTTCCCATTAATCATTGAACACAAACTCATTATGCTAGGATATGCTTGCTAGCTAGTTGCTAACCTTTCACTTGGCCCACTGACTAATCAAGACAAAATATAAGCAAGGAAAACTTGAAGGCTCTGGGCTGTCGAAGAATACACCCACTATGTCAAACAAAATAGTTCAAAGACTCTGACAATCAACAATAGGTAGGCTACTTCTACTGCAGAGTGATTTGCTAGAAATTATGAAGGATTCAGGGCAAATTATTCAACAAGGAGACGAGAAAGGAGTAAATGGCCTACCCATTCACACACTGATGGCTGGTTGCTATGTATGAGTGAAACCTGTTTGGTTTAACGCTGGATTTAAATGAAGCAGCAAAAGAGTGAAAGAGTACCTCTAAAATAAATAATCTAGTGGTGTAATTCTGTATAGCCAATTCTGTTTCTTCTGGTGTAAATCAGCACCACCGTGGCCCAGAGCGAGGAAAAAACGGAAAAAATATAATGGATGGATGGATATGATTATTTGTAAAATGATTCTGCAGTAGCAGTGAAGGCCTTGACGGCCCACCAGTGCCCATTCACTTTACCATAATGGTTCTCAACGAGTCTAGCCTCAGGACCCAACAACAACACAATGTAAAATCATGACCCAAATTTCTGTATTTATTTAGCGAATCAGATTTATTAATTGAAAAATAGTGCAGTCGTTTACTTTTCCCTCCAATTAACAATCATTGGCATTTTCAGATGTGAAGGAAATAATACTGAACAATGTTTGTTTGATTTTGTTAAAGTGACAATTTTACTTGATGAATTAGATACATTTGCCATTACAACTGCAAGGCCATGCTAAAGTATTTAGATTTTGGAGTTGAAGCTCAGTTTGTTACATCTGTGGACAATGAAGGATGAAAATTCTTGCGTATCACATGCAGTGACTGCAAAACATAAACATGATCTGTGACACGGAAAAATGACTCCCAAAAAAACTCTAAGTAGCTCTAGGAGCTGAGCTGAGCGAGTATGGTTGGATGGTAGACATGAGTCAAAGTAATTTATATGTTTAAGAGAATCAAAATGAGGCTCGGCTCACATCAACTACTTAAAAAAAAAAAGTGTAATAGAGAATCAGCGTCTTGGTAAAACTCTGAACCTCAGGAACAGTTCTCCCAAATACCAGTGATGGAAAACAAGATGAGCTCTGTTTTACTACTACAGTGAAGCCTGAGGGCACACATCGAATAAAGAAAAAAAATACTTGCCCAATGCTGGCTCTGAATTCGCTGCTGAGTGGTAATGAAAGATTTTCTTTAAGGAATAGGCAGAGTAGAGGCTTGATCTTTCTGAGTCATTATGGGTGACTTGAGTAATAGGTGTCTTCAAGTGACAAGGAGCTTGCAATCCCTGGAGGTTGCAGGAAAGCCAGAATTCAGGTTACTGCTTGTGAATTGGATCAACTTTAAAGTGAGTCTTGAGCTGTGATGGCTGACTAAAGGAAATGCAGTTTGAAGCTGCTTTTCTTCACAGTTGAAACCAAAAATTTACTGCTACCAGATGGTCATCACAATCTCGAGCCTCTAGCTAGAAAAGAAAACACAAAGAAATAATTCCAACATGATATTTCCGTTTGCCTCTGTAAGCAGCAGCATTTAGCAGTGCTAGCTTTGAATCCTGAAAAATCTGCCTAAAAATGAATATCCAAACATATGGTGATAAATGTTCATGCTATACTCAAACTGTATGGACTAAAAGCATACGTGGGGTCTCTTTTAAAAGCTAATGATTTGTACTTTCAGAAATTCTTCCAAAAATGATTAAACCTGCGAACTGCAGCTGATATGAGGCAGGTCTTGTCCCTAACAGACCTTATTCTGTTTCGCTTTATAAACCCTCTGCTGGCTTTCAGGATGTGAGTTATTGATGAAGCAACATCCTGAATCAAATGTTAGTCATCAGCACAGTCAATTGGCAGGCTGTAGAGACATCAGAACAATGGCAGACAGCCTTTCATCTCAGACTCTCATTGGCTTTATAGCCTGGGAATAGTGAATGGAAGCTTGTAATTGGCCGAATAAATTGCCATTAGAGATCTCTGAGCGTGTACCATGTAGAATCTCATAAGGAGAAAAAAATGAATTGTTTTATGAAATATTGTCACAATACAGAAATATCAGGATCACAGCGACCAATTTGAAAGCAATCTGAGGACCTATACGTGTGTAATGTGTATTTCATTCGATCCTTCACTGGATTTAAGGGACCATTTTTATTGGAGCATTATGTACTGAAAAGTACAGTTAAACTCAGGTGCTTCCCTTCGGCTGCAGGAACAAACAGTAAAAAATAAACCAATAAGCCGTGGCACACTGAAAATTTCTTTACTGTAATTTAATGCTGGGCAAACCTGAGGATCTTGAGGCGAAACGTGTTGTTCGCCCACAATACAGTTATAATAAGGTAATATCAACTTGCCACGGTTTATTGATTTATGTTACAGTAATTTATAGTTATTCATTTGACGTTAAGTCCGACAGATGTGTAGATGGTTGCTGCTGTATTTGTCAACCATGAAAAAGTTTACTTGGATGTTATCACCCTGAGCAATGGTTTCAAACAGTGTATGGCAAGAGTTATACAGGTACATGCAGCTGTTGTGTCAACAGTTGTAGGTTAAGAACACACCATGTGCACTGAGTATTCAGGCCGTCGGCTCTGTCAAGGTTTTTAAAGTAGCTTTGATTAAAAATATGCTTTTGTAGGCATACATTTTATGCTTCTATTTTCTACTTTTATAGTAGAAAGCGAACATGCAGATGTGACCCCCTACAGAGATTCTTTGTTTGAAAGCTTACTTTCGGGGCTGTTGTTTGATAATGCCTGCATACATAGCGTTTCACTGGAGCAACATACAAGCTGAAACAGCAGGAAACTTGGCAACCTGCTGCAGCTTAAAAGAGACTTAGGATACTGCTTGGTTACATGGACGGAAGGGAAATAGTCTCTTTTCACTTCTGCCCCCCCCCCCCCCCCCCCCACACACACACACACACACACACACACGCACACACACGCACACACACACACACACCTCTCAGTTTGCCTCTCAGGTTGTGATGTTTTCATATCACAGACACACACATTGATGTCCCTTTCTTTTTCATGTTATCTTTCTCTTACATGCCATTTTCAAAAGTGACTCACGCTAAATTTCTTGTTTCTAAGTGTGTGCGTGAGGGATCATAAAATGACACATGATAATACTTATATAGTCATTGAATTTGATTTGTAAGAAACCCAGTAAGCACGCACGCACACACACAGTCATGACTCATCGATTATTGAGCGAAAAGGGTGACTCAGACACTCATCTGACTCTCCTTATTCTTTCTGTATTTTTACTTTCATGGTACCACCACTCATTTGTTCCATCAGTGCACCTTTTATACTCCCACGCTTCATTTATGTGTGAGTGGAAGCTGCTGGTTTGTGTGTGTGAAAGGGAAGTAGAGATTTGTGTTCCTGCAGGTCCAGTCCCTCACTTCCTGTCTGTATCTTATGAGGGAAATAAAATATGAGGGGAAATAAAACAGATGATTAACCTCTCTCCCTACTCTTGACCTGGTTCCTTTCGGAATTTCTATTTCTTTTGTTTCTATAATTCATTTAAATTGATCAATGTAAAACATCAACAGGGTCTAGTTTAAAAGAAATAAAGTAGAACGTAAATCTTCAGCATAAGCAGCAACGTCCTGCATTGAAGAATAAAGCCAGTACAGCACCCTTACTTGCATCAAAGTGTCCTCCCTTCACCTGCTCTACTTGCACCTTAGGGTCTCATGTGAAGCAACATCAGCTGATCACGTCAGATTTAACAACTGTTTATGTTTGCACTGTATTATTTCTAATAAAACACACACATTAAGAGTCTTCAGTCTCGTTATATCACCTGATAACAAACGCCTGCATTTAAAGAGTCTGCTTAAAACTGAAAGTGGCAAAAAGCTTAAATATTAAATTGTCTATTTATTATTTGCATTTCTCTTGACTTATAATTCGAGAATAAACTTGGTATATTATAAAAGCAGAAACTTTATGATGTCCTAGAAATTGTGAAAATTATTTATTAGACTCTAAATTAGAGAGAAAATAATAACCTAATGTTTACCCAGGTCATCAATGATCAATCTTATACATTTTATTAATGTAAAACACTCTGAATGTGAAATGTGTTTCTGACTGACTCCCTCTGTGTCAAACTGTCATTCTAATCATTATAAATTAAAAAAGTTAAACAGTCCAAATTATCAAAAGAAAACAATTATGAAGGAATCATTTATGATCTTTTGGTTTTAACGCTTCATATTAACAGACTTTATGCTTGACAGTGAATCAGAAAACCAATAAAATATAAATTCGGGAGTTATGGGCTTCACTTTTTTATATATGACTGAACTCAAACTTTTTTAATCCCAGCTCATCACAGACTGATTCTTTACAAACTGACAATTGTTTATAATCTATTTAAATGTCAGACAATTTGTTTTGTGCCTTTTTGATATCATCTTTTGTCCCTTATTAAACTTTGCTGATGTTGATAAATATCATTGAAGTCTGATGTGCTGCAGAATCTAATCAATGAGAGATATTAGAGAAGGGGGCATGTTTGTCAGTAAAAAGTCAGCCCTTGTGTATCCTCGCTCATCGCTCCTCAGATCTCCCTCCTCTCTTCTCGAACCTCTCTTCCTTTCATTTATAAGAGCTTTGGGACGTTCCTTCACATGGCAGGTCCAAAACCACTTCCACTTCAGCAGAGGAAAGACGACAAAGGAGATAGCAATTTAGAGAACTGAGAAACAGGGATAGACAACATCACTGGCATATCCTTATGAAGCTAGGCTGAGCCTGCTTCCCTCATACTTAACATAATTGTATTCATGTGAAAAGTGCTGGAAGCTACAGTCTTCACTCTGGGATCCATTTGCAAGTCTAACTTTATCTGTCCGTCCCTGAAGTGCTCTTGCAGCGTGGAATCTCCTGTCGCAGGATTTCTGTTTTAGGGAGCTGGTATTTGTTCCACTTGAGGCTCTCTGAGTCAGCACGGCCCCATAAGTCCCTTTAACAAATTTGTTAAAATGTCAAATCCAAAATAAACATGTACAACCTTAAAATTATGCTTTATTAGGGGCCTTGTCCATCTGACTGAAAGGCGGGTGTTTCTTTCTGTTAGGAGAATAAAGGCTCGCCTCTGCTCCATCTTCTTTTAAAGTTGTAGTTTTTAAAGCCTTTATTGTGGAGGGGACAGTCGATAGACTCAGAGGGTGGGGAGGGACATGCCTTCCACAAGGGGCCGGATGCTAACCCGGGCCATCCTCGCATTGAGGACTGTGGCCTCAATGCATGGGGACGCGCGCAGTGCCACTGTGCCACCGGCACACCCCCTGCTCCATCTTTTTACCTGTTTCTACATCTTCACTTTGGGAACGACTAAAGATGTGATGGTCAAGACTAAAGGTCCCTTAATTTCATGCAAGGTGATCAGGAAAAAGGTTGAAAGTAGCTTTAAACCCTGTGCTGATTGGAAAAAAATTCCCTGTTCACCTCTTCTGGAAAGATCTTTAAAATCACTGTTACAAAGGGTTTTTATAGGAAATGGATCATTAAAGTGGTGTAAGTCTCATCAAAAAGATCATTGATATAATATGAGGGTCAAATTTGTAAAACCAAGAAAATAATTATGCTAACAATTTGAAAACACATGTTTCACAACTAAACAGTTAGCCATCTGTATTCTGACACTTGCAGGCCATGCAATGAAACCAATTCAAAAGCCGAGTGACTTCATTATTCAGGATAAGCTCCGCCTGACAGCCTCACAGTGTCCTCTGTGGTGGCCATGACGAATGCTGGTGCTTCTCCTGCCAATCAGCTGTCATATCCTTTGTGTGCGGCTGCCCATCGCTGACACTGACAGCTAAAGAGGTGACACAATAACACGCACACACATCGATAAAAACGATATGTGGGCATGGAAATATAAACAATCCGTCACTCCAGCCTTTGTGCTTTTGTAGACGTGTGTGCACATTATTATCACATTTATATGCCAACACACATTTCTGTCTGAGATGCACACTGAGAGATACATGTAGAGGGACATAGGAAGTGCTTGTTCACAGATAACTACTCACACAACTATACACAGATCAGGCATAAGAAAGTAGCATTTCCTTTGATTTTCTATAAGGCACTAAAGTGTTAATGTGCTTTAATGACTACAACTCAAATTTAAATACATAGAGCGAGTGACAGGAGAGAGACATCCATGAAGGGACACGAGAATGTAGAGAGAAACACTGGACGATTGAGAGGAGAGAGAAAGGGAATGACTTATATTATGACTCAGTCGTGAACCTGAGAGCAAATCTGACAGAGCTAGCAAGAGAATCAACCATAGAGAGAGAGAAGTGGACAAAGGTTGCAATACTTTCATGAGAGAGAGAGAGAGAGAGAGAGAGAGAGAGAGAGAGAGAGAGAGAGAGAGAGAGAGAGAGAGAGAGAGAGAGAAGAGAAATAAATTACAGGGTATGCCCAGCCACTCGTTTACTATGTTTTCCTGCACTGCCTCCTGAATAGATGATTCCTATAGGCAGGCTGCACCACTCTGTTGGCGTTTGTGGGGGTGTTTCTTTTTCTCTGCTGGCTGTCCTGCCCTCGAGAGTGAAGCTTGATGGGTTTCTGCTCCATTACCTCCTCCACTCGTCCCTCCCATTTTCCTTGCAGCTGTTCTCCTCTACCCACTCTCTCCTCTGTCTAATCTTTCCCCCTCTGCCTCTAATTTCTGTTGTTTTATTGGCATTTGAAAGCATGTGATTATGTTGCAAATATGTGTTTTTTTGCACTAAATATGTAATTAATTACAAGAAACTGAGAAACATCTGATACCCAAGTTCCGAAATGACAAGGCAACAGAGTTTGTGCACATGAAACCACAAGTCCGTTAGCAGAAGATACTTTAGCACTGTGATCCAGAAAAAGCATGAGCAAGTGCAACTGGCACAAACAATTAAATAACAAATTAAACTACACATTTGAATACAAAATAATTCCAGACATTTCTGTTTCTCTCTTTTTGTAAGATACTTGTATAACGATCAGCTTAATTTTAACCTTACTTACAATATGTAGTCTGAAGCTAGAATACTTTATTCTTACATGTGGTTAGGTGTTTAAACAGCAAAGGGAATCTGAATACTAGCAACAAACTCACCACAGGTGAAAAACAAATGCACGCTTTCATCACAAAAAGTAAACCAAAAGAAATATCAATGAAATAATTGAAGTGTTCCACAAAACTGTTGCTATTTGGTAAACCAACATGTTAAACCCCAAAAGTGCCACTGGACATTACACACAAAATATGGTATAATAGAGATAAAAAGAGGAAGTCAAAAGCAAAACATTGCAAAAAAACCAAAGGGGGAAAAAGATACCCCAAAAAAGAATTAAACTTACCAGTCCTGGAATTGGAGCTCTTTGAGTTTGGCCTTCAGAGTCCTCCTTAATCAAGCTCAATGGTTATGATCCTCCCAAACACAGATCTACTGGATTCTCTTGTGATCAAGGAAACACCACAAACAACTGCTAAAGTCTTTGATATTCCAATCAGGCAGCTTTCCAACAGATCTCCTCTGGTTTCTCTTTACCTACTCCCTCACTCTGCCTTTGTTCTCCCAGGCCACACCCCCTGCACACCTGCGTCTACCTGGCTAATGCAGGTCAACTGACCAAGCAGGCAGACATTACACACATTTTTTACAGGGGCAGACGTGGGATTTAACTTAACAAGGTTTTATTTAAAATTAAACCAAGTTTATTAAATATGGAATTTGTTATCTCCTCGCTAATAACTGTTGCAATGTCTCAATGCTTCTTGTAGATATTTCACAATAAAAGCATAGTAAAAAAAAAAAGGCTTAAAAAAAAGTAAGGCTGATTGGGTCTATATAAAAACAGCATTTCTGTTCAATGCTGGATATGATGAAAACAATTATAGATATGATATGATGATGATAGAGTCTGCATTATGTGCAATATGTTCTGTTTTTTTACGTTTTTTTTATCATGATCAATCTTGCAGAAATGATGGAGACAAATTTATGAGGGAATTGTTGAAGTTACAAGCAGAAGTCTGAGCAACCTCTCCTGAAAGCGTTTTCTGTAGAGTATGTGGGCGTTCATCAAGAAAAGAACACACAACGTCTGACAATCTTTCCAGTCTGCAGGCTTTGACTCAAGAGCTGAAGGAACTCAGAATAAGACAGAGTTTGTTGTCGTAGCAACGACTCAGAGATAAGCTTAACTGGCTTTGTGAACCAAATCCCCAAAGTTTCCTTAAACTCTGAGTCAGCTAACTCTTAGTTTTCACAAAAACTCCAAAAGATTCCTGCCTAAAGTCCATACAAAAAGCAGAAGGCAAAATAAGGAAGCAGAAATGAAACTGATTCATACTTATTGAAAGACTAATGCTGTTAATCTCACTAACGGGTATTTTAAGCACCATTCAGGATAATACAAACACACACATACACAGTCACACAGACACACTTACACTCATATTTGCATGTTTAAATAATCAGTGCATGTGTGTCATGCATGGGTTGTTAAATTAGCTCTGTCACTAGCATGTTTCAATTGCTGAATTCAGTGAGAGACATGAGGAGTAATGGCACTGTGAAAAAACTGTGTGTGTGTGTGTGTGTGTGTGTGTGTATGTGTTCGCTTGTTTGTGTATGTGTCCCTTTGTATAGATGAGTGTGTGATGGTTTGGAGAAACCATACAGACACATAGTAAACACACTATTAGACACATGCAAAGCACACCCTAACATGTCTGCACACACAAACACCGTTGTTGCTTTCATGGTGACAAATCTAAGCAATAAAGGTGAGAGAGCGAAAGAGTGGGAAACACATATAGGAGAGGAAGTGATGGATGGCTAACGGAGAGTGAGATGGAAACAGGCAAAAAGGTTAGGATAGGAGCGTACCATTATGCAGAGTGGGGGTCGACAAACAGACAAATGTGGCTTAGCAAGAGAGAATACAAAAAGGACAGAATTCTGCATGTTGGTATGTATTTTAATGTGTTGTAATATATGAGCAGTATATGTTTGTTTAATGCCAAAATGAAATAATTAAACACATTTATAAGCAACATTTTAATTTGCCAGAGATATTAAACAACATATTGGCCCAAATTTACAGTAGACTTGAATAACCTCGCAAGAAACCCAAACAGTGTAGTAGTTTACCCTGATTGCTGCTTTCTGGACCTGAATGTCCATATTGTGTGTGTGTGTGTGTGTGTGTGTGTGTGTGTGTGTGTGTGTGTGTGTGTGTGTGTGTGTGTGTGTGTGTGTGTGTGTATGTGTGTGTGTATTGAGAGAGTGCGTGTGGAACTAGAACAATCCAGATGCAACCAGCAGCAGCTCATTGGTTTGTGTTTAACTGCTGCTCCTTCTCTCTCCCCCCTCGATAGCACCCCTCTCATTTTCTTTCTCTCCTGATTTCTCGCTTCCTCTCTCTCCCTCTCTCTCTCTACCCCTTCTTCGATTGCTTCTCTTCTTCTTTCCACTCCATTTCTTCCTTTCGACCCTTCCTCCTCCCCCCTCTGTGTCCTTTTCCTTTGAGATTTTGAAATACTACCCCCCCCCCCCCCCCCACGACAAATTACCTTTAGTACCATCTTACTGTGTGTAGTATGTTTGATTATCCAGAATGTTGAAATTAGAAACACAGCTCTCATAACCGAGGTGGCTTACTGTCCACCTACTGGTGGGTTGCAGTTATTACACTTGGATGTGGCCTCTGTCCATGGTGCTGATCTCAGCCGTTTCTGACCTGATCACCTAATGAATCTCCTTTGTCTTGATAATATGCCTTGTTTGTAAATACATAAGGAGCAGTTTATCATAAGTTATACATTATAGCTTTATTATGACACATTTTTAATCTATCTATAAGGAAACATGACTATCATATAATCATCACATGTATTATTATGAAGCCAATACTTCCATATATAGAGCTTACACATATATTATGTCTTGTTTAGGTGGCAGTGGTGGTAGGGACATATTGAGGATAGCTATATCTTGAATGTTCAATGATTATGGTTTGGGGATACATATAGAATCCACATTTCAATGCATTAAAAATACATTTCTTGATACAATCAGCAGTGGCTTAGGTCGAGGTTCCTTCATTTTTAATTGTTTGCAACAGATGTGTTAACATCATACCCAGGCTCTTGAGTATTAAGTTAAAAAATGTGACACTCATGATGCAGAAAAAAAAATACAATTCTTACAGCCATGTGTTGTTTGAATGTGTAATTACATGAATTACATTTTTTGTCCTGTAATTTACTTTTAAGGATTTAAGAGCTGGCTTTGACTTGCCAGGCTTAAATAGCTTGGCTTGGACTCTTCCTGAAGCAAAATACAAACAAGTTCTCTCTGAGTCATACTTGAGATATATTTTCACTATTGTCTTGTAGCCCATTTGTATTAACTTGTCTGCTATATAAAGACTAAGGAAAGCTGCACACTCAGTCTGTTTTTTGGCTATTCTCACATTATCCTTGTAAAACAAAGATAACTGTATGAGTTATGGGGACAAAGGTGACATTAGGAAGTAGGAAGTTAGGAAGTTTTTTCTTGCTTTTTTTTTTTAAATGTATTATTAAAAAGCAAGAAAAGCAGGAAACAGACAGAGAAAGATATCAAAGAAAAAGATGGTGAAAGTGAAAACGATATCTCAGCAGGAGCTCCTGTGCAGCTGTCAAACTCCTCCTGCAGCCTCAGATTTATTATGAATCACTATATTTAGTGACGCATCTCTTCGGCAGACTGTCAGCTCCACTTCTCTACTCGTCCATGGCTCAAATTACCATCTGCACAAATAGAATCTGCACTCTCCTCCACTTTATTATGTTAATAGTGTCAGTAGCCAAGGGACATCAGTTTTTCATGAAGTATAATGGATGATGAGTAAGTGTCTCACTTAGACTTTTTAAAAAAAATATCATACATCTCATGTTTCCATTAAAGGCGGTGGAGAAAAAAACCTGTTATAAAACTCTTTAATGGGGTCAATCTTTTTAGGCAAATTTATACCTACGCGTACTCCGTCCAACATGTTGCGGCTATAGCTCAGTAGGGAGTTAAATTAGGAACCGGTGGGTCGCCAGTTTAAGTACCGATGCGGACCATAATAAGGAAATTAAGTACTGATGAGAGGGCCTTCAGCAATGCACCAAACCCCAAACTGCTCAGGTGCGTTCCCTGTGTAGCAGCTCCACACTGACATCGCTCCATTAATGCATGTCTACATGTCCTGTTGGTGCATGTATGTATTTCAGTAAATATACAACAAACCTTAGAGCAGTGATAGGGCAGAAATAAGACTTAATAGAGACTTTTTTTTTATAGCAAGGAGAAAGTGGAGGGAGAGAGAAGAGCAGGTGTGCTATCTCTGAGGGGGTAAATTGATGTCCCTTACAAGCAAACATAAACACACACAGACACACTCACTCTCTCAACACACACACACACACACACACACACACACACACACGCACACACAGGCACACCTATCCTACAGTATAAAACAATTATAAAACACCTCCTAGAGTAGCTTAGCATCAAATACAGTCCAAGTTTCTGTGAATCCAATGGGAATAGAGTCCAGCCCTTAACTGACCAATCCAGTTTCTTATGTACAAATCAATAAAACGCTCAAGTGTATGCATTGTATGTGTGTGTGTGTGTGTGTGTGTGTGTGTGTGTGTGTGTAGGTGTAGGTGTAGGTGTGTGTGTGCGTGCGTGCGTGCATGTATCTAACCACTGAAGGGCAGTAAATTTCCTGTATGGTTGAGGGTAGCTTTAACGCTAAGTTATCTCAAGGGACACAGAGGAAGCAGTGTAGTGTAATGCACCACATGTATAGTTTGTTGGCAGTGGTGTACAGCTGTATGTTTTCCATAACAGTAAAACATAGGGCTTGGTATCTGTCCATAGCTGCGCTGCAAATGTTTCTCCCCCGATTTATTATGCAAATGTATTTATTTATATATCTCTGTTCAAACATGAGTTTGCTCCATTTGCTCATGAAAAGAAAAAAATTGCACAATTTTCCCCCTTTTACTTGTGAGGGCTGGTTTCTCTCATGGAAAGTGATGACATTTTAGAAGTGAGGTCCTTTGACTACATTTAAAATATTTTATAAGCTTTTCAAGGTTAAAAATTCAATTTTCTTTTTTTTCTAATGTGTGACAGGTAGTTTGATACTTCCATTAAACAGGTCAAAAAACAAAAAATGACAATGCGCATCACATGTCAGATGTCTTGAAATGTGGTCACAAAGGTGTGAAGCCTTTATGCTAAAATTATCTTAACATCTCCCTCTTCACATGTTAAAAGAGGTCTGCAAGTAACATGTTCGTCTCTATAGTAATGTAAGAATGTAAATGTTTGTATGTGCAGTTTTAAGGGTAGCAAAGGCTCTGCTGAGATTTACACTTAGTGCAACCATTAGTTTAATTTTCCTTTTTCACTCATCCATTCCCCCTTTTTCTCAGTTTTTCTACACTGAGATGTGAAATGAAATCCTGAACCTACACACGTTAATCTACTTTGTCATTTCCTAAAAAAAAAGTCATCCATCCAACCTCTTGTTTCCCTCCTTGGTTTCATCCTTCCTTCCCCTTATCCATCCCTCTGCCTCTCCTTCTTTGCTCCATTTCGCTGCTGACTCCTCCCTGTATGTTACAGCTGTACTGTCACTCTTGAATTATTATGTTCTACATACTGCAGGGACTTCAGGGTGACTCCCCTGTGTTTTTGCAGGCTCAGCCAAATCTAGTGTGGCAGCCAATATTTGGTTAATAAAAAATCTAATTCTGTATCATTTCCCCACTTAGGCTCAGAATGAGTTCTGCAGGTCTTTTTTACTCAGCTGACTGATCAAAATTGTGATTGTTTCTACAGATTCATATTAGTAGTTTCAGCTTGTTTTAATATGAACACCAATGTAAAAGCATCACAAAATTCACTGGAGGATTATTCTTTTGGCAGGTTGGGTGCAAAAAACAAATCAACCATGAACAACATGTTTAATATTTAAACAGTAATTTTAGGTTTGTTTGGCGTGCTGTGGCAAAACTCTTTTTTTGTTGCATGTAAAGTATTGCACCTCTAAGCCAACGCACATTCCGATTTATCCACACCGCACTTTCTCCAAATCCTCACAGAAAAAAGCTGAAAATTGAGCTACAGCCAAGCTTTTGGCAATAAAGCCTTTACATACAACACCAGAAAAAAAGATCACTGGAAAAATATTCAATTCACTTTTTTATTGGATTCAATATTTCTGATCAGCAAATCCATACTTCATTAAGTAGAATTAAGTGTTACTGTTCAAATTCATTGGACCACAAATGGCTTCCATGCATCAACCAATTAATCAATCAGTTTTTATTGGTGTAGTGCTAATTAATAACACGTCATCTCAAGACACTTCACAAAACAGGTGAAAATCCTTACTCTTTGCTATATTATCTACAAAGACCCCACAGTATGAGCACTGCACATTTAGCAAAGGAAAAACTCCCTTTAAACCTCAAACAAAACCAGAATCATGATGAACAGCTACCTACAGAAACTGTGTTGGGTTTAGAAAGTGGGATAGAGGGAGATGCAGCAAGAAAACAGGGACAAGGATAACAGGAGCAACAACAACAACAATGAATAAGTCTTAAGGCTACATTATCTGAAGACATGTCGATGCTGAGGATTTAAGGAAAATTAAGCATTGGCTCTGCACGTCAAATGTGCACTGAGCTTCACAAACACGACGAGAACATACAGTTGTTGGTCTAATTTTCTTTCTGTTCTGTTATTTTCCATCAGTAGATGCTGACCTCCTGTGATCCCCCATGCGCCCCTTCCCATTTTCTATATGCTGATTGCAGCAGGGGTCTTTTACTAGCCGTGTGTGAGGATAAATGGTTATAGGTTATTGATCCATGAACAGCAGCTTCCTCTTCACCTCAGTTCTTTAGAGGAAAACACAAGTGGGCTAAATGTGGCATGTAACAGTACACCTTTTCTGATTAAAAATCTGTAAACTGCTGTTTGCAAAGTTCAGATAACTTAAATCGATGGCTTGTGTACAGTCTGACACATTTTGAAGTTGATTTGAATGCAAAAAGGACTGCAGGAGCATATAGGTTCCCTTTCCTTTCGTCCTTTTTGTTTCCATCCTCTGGTTTAGTTGCCCTCGCAGCAGTTTGTGTGTAACAGCAGTTTCTGGTTTGGCCTGCCTGTCCTGCTCTCTGTAAAATGAACAAATGATGGAGCAGAGCATCGACACTGACACCTAATCAATGCCTATCAGAGCTGCAGCGACAGACAGGCGGCCTGTCATCAGTGCCTCGAGATGACAAATAATCACAGTGTAGTGATCTTGTTGTCCCTGCAGATACTGCAGAACCTCCAACAGCCCTGCCCTGATTACACGCCTACATACAGACAAAAACACATACTCAATATATCTATATTTTCTAGCTTCTGTTTTTAGAAGCTTACCAGTTAACCTGAAAGGATTATATGTTAACCTGTCCGAAGCTATTCTATGTAGCGTTCTTTTTACAGTAAAAAAACAAACAATATTTATTCATCTTTCTTATTCTATCAAATTACAGTGTAAAGGCGAAGCTGAACTTTTCTTTTGTTACAGTGGTTTGGTATGATAATTTAAGACACTTAAGAAAAAGAAAAGGCAAAAAAATAGTCCAACAGATGCAGCAGAGTGATTCATCTATGCTCCCCCCCTCGTCTCTGAGCAGGTGGATACTTCCATAGCACAGTGGGAGCGTGCTCCTACAGAGAGATCTGATTGGATGGGAGATTAAACGTCCCCGTTTTGTGAAAATGTCTTTGCGCATGTAAATGTGCACTGTGCGAGCGATTGTTGTGTTTGCAAGTGTCTGACTGCGGGATGCAGTGTGGTAATAGAAATGTTCAGGGAGTTGATTTTAGATACTGCAGAAATACAGCATACCTGCTGCAGCACACACAATGAGCCACACGTGAAACAAGTGGTTTCATCACGCATCAGATTTATGTTGTCTAAGGATTTTCAGTCTTTAATGTAGCACAACACTCATCTGTGTGTGAAAATTGCTGCCTCTCAAAGTGCATTTAGAAAATAATACAAAAGAATATCAGGATTTCACAGTGCAGTATTTCATTAAACCGGTTTTAAATTAGTCTCACTTTTTTTTTTCTTTACCATTTTATGAAAATTGGCTCAGAAACATGAAGATGAGGCAATATCTTTTTTTTTATTATTAACAATTGTTGTATCATAGCATATTTCATAAAATGCCCTTCAAAAAACTTGCTGGTGACATACTGTTACTGGAAAGACACATAATTACCTTCAATGTTAATTTAACGTGAAATTTTGTTTCTCTAAAAACTCACATAAAAATAAAAATAAATAAAAACAAATAGTGTGCAGGCTTGAATACACAAAGTAATGAACGCTGACGACATTCAATAAATATTTTGTTTTGTTATTTCGTTTGCATCAGAAACTCCCCCTACTGACATGCAAATCAAGCAGAAGTACTCACTGCAATACACTGAACCTCTTAAAAGCCCTGTGCAAGACACCAAATCTTATCGGTGGTAGACTACGGTGGCCCTGAAGGTCAGCTGTAAAAACATTTTGCAAAGCTATTAAACATAAAAAATCTTTAAGGAAAGGCAAAAATAAATAAAAACACAAAATGTCAATAATTTTTTCATTGAATATTATTTTGCATTTAGTGAAATTCTGCATGTATTGCATCATTTGAAGTGCTTTTAGGTTGACCTTCAGGGCCTTCAGTAGACTGACCCAGATACTGTTTAGCTGAACAGTTTCCAAAAAAAAAAATGTCTCTGCAATTTTAAATAGACTGACTGTGCACATTATAAGTCAGGGTCAAAACAACACACGCACACACAGGATGAGAGTTTGATATTGAACGACAGCCGGCACTGACCTTTACTCACTGTTCCTGTCGGCGTGTGTGATTGAGTGTTTCTACTGAATTACTGTTGGGTGCAAGGTGAACCTTCACAAAAGTGTACACCTCTTAGATATCTGTGGACATTATTAACTTATACTTAAATCTTTAGAGCATTTTCATTATGATATACTGACTAATGCTCGGAATTATTATATATATCTGAAACAAATGTAAGCCTCGTTGTTATTGCAATTAATCAAAACAACATAAAATGGGACGCAATAACACAGTGCCAATATCTTGTGTGTTTGTGACAGTAAATAATATTGTTTTATTATGTATATTATCTGAGCATCTCCCTTTGTAATGCTCTGTGTCAGCGCCAACAACAGACTTGTATTAGGAATGGACAGCAGAATATCTCACCTCAAGTGAAGCCAAGAGATTGAGAGTGCTGCTAACTAGCTGCAGAATAAAACATAAACCACCTATGTTTTGTGCTCTGTCATTATCATCGCATCGTACTGATTTTTTCTGATTTCGTCAAACGTGTTAGTTGATGCTATAAAATGGGTTGTCACGTCATGATAGACTTCTATGTTGAAATTTGTGACCGACAACAGGAAACACTAAGTCATTGAACTCCCCATTACTGTGTCTGATAGCTGTACATACCTAAGGGATCTTTGTAGTTTTAGTGATGTTTAACTGTATATTTTTATGTGTTAAAGAGGTGTAACGTCAGTACTGCGGCTCTTCCATCAGATCTCTTCAGTGCCAAATGCCCAACTTGTCTTTGCCCATTTAGGGGTTATATTGGCTTCGTCTTTGTCCAAGTAGAGGAGGCGGAGACAGGTTTTCCATTCTTCACAGTCTGTGGTGCCAACGCAAGGAGGAAAGAAAAGCAAACACACATTCATATTTTTCATTAAAGAAACTCTACATTGACATGACGTGTGAAAGTGACAGTTTCAGTTTAGGTTGTTTTTCCTTTTGGTTTTTGTTCTCAGCAGCAGCAGCAGAACCAGTCATGTCTGACCCTGCCAGCTCTCTACGAGCTTCACTCTTAGAGTTGCTCTTTTAAAAGACAGAGCTTGTGTTTTTTTGTCTAAATGTCAACACGACATCAGTTCTTTTCTTGGGGAGGCTGTGATGCTCTTTGCACAAGAACACATGCACACAACTACACAAAGAAACACAGTCAGCAATGACTTAAACACACACAAGCACTCACATATTATCCTCAGATAAAACACACACACACACACACACACACACACACACACACACACGCACGCACGCACGCACGCACACACAAATCCTGGCCCCAAAGCATTTCTCAGCCAGAACTGCCAGTTTCATGAGGCAGAACTAATTCACTGTACATTTTTGGAATCCGCCTCTCTTTTCTCCTTTCCTTTCACCCTCCTCTCATCTTGGTTTTCTAATTCGCTAATATCCTCATCCTCTCCCTCTGCCGCCCTCTTTCACTCTGACATTTTCTCTGCATCTTTGCACATTCTGTGGCTTCCTCTTTCCCCCTCATTTGCGTCTCCCTCCTCCTCTCCTTTTATTGTTACGTCTTCCTCTATTTTAAACCATCTCATATTCATCCTTAACTGTCTGCAAATTTTCTTTCTTCCAATCCTTTTTTAAAAATGTTTCTGCTTTCTCTGCTTCTCTGGATTACGGCTACTTAAATGTAAAAAAGAATGAGTTCGAGACCAGGCTGCGCGAAAATGATGAAAGGATAAAGTCCTTATTTTAGCCACCTGTTCTCAAATGAGAAACGTTGAGCATGTTGTTATACTTTCGTAAAGGTTTCACAAGTGTAGACAGTAAAAACAGTTCAAGAGAAGTTTTTACTTTACCCTGCAAGGACTGTAAAATTATGTATAAATATAATAGGTATAAATATAAATATAAATAGGACACAAACTGTCTGTGCGCATAAGCTAGATACTTAAACAAGGCAGACAATTGTAGATAATTAAAATAAAATTAAGTAATAGTTGTGTTGGAGCTTTACTTATGCATATGAAACTACACATGCTTTTGGCACAACGTCATCACATTGTCTTAAAATCAGGACCCTGAAAAGCAAACTGCTTTTCGGAAAAAGAACCACACTGACTGTAAAGAAGTTGTGTCTGCAGAGGAAATTGGGGTTATTGTGATGTAACGGTTTGTCTCATGTTGTCAGCCTGTCGTTAGGTTAACTGAAAGTAATGTTATGACAGCATTACTTTCAACAACAGCCGTCAATGGCACTCCAAAGCTCCCTGCTGTAACAGACAGGTGTAGTCATTCAGGCTTCATCCAGTTCTATTTACAGTCTATGGTTATGACCACCTCTGTGCTGATACTTTTAAGCTAAGGGAAGTGTTTCATTCACAGTATTTATGCTATTAGTCGAATTCCACCAAACTGAGCTCATGATTTCACTGATTAAATTCAGTTTTCGTCAGTATGATTCATGGTTTGCTATCGATTTTTGTGTAGCATCCTGGAATACTAAAACAGCAGGAGCTGAGAGAGGTTTTTATTTTACCATCCCTCATTTCACCCTCAACACCCTCTATTCCTTTTCTGTCTTCTTCATGTGTTTTTTTTTTGTTTCACACCATCTTCTCACATGTCCGCCCCCCACCTCTACTGTTTTTTCCCCATTTCTCAGCCTCCTCCTCTCACATGTCCGTCCCCCACCTCTACTGTTTTTTCCCCATTTCTCAGCCTCCTCCATCTCCCTTACTCGCTCTTTCTCCTCTCAAGGCTCTAAGCCCTTAGTTGAACTTTCCTCAAGATTTTTAGCCTCAGCCCCCTCCAGCGGGATGAGCTAGCAATCTTCCATACCCATAATGCTGCTGTCCAAGTGAAGACTGCGTCTTGCACTTCAAAGTACACATTTCAGGACTTCAAAGGCTGCAGTCTCTCTCCAACTAAAACCAAGGCCAGATCAATTAAATCCTGATAATACCCAGCAGCCCCCCACCACTGAGGATAAGGTTCAAATCTTGGTGTACACACAGGAAGGCAAGAACTTTGTTTCGGTAAACTTTTAGTGTCCCCGAAGAGGTAGTTATTTTGACCGTGCTACAGTTGGAATATGTAAAATAAGACCTATATAAAACTGTGATTTGGAAACGTAGGTGCAATCATTTTATAGGTATAGATCTAACACCTTTTTGCCAAACTTAAGCTGCATTTCCACCAAAAGTAGCCATGATGACCTCGGGATCTTCTTTTCAACAGACAAGATGGCACTGCCAGCCCAGTGTACCTATCAGAAAATTACTTTCACAGAAGTTATGTCAATAGGATGTGACCCACCACTTTTAATGGTGAATAAGATACTCAAAGATTCACAAGTATGCATCATAGTATGGCAACACATCCAGACTGTTTAACTGCTCGCTTCTCCGGTAGTCTTCAATATGCTGCAAGTACTAAACCAACCAGAAATGCACAGCAAAGCTCGACACAAAATTCCTGAAGTTTAGGAAAATGTATCTTCCGAAACAAGAACCTTTTGAGAGGTAAAAGTCACTTAGATCTTTGTTTTTTAAAACCTGGTCCATGCAGTTGAAAAGTATCTCCAATATTTGCTCATCCCTGGGGAAAGTTCCTGTGTAAGAAATGCAGCTTGAGGTAAAGTTGTGTTGTTAAAATAACTGTTTTCATTTTATTTATCCATTATTCATTTATCCTCCCCTCCTCCACACACACACACACACACACACACACACACACACACACACACACACACACAGACAGACAGACAGACAGACAGACAGACAGACAGACAGACAGACAGACAGACAGACAGACAGACACACACACACACACACACACACACACACACACACACACACACACACACACACACACACACACACACACACACACACACACACACACACACACACACACACACACACACACACACACACACACACACACACACACACAGGCAGTATGTGAGTGCAGCGACCAGTATTTGCAAACTCACACGATATATATTTTATAATTCAGTTTGAGACAAGACATCCTTCTGAAGCTTCTCTGGAAGTTATATTTGTACTAAAATCAGCAGAAAATTGTTATGTCATGCACGTTTATGAAGAGCAGTTATTTGCAGCATCACTATCTTCTCAATGAGCTTCTGAGATAGACACATGAGATAAATACAAGACTAAGTGGTGAAGTCTTATGAGTGATAAAGCAGTTGTTAAAGTTAGTTGACTTGTCTGGCTCTGTGTTCCCTGTTGACTCATGCAGTAGTGAGATAGGCAGGTCCACTGTGGCTCTGTCCTGTTATGCTGCTGGCTAGCTGCCATCCTATTACTCCAGGACTCAAAATCCTCTGCAGCCCAAACGCGCGTGCATGCACACACAAAAGTGTTCCTCCCAGTGAATTATTGAATATTATCTATGTGTGTGTGTTTATGTGTCAATCGGTCCCAATGAGACAGCAGGCATTTATAGGATCTTTGTGACAGATGTGGGTCAAACTGTATACTAACCATGATGTGCAATTGGTCTGTTTCTTTCTCCCAACACAAAGGCTTAGGCCTCTAAACCATCTGGTCCCAGTCAGGTTGTTTGTACAAATCCCTGGTATGTTTGCCTTAATCCATGAATACAAAGAATGAAAACATTCCTTTCAAAGTCACTGTCATTCAATTGATGAGGACTTCAGTGAAACTGCTGCAGGCGGCTGTCAGTGACGAAATAAAGTCTTGCAACTCCTCAAACGGCAATCTTTTCTCTTAGACATTTAGTGCAGAAAATACAATTATAGTTTTTAAGTTGTTTGACAGCGCTTTGTTAAAGCTACATAAGAAATTGTTCATGAAATTGATAGTTTAAAAGGCACACAAGAATGTTTTCCTTAATGGTGCAATATGTCTCTTATAACAGGGAGAATGGTATCTAGCCCGAGTCCAAAGAGAGCCCTAATCACTTACCCTCAACACTCAGTGGGTCATAATTGGCTCACAAGAGGCACATTTAGTCTTACAGCACTCGTTCACACACCAGCCTTCAGTGAACAATAAACCAGTTAGCTTGCTCTGCTGTTTGATGCAGCTGCAGTGACAGAATATGGAGATGAAAGATTGAGCTGAACAGAGAAAAGGAGAAAAAGACTGAGCAAGAATCTGTGCTAGAGTAAATATTGGAATGGCTTTTACAGTGTGGAGCGAGCTCAGCAAAGAAGAAGGCGGCAAGTACAACGCCAAACTGGCTGTGCAAATACAACAGTGCTGCTGCACTCAGAGACCTTCGGTGGACGCCAGGCACACCAAAACAATTTCCTCCATAATGTTGCTCTAATATCCTCTAGGTCTCAACCTGCTGTTGCTCGTGTCATAATGGCTTTCTTCGTATTAATTTGTTCTGCATACTTGTGATGCAGTTATAATCCGACTGCTACACCTTTAGTTTACATAGTGTAAAAATGAGATCATCCATAACACAGTATGGGCTGAAAAAAAGAGGTAGGCTTATCTGCCTGATCCTGGTCTTAAATTTGCCTCTGTGAAGAATCGCTGGTCGGTCGGCTGGAGACAGAAAATAGGTGGGCAGTGAAAGAGGTGACAGTGTAATGTGGGCTATAAAACATAATGTGTAAACATTAACACAAACACACATATACAGCCTCGCACCCACGCTGCTCTCTCACACAACAAGATTACATAATTAAAGAGGCTCTACTGAGCAGATTTTTAAAATATCTACATGGAAATGAAACCTGTTCACGTTACACAACCAGGAAGACGAGTCAGCTCTCATTCGCCTTTCCTACAATTATTTCTCCTCCATATTCTGCCTCTTGTTTCCCTTCTATTCTTCCCCTCCTCCAATTTATCTCTTTCTCTTCCTCATTGGTTTCCCAGTCCCATAATTTATACCCTCCTATTTCTCCACCTCCTCTTTACCTTCTCCCTTTCTCTAATTTATTTCTCGATTTCCTTCTGATTTCCCTTCTTCTCTTTTTATTTTTAAGTCTTTATTTTACTTCTCCATTCTGTCCTTAGTATACTGCCTCCTGTCCTTTAGTTTATGTCCTCATCCCGTCTTCTGTTGTGTGAACCTGAATCTCTTCCTTCCTTCTGTGAAACTAGGTGTTAGATTAAATCCTGCACTTTAAATCAAGTTTATGTGTGTTTTAAAACAAATCAATGTCTTTCACTCAATAAATGTCTCTGCTCTCTCCAAGATCACTAGTGTCCCAATGGCATGTATGAAGAGGGTCTGTACTGTATGATGCATCTTTGTTTGTTTATTGTATCTGGTGCACAGGCAAAATTTAATCCAGTAATGCAGATTAGATATTCAAATATAACATTTTTGAAAAAGGATGTCAAGTTGTAAACATCAAGCGAATCAAATAAGAATGGTCAATTTCATACTTGAGAACAGAAATAAACTGTGTATATTAAACCCATGATGCTTTGTGGAGGAACATTTAAGTTAATTTCATGACAAACATTTAATCTTAACTTCCTGATGCAGAATATCTCACTAGTCAGTTTGAACAAGATACATTGTAGAGAAAACCAGCTGAGAGAGTGGAGGAAGACTTAAAAGAAAGCTTACCAAGGGTCAGAGTTGAACCTGGGCCTCCTGCTTCAAGGACTAAAGGATCATCATGACTGATGAAAAATAGGAACTGGACCCAAGTTCATTACTTTTATGGACAGAATTTCTAGGCGCAGCCAGGGGCCGGAGGGGGTCCGGTTCGGGGACCACAGGATCTCGTCTCTGCTTTTTGCGGATGATGTGGTCTTGTTGGCTCCATCGAACCCGGACCTCCGGCGTGCACTGGGGCGGTTCGCTAACAAGTGTGAGGCGGCTGGGATGAGGATCAGCACCTCTAAATCTGAGGCCATGGTTCTCGACCGGAAAAAGGTGGTTTGCCCTCTTCGGGTCGGTGGGGAGTCCTTGCCCCAGGTGGAAGAGTTTAAGTATCTCGGGGTCTTGTTCACGAGTGGGGGGAAGATGGAGCGCGAGATCGACAGACGGATCGGTGCGGCGTCTGCAGTCATGCGGTCGCTGTATCGGTCCGTCGTGGTGAAGAAGGAGCTAAGCCGAAAGGCGAAGCTCTCGATTTACCGGTCGATCTTCGTTCCTACCCTCACCTATGGTCATGAGCTTTGGGTCATGACCGAAAGAACGAGATCTCGGATACAAGCGGCCGAAATGGGCTTCCTCCGTAGGGTGGCTGGGCGCACCCTTAGAGATAGGGTGAGGAGCTCGGTCACCAGGGAGGAGCTCGGTGTAGAGCCGTTACTCCTCCACATCGAGAGGAGTCAGTTGAGGTGGTTCGGGCATCTGGTCCGGATGCTCCCTGGACGCCTCCCTAGGGAGGTGTTCCGGGCATGTCCCTCCGGGAGGAGGCCTCGGGGTAGACCCAGGACACGCTGGAGAGACTATGTCTCTCGGCTGGCTTGGGAACGCCTTGGGGTCCCACCGGAAGAGCTGGAGGAGGTGTCTGGGGTGAGGGAAGTCTGGGTGTCTCTGCTTAGACTGCTGCCCCCACGACCCGGCCCCGGATAAGCGGCAGAAAATGGATGGATGGATGGATGGACCCAAGTGCAGCCACTAAACAAAAAATATCTATTTAAACAAAAAGGCAGAAGGCAAAACAAACAAACAAACAAAAAAATTCCTTTCTTACTCCCAAACACTGAAAAGTCCAAACGCAGGAGGAATCACAAGGAGACACAGACACAGTATGACACAGACTGGGTTTTGACAAACAATGAGCTTACAGAGAAGGGAAGAAACACAGAGAGTAAATAGACACAGGGGTAATCTGACACAGGTGAGACTAATGACACAGGTGAAGACAATGAGGACAATCCAAATGGAGGGAAACACACTGAGGCAGAATTAAATACAAGAAACATTGAAGACACACAGAGAACTCAAGAATGTAAGGGGACACAAGGATATGAAATCACACAATAAAACAGGAAACACTAAAGATGAAACAATAAACATTCATTTAAAGAAACAAGCAACACCAGGGAAGTACAAGAAACTTAAACAAGAACATCAAACCTCTGATAACACAAAATCAGATTGAATCATGATATAGCCTATGCACATTGGGCGCATGAGCCAACTGATTTTTATTTTTAACTTTTTGAACAGAAACAGTCATTTTTGTTGAAGACACCTGACTTGTGAGGAATTATTCATTAGTAACCACTGTGATGTTACACAGTTAAACACTGACCACCAGTACAATTCACACATTTCAAAAGTTCTAATCATCACTTGTATAAACACTTTTTAATATTGAACTTCGAGTCCATTTTATTGTAAAACCCTAAAATCTAAGCAAATATGGCTTCAAAGATGTACATTATGTTTCTGAAATGTGAATAGGACAGCATAAAGTACTGAAGCATCAAAAGCTGCTGTCTGTAGACAGCAAGAAGAGGAGAATGAAGGCATCAGAGATATCTATGTGCATCCCAATGGACAGGAAGCAAACTGAAGCAGTCAAGATGTAGACATTCAGACACAGACAGTGAATAAGAAGTTGTAGTTCTACTAATAGCAGGAAAAAGAGTTCATGTGGAGGAGCTCTATTGAAATTTGCACGTCGTAATCATCCGTGAGCAAGTTGCTTCATGTACGATGACAGAACTGATGCAATCTGCGCACTAAATGCTGAAACCTGCCCCACATTTCACTCAATGTTGTTTGGACTCAAGAATGTTAGTGGAGACGTGCTCAGCAAGTTAGCAAACCAGGACACAAGCAGAAGGCAGTACAAATTAAGATGAGGAATTCAAAGGATATTTGATTTTCAGTTACATGTTTAAAAAGAAACATTTCTTAGGAAATCTTGTTTTTATATCTTATAAATCCTAATAACGTGCAATTAACACTCTCTATAAAAGTGTTTATATGTTTCAATATTGCAGGCTTTTACATCCAACTGTCTTCTATTCATTACAACCACAGACTCTTCATGAGTATTGCACACCTAGGCAGAAACTGCAGCATCACTGAGGAAATTGATAGATCCATTCAGAAATCAGTCATTACCCACCTTACTGTCAAATGGACTTGGGCTTAATGTATAGTGCGTTTTAGTCTTTTGACTGCTGCGAAAACTTTTACATCTTTTAATCCATTCATACACATTCTCACACAGCGTGAGCCACTTGGGGGGAAGTGTCTTGCCAACATCAGTCAATTGGCTGCATGTGCTGGGGATCGAACCCCCAGAGAGGCAGGAACATTTCAAGTAGACTTCATGTGAGGTTGTCGTGGTGATGATGATGTAAATGATGCAATACTTTGCGTCAAGTGGTGAAGTACTGCAGTGTGTAACAGTGGCATACTAATACTAATAAAGAAGGTATAGATTTCTGACTTTCAAATAACTGCATTTTGCTTTAATTCACTAAACTAGTACTGTATAGTTTAGAATGTTGACCTTTTATTTGGATACTTATGTTGCTAGAAAGTAGGTCATCCTTATGTGCACTTTCTTCTCTCTTTGTCTGTCTTCTCTCTTCTTCCAATTACTGCGGACTCAGCAGGGAGCCACATTACTAGAGGTTGAGCTGAATTTCTCTGTGTGTTTTTGTATGTGCACCCGTGCATGTGTGGTATCGCTATCCCTTTCCTCATTTCTCCTCTCCTCCACCCAGTGGGCTTCTCGTCTCCCCTTCCCTCCCTCCCTCCTCCTCCTCTTCCTCCTCTTCCTCCTTCTGCTTGTGATCTCCCTCTCCTTCTGGTTAGCCTTCAGCTATGGGCCCTCCTCCATTTTGCATCGCTGTGAACTGTGGGACTTCATGTGTGTGTCTATATGTGTGTATGACTAAATGTGTGGTAAAGCAGAGTGCAGCCTAAAGCTGCAGCCAGTGCGAGAGGAGTGTGCGCTCGAGCAGAACAGTGGCATTCTGTGTAAAAATAGCCTTCACTCTGTTGGAGGGCGTGAGAAGGTACAAAGAGAGTGACAGAGAGGGAGAAGTGAGGGAGGGTACGATATAAGAGGTGGAGGATGGCAGTCATCGTGTAGTGAGGATAGAAAGAGAGAAACTGCAGGTGTAGATGTGTGAAAAGTAACACCATCCTTCACAGAGCTGGAAGGGATTGAGGGCTTGGTGATTGAAATCACTTCACATGTCAGATTCTGTGATCTGTTCACAAAATATAAACAAAATATTTTTTTTTATGATTAATATTTTTTTTTAAATTTTTTTTTTTATGATTTTCAAGAATTTTCCAACAAATTATGTTTGGTTAGGGTTACACATGTTGCCCTATCACCCTGCCACATCACAGCAACAGTATCAGATTCACAATTAGTAGATATATTAAGACAAAGAAATTCAGAGTCACTGAGTTTAAACAAGCCAGTACTAAACTATCCCCAGAGATGACACAGTTTCCCTCTTGACCAAATGGAATGAATAATTCTCCTTCATTGATGAGTAATAGGACACTCTCTCTAGCTGAGGGGTAGAATTAGAGTTGAACATAGCGGTCAGCGATTTGCAGTTTTGTCATGGATCAAACTCAGTGGTGGAAAAAATATGGTGTGCACTGGAGATGTAATTAAATGTCAGAAAAGATTGAGGAGTTAAAGACAGGAAAAGAGCAAACAGTAAACAAGAGAGCTGGAAGACAGAAGAAAAATACAATACAACACAATGTGATGCATTGTTAAATGGATTTTGAAAGGACAGACCCGCTGAGGAGAAGAGAGATGAGTGGAGACACAAAGAGAGAGACAGTTTGAATCCAGAATAAGGATTGATGGAGTTTTTTAGTGAATTTTATTATCAGGAGGAGAATATGGTTAGGTATGTTATATGGTCAGGTGGTGGCTTGATGGAGTTCTTTGTAGGACACATGTTTGTGTGTGTGTGTGTGTGTGTGTGTGTGTGTGTGTGTGTATTTGTGTGTGTGTAAGAGAGAGAGAGTGGGGTGTTTATTTGTGAATTGGGTCTTTCTTAACGCCATCCTTAGTGTGTGAGTAAGTGGAGCTGATATGATGAAAAAAATGTGAAGCTGTCAATGTGATGGCAATTAAGGAATTACTTCAACTAAGATCAGCCCGCTGCAGCTCTGCCTGAAATACAAGATTTCACTGTTTACCGTACTCGTGTGTAGGTCGAGTGCTCGTGTGCGTTTTTGCGTGTGCTTGTGCCTCAATCTTAGCAATCCTAAGAAGTTGGATCAGAAAACATCTGACAAATAGTGTGACTCCTTAGGAAGTTAAGACACACTAATACAAGCACACACACACATACGCACACACACACACACCTATACACACTCACATACACACAAACACACTAGACATTTAAAAGACCTTTTTCAAAGCATAAACAATGCTGGATAGAAGGTTTTATATGGAAGTTAGAGAATGTGTCTCCAACTATCCTTTTCTGGTAACATGAAAGAAGTACACTGAAATATTATACATTTTCAGAAAATAGTCTATTTGTGATTGAACAATCCTATTTTTACTGTTTGTGTTTCAGAAAAAAGAGTGGTTATGCCTGAACTGCCAGACGCAGCGGCTGATGTCAGGAGGTGGCCTTGACGATCCCCCACTTCCTGTTCCTCATCCGTCTCCCAAACACCAGCCGATGGGTTCCCCTCGTCACCAGGCACCAACCAGTCAGCAAAGCCCTCTTCACAAGCCCACCAATCAGCAGACTCCAAAGGCAGCTCAGCCCCAAACTCAGAAACAAGGTGGGACTGGCGGTAGTGGGCCATTTGCTCCGACCGCTGCCAAACAATTAACAGACACCAAGACAACGACACCAGCCACGACAATAGAAAAACAGCAGAAAGCAACTGAGGAGAAATCCAAGACCGAGCCTGAGATCCAAACTGCCAAAGATACCAAACCCTCCCAGAAAAAAGGAGAGCCGATTACACCGATCAAGGATCTTAAGAAGTCCAGGCACTATGATGTAAGTTTGATTGTTTTTTAAGAGTATTCTGTATGTCAAGCTATGGGAAAGAACCAAAAGTTTTCTGTGTTAAATCCTGCGCAGAAGCTATGGATGGAAAATTATAAACAATTTGGCAAAATTTCTGGAAAGATTCTGTGGTTTCCATAGAGTAACATACAGGCCCATGTGTCAGGTTGTTGTGTGACCTTTTGAGAGTATATATGCATGTCCAGGGATCTGAGCATGCATGGCTTATTAAAGCATGTTCATGCATCACAACCAAACATTTATTTTTCCTTATAAAGCCTACAGAGATTACAAAAAAAACCCTATAAAAACACAATGTGAATAAATATCTGAGCAGAACTTGTGCAGTACATTGGTTAAAAAGAGTCTAATGTGAACACATTCTTAATACAGTAGCTTCCCTATACGAACTCTATCATAGACAATTTCTACAGTGGTCCAGAACAGCTGATGTTTCAATTATATTTTTTTGTGAATATTCAGAGTTAAATAAAACAATTTCAAAAAAATTGTCAAATGTATCACTTTAATCTGGTTAGCAGTCAGCAAAATTGCATATCTTACTGTTCGGCCAGACATACACTGTCAGATATCAGACTGGTATCAGGTCTGACCCAATCTTTGGGTTACACAACAGATTTTTTTCTGGTCCGATAATTTTTCAGCACAATCTTTTTTTATTTGCTGTGCATTGTACAGAGATGCATGGGGACCAATCACAGCCCAATCTGTTGCTCAGGACAGGTCACATACATTTTTGGCATGCTTGAAATATTGGTTGTACGACTTAACATTGCACAGTGGCAGCAAATTCCCCAATTTCCCGAAATATTTTTTTCTGATTAATTCTGCACAAACTGTTGCACAGTGTCAGAAAGCCCCGTTAAACAAAGGACATGCCCATGTGATGTGTCTCACCACTCTTTTCACAGATGATATAAATAAGCGAAATATTGGCAGGGTACCTGCAGACCTCCAGCTGCCAGGGCCTATGTGCTTTGATTTAGCTAGCCAGCTGTGTTTGTTGGTAATGCTGAGTGTGTGTGTTTGTGAGACAGTGTGTACTTTGGATGATGGTGTTATTTGAGCCGTGAAAAAGAGAAAACTGAAATACAGGTAGATCTGACTTTGAATGTCTGTGGGAGTTTTCAAAGGAAACTTTATAGACAATTGTCAACTCTCCATCCTGATTAAACCCATACAGTGTGGGATGAATCAGGGAATCCACTATGAAGTGTAAACCTGGCCTCAGTTATTGGGAGAGAGCAGACAATTTTAGACTTCAGTCTCTGTTTCGCACAACACACTGAATAAATGTTAAAACAAACCAAACTTTCAGTTTTGTGATTTCGACCTCTTTACACAACTCCTGACTTTCTTTCCCCTGCTGAACTTAATAAAGTGATTAATTTGAAAATCTTTGGCATGAATTTTCCATTATTCTGTAATATACAGTAAGTTAAAAAGTTCTTGCTTGTTTAAAGCTGATGTCTGATACTATCACTTCAAAAGTACTCTTATTTTGTTATTAGTCACTGATCCATGAAATACATTTAAGCTGATTCTTCCAAACTTACTTTTGCTCTTCTTTTGTGTAACGATGTCCCTAATAATTTAATAACAGAGAAAATGATGTTGATAATAAAATGGCTGTTACATATCACCTAAACACTACCTTTAAAAGTTGTGGGTACGGTACGTTGGTATTTTTTTTCGATTCCAACCATAGTGCTGGATGTCCATTGCTGTCAGTATTTTCCTCCAAAACAAATGCTAAGGCAGCAAATGGCAGCAAGTCTTTCATGGATCACTTTTGGGAGGCACAAAGAGTGACAAAGAAACACAGCGAGATAAATTTGCCTCTATTTTTTTATTTAAAGGCAGCCATTGCTCTGACTGAAATATTCATAAAGATTCCCTGCATTTGGCCTGCCTCAACGGCAGAGCTTTTTACAATTAGGCGGCTTCTGCAAATTCAAAGTGCAGAGAGCTAAAAGTGAAGTCTCTTCTTAAAGTATTGAAACCATCGTGAGATGTACTGTTAAAAAGACTTCCATAACATCTTTCTATTTTGAATTCTTTCCTCCATCCCTCTTTCATTAACCAGGTTAGTCCCTTTGTGATTATGATTTGGCATGTTATGATAAGTGTAAGACAGAGCCATTGATGAATTTGTTTTGGGTAATTGGTGTGTTCCAGTTATGTTAACCTCACAATCTTTATTTTCACTCATACAAAGATGTATTTGTGGTTTTTCCCCCTTAAAATGTAAACATTTTGACGTATCTCTTTTCATCAATGGCTCAAAATGTTTTTAACAAACCTAACAACTGCAGAATAAGACACTGTATTGATACTGTGTAATTATCTTATTTATCTTGATCCTGTCATTTACTGTTTTTTTTTTTAGATTGACCTCTTGATTAAATCAGACCACACATCACATGATCAAAAATATTAGCTGTAAATATATATATTTTTTTTCTACATGTTGCATTGTATCTTACTGTTAAAAAAGGACATATTTAGGAATGAGAAGTAAGTGAATCTGATTGGACTATGGTTTATTCAGCTTCCTGCTTTGTGTTCAGTTAATTCACGTGACCTTTCAAATATTTCATGTTTAATTATGGTGAAACTGAATAACAACCACAATACATTTTGATTATATGTTCTCTGGGAATTTACACCCATCAACATTTTTGTGAAATTCAGCCCCTTTTTTCTCACACAGGTTGTAAGAGCATTTTTTTTTTTTTTACTCTTTTTGTAAACCTCCAATCATTCAATGAAACCTGACGTTTAACTATCTAAAGTAAAAATAATTTATTTCAAATTTGTCGGGTAAGAAAATGATGTCTTCATAATAACCATAAGCAATAATACACTTTTAAATCAGAATAATGTACATACACATTCTGAAAAGCTATTTAACTTAGCCGAGACAACATTAATGTAGCTTGTATTTGTAGAACTATTGATAAATATAGACATAAGTTGAGCTTTCTCCAGACTTTACTGCACAAGGTGGCAGAAAGCAAAGTGTATTGTTAGCATGTGTTATAGACAAGAAAATAACAGCAAATTATAAACTGATTATAATCCTTCAATGGCTTTCATTTTTTAATATTTCTGAAAACAAGCATCATGTTTCTTCAGAATCCTAAACACAAGATACCATGTACACAAAGAAAAAAGCAGGAGCTGACAATGTTTTATGGCTAGTTATAAAAAATAACAGCTGCTTGGTCACACATACAATATAAATGTTTTGGCTGTCCAAAGAATACACCCAAAGGCAATTAAATTGGACTTAGCCACCAAGATTGTCACACATTGTTTTCCCTCAGTTTTGCAGCATGGAGTTTGGCATTGTGGACAACCTCATGTTGTTGTTTATATCCTGAAAGAGTATGAATCTAAGGAGTAGTAGAGGGTACATGTACTCAAATGCTGTGCTATCTAGCTATTCAGTTTATTCCCAAATACTTCTCAAAGAGTAGGGTGAGTCACAGAAGGATCATGTAGCCCTGAAAAACACGTAGTTTCCCACATATACAGGCCATCCAGGTACAGTATATTGACGTAAACTTGACTAAACAAATGCCTTTTTTGTTTGTTCTGTGCAGCAGCTTGCTACCAATGTGATGCCCCCTGTTTTTTTTTTTTGCAGTCTTCCAACACAATGCTCACCTGTTGTGGGAGTCACAAATAATTACTTCAAATGGGAGCTTTGTTATGTTGCATTGAGCCCCCAAAAATGTAGTCAAGAAGATGTAAAGTCAGTGCACAGGGATTTGCAATCTATGGGGATGGATTCCTGAACTGTGCGCATCAATTTTTAAAGTATCTGCATGGATTTGCATTGAAAATTATTGAGTACAGTTTAAAAATCTGTGTGCAAAGTAAGGTAAGGGTGGTCAGTGCATCAGCTCTCACTCATGTTCAGTGCAGACAGAGGCATGTGCAAGTTTTTCTGTCATTTAAATTGTCAACACCTCTCTTTAAACAAAAGCAAAAGCCCACCTGATAAACACTAAAAGAGATGTGAAAGACAAAAAAAAAAAAAAAGACAAAGTATAATCAAAAAGTTTTGTACCAAGATGCACAAACTGATGCATAAAAATTGGTCAGAATGCAGGAGAGAAAAAAAGTTTGGTACTTTAAATTTAAATTTCTAATGAAAAGTTGATCATTTGAATATAGGCATCGATGGAATTTACTTTCTATTGAACTAGCTTTAAGTAGCCATGTAAACAATCTTAGTCCTGTGACTTAGAAATAGTTTGTGGCGATGCAGAGCTTAATTTAAAATTTTATTTGAAAAAATTATGCATATCATGCAGAATCTGTGCAAATAGTATATCTATTCTCATTTCAGACAGCATAGGCTGAGCCGGGTCCTGAATGTGACAGATATATAGATATATGAATACTCTACATATTATTTAATGAAAACAACATCATTCAATAACTAAAGAAATTTACTTTAAGTATATTTTAATTAAAACTAAACGCATAATGCTTGTTAAGCATCAGATCCTTCTACGACTTTTCATTAAAATGAATAAAAAATAAATTTACTAAATTTAAGAGAGTTTACCCAAATCTAATTCATGCTTTTTCTTTCTCTTTTTCTCTATAGGAGACTAAAAACAACAGTACCCATGACTTGTCACGTAGCCCCCAGAGCCTCAGTGACACTGGCTACTCCTCTGATGGCATCTCCAGCTCCCACAGTGAAATAACAGGACTTATCCAAGAAGAGGAGATGAAACTGAGTGAGAGGGGGATCAGTGGACGGGGCTCACCACCTAGCCCTTCTGAGATCACAAAGCTAGAAAGCTCGATGAGGCCTTTGCTAGAGAAGAGTCTTTCTGAAGACAAGGTGGAAAGGAGGGGAAGGAAGCACAGAGATAGAGACTTGGAAGACAGAGGAAAACGTCCACGTTCCCTGTCAATCCCACCTGATGATTACGACTCTGATGAGGACCTAGAAGATATAGTAGAGGAAGAGGAGGAAGGGGGAGACTGGGAAAGCAAACGGAAGCAAGGGAAGGAGGAAAAGAAAGACAAGAAAAAGAAGGAAAAAGAGGCTGACCCCACAGAGATGACGGATGAGGAGTTTATGAGGAGACAAATAATGGAGATGAGTGCTGATGAAGAAAATGAGGAAGAGGAAGAGATGGAGGAAGAGGATGATGAGGAAGATGAAGGTTATGGCTACCAGAAATCCAAGAAAAGTCACCATAAGCACATATCTGACTCAGGGAAAGAAAAAAGACGTCTTCAGCACCACTCCAGCAGTTTTGAGGAGGAAACTAAGAGCTCTACTGATGTTTATAAAGGTTCAGTAGAGGAAGGTGAGGAAGATGTGATGGCATCCCAGGGTGGCCTGAGGCGCTTCAAAACAATTGAACTTAATAATACCAATAGCTACAGCAGAGACATGGATTTGAGCAATGAAAATGACTTGAGTCTTGATCGGGAGCCAGAGCTAGAAATGGAGAGCCTGACAGGATCTCCAGAAGAGCGTTCACGTGGGGACTACTCCTCCACCCTGCCAGCAACTTCATCCTCATATGGGTCAGGCCAATCTCCTACTTCCATCTCATCAATGGAGGAGGACAGTGACAGTAGTCCTAGTAGGAGGCAAAGGTTGGAAGAGGCCAAGCAACAGCGAAAAGCCCGTCACCGCTCCCATGGCCCTCTCCTTCCCACAATTGAAGACTCTTCAGAAGAAGATGAGCTGAGGGAGGAAGAGGAACTTCTAAGGGAGCAGGAGAAGATGAGGGAAGTAGAACAGCAAAGAATAAGGAGCACGGCACGAAAAACCAAAAGGGATAAGGAGGAGCTCAGGGCTCAGAGGCGTAGAGAGAGGTCAAAGACACCACCGAGCAATCTCTCACCTATTGAAGATGCTTCTCCAACTGAAGAATTAAGACAAGCTGCAGAAATGGAAGAGCTCCATCGGTCTTCTGCTTCTGAATATTCCCCACAGAGTCTGGACTCAGAGGCAGAAGGATACGAGTCCAAACTTTACAAGTCAGGTAGCGAGTATAACTTGCCTACCTTTATGTCTCTTTACTCACCAGTAGAAAAATCTTCAACAACCACAACAACCACAGCACCATCTTCAACTTCCAAACCTCTTAAGAGTGCTGAGGAGGTTTATGAGGAAATGATGAGGAAAGCAGAGATGCTTCAAAAGCAACAAAAACAACAGCAGCAACATGGAAGACATGGACAGTACTACGAAGAGGATGTCAATGGACAAGGTTATGATGATGAGTATGATTATGAAGAGCAAACAGAATATGACAACGATGTAGCTGAAACAGAAACAGATATTTATGAGGAGATCCGTCAAACATCTCAGAATATCACCAAGATGCAACAAGCCACCGATGAACAAGTAGAGATTGAGATTGAGAGCTCCTTCCCAGACAAACAACTCTTAGACACAGGCTCAGCATTTGCTAAGCTACTCGAACAAAGCAATGCGCTCCTAACTCCAGGGACGAGCCCAACCCAGATTTCAGCTCCTGTGTCTTTTGCTGAGACTGGAAGTCGAATTCCTGATGTCAGGGTGACGCAACACTTCTCTGCAAAGGATGGGCACAAAGACAGGATCAAAACCCAAGCAGGAAAGAATGGCATAACCCCAACAGTTGCTGCAACAACTATTGCAGCTTATGGAGTGTATGCAAGAGATGCAGTGACTATTTCTCAGACCAGTTCAAGCCACACCATGACATCAACTCAGTCTGGTACTTATGGTCGACAATCAGGAAGTACTGCCACATCCTCAGCTACAGTCTCAAGTGTATGCAGCAAGATTGCAGAGATTACCCAAGCCTACAGTCAAAGAGAAGTGATTACAAGGAGAGTTGGGGAGACCAAGGGTGTCCCAGTTCGAGACAGTTCAACATCTTCTGCTGAGCGAGTTGCTGAGCCACGTTCTCCCAAGTATACTACTTATTATAGAAGCACCAGCCCTCCTCTTTCTCCATCACCGCCTCCACAGAGTCCCACCCGTTCACCTTCCAGAAGGACTACAGCAGAGTTCTCTACACAGACTTTTAGTTCAGCTCTAAGAATGGAGTCAGCTGGTTCTGGGCCTACATCTCCAGTGACGGCTCAGGGAACCCAAACATCACATCGATCAGCCTCTCCAAGGCTCTATCGACAGCAGTCGTCACAGGATGCCCCATACTCACCACCTCAAAGCCCTGCAAGGCCAATGACAGTCAACACTGCAACTTCTCCCCTGTCTTCGCCGACCAGATTTAGTCGCCAGTCTACATTTGAAACGTATTCACCCTGTGGCAGCCCTCCGGACACACCCCCTTATCAACAATCTCCAACACGTGGCTTCTATAGAACACAAAGAGTTGAGAGGGTAAATGTGGGAACAAGTATGGTCACCACAGCAAGTACTTACACCAGGGGGTCATTATCAATGGATAACATCTCCCTGTGTCGAATATCTACGGTTCCTGGCACCTCTAGGGTAGAACAGGGACATATGATCCAAGGTGGAAGTGTTGTAGACCTCAGAACAGCCACCAAAATGGCTCCTATTATCATGACTGACCAAGGAATGGATCTCACCTCCTTGGCCACTGAAAGCAGGAAATATCATGGTGGGGCAGAGGGAGGCAGACACTCAACAATTGTACAGCCACTCATAATGAACTTAAACACACAGGAGACCACCACACCAACCACTGTGAGTGTCACTGTGGCTGCTTCCATGTTCATGACACAGCACAAACATCCAATGGTCTACGGTGATCCTAGTCAAAGCAGAGTGGATCTTGGTCAGGGCATTGGCTCTGCTGTTTGTCTTTCTCAGAACAAACCACCTCCAACTGATCCATCAATACCAAAAATTGATGCCAAACTGGAGGACCTCAGTGTCCAGCAGAGAGAACTACAAAAACAACAAGAGAAGCTGCAAAAGCAACAAGAACTCCTTGAACAGCAATTGCAGCATCATCATCAGTTGCAACATCACCAGCAACAGGCAACCGCTTTGGCTAGGTACAGTCTTTCTGGCCAGATCCCACCTTTACTGAAAAAAGACTTACTAGTCAGCCAGACAAGCACTGCCTCGGCTGTGGTGAGTGCTGTATCACCTGTCATTAATCCTGAGCTGTATGGCACTGGTCCCATTGAGCTCAAAGGAAAACCTAGCCCTCCTGGTTTAATGTCTGGCGGTAAATCACCACATAGCATGGTGGTACAGATGGATGGAGCGCCAGACCAGTCAAGAGCAGTGACACAGCTCATGAAGGTAGAAGAAGGACAGGATGCTATGGATTTGACAGGAGGTCAAATTAAACCTGACAATCAGCCAGCTTGCTGTGATGTTGTTTACCGACTTCCATTTGGCGGAAGCTGTGTCGGTGGTTCAGAGAAAGAGGGCATTAGGCCTCCATCTGCCCCACCTCTTACCTATGAATCTGATAATGAGTATCAAATGGATGGACGCAAGGCCTACACATTACCTTTCCCTGGTAGGTTGCAGTCTTCAATGTCAGATACCAACCTGGCTGAGGTTGGTCTGCAGTCCTACCCATCTAAACTAGAACCCCAGTTTCAAACCTCAGGAGAACTCACAATGGATCTAACTGGTATGAAGCAGGGCTATGGAGGGTTCATGGGGATGCAGTATGGTTCCTATACAGATTTACGGCATGGAGGAGACATCACAGCTCAAACACTGCCCATAAGGAGATATAATTCCTTGTCTAACATCAGTTCAGACTATGGCTACTCACCTCGAGATATTGCAAGTTTTCAAGAAGCCAACTTGGCTCAGTACAGTGCTACAACTGCCAGGGAGATTAGCAGAATGTGTGCAGCACTCAATTCTATTGATCGGTATGGAAGCAACCCAGATTTGATGCAGTTTGGTAGTCTGGGGAGAGGAACTGGGCCTGGGACTACAAGACTTGCAGTAGGTCTTGGCATGAGACAGAACCTTCTTTTTGGACTTGATGGGAAGCCAATCTCCCACAATCAAGCACTCACCAACCTTATCAATGCTAGGCAGGCTAGTCTCAGAGCTATGTACCCAGCTGCCATTAGATCTTCTGATGGGATGATCTACTCTACTATTCAGACCCCCATAGCTTCTACACTTCCCATCACAACTCAGCCTGCCTCTGTTCTTCGTCCCTTATTAAGGGGGGTCTACAGGCCATACCCCTCTCCTAACATGACACCTGTGCCCCTATCTAGTCTTAGCAGACTGCCAATGAGTCCCAGAATGCCCTTATCTGGACAAGCTCCAGTCTCTTACCCAGCACCAGGTCTTCTTCAAACAACATCAACAACTGCCATTAGTGCTGCTGCTGCTACAACAACTTTTGCACCAGTGGGTGCCCCAGTACCTGTGTCCATGACAAGTAGCTCTACAGTCCAGGAAGAACCAGTGTACCTTGGTAAAGGTGCCACAGTGACCTCATCATCAGCAATTACCTCAGTACAAGGAACAGTCTTAATTCCAATGGAGCAACAACAGCAGCCAATAAATCTGTCCCAGGCACACCTGAACAGTCAACAACAACAGCAAATGGCAACTTCACAACAGCCTCCTCCAGCAGCAGCTCATGGCTATCCACCCTTAGCACCATCACACACTCAAGGCTACACTCAGCCTCCAGCAGGCCCATCTGCCCCCACTGGTGGCCTACCCATTGCAGGAGGACTTCCTCCCTTCCCTCCACCAGGTGCGATACACAAGGAAGGGGAAACCGAAGCAGAGAGGCTTCATCGTCAGCAGGAACAGCTCCTGCAGATGGAGAGGGAGCGAGTAGAGCTAGAGAAACTTCGGCAAATGCGACTGCAAGAGGAGCTTGAAAGGGAAAGGATAGAGCTGAAGATGCACAGAGAGAAGGAGCAGATACTGGTGCAAAGAGAGTTACAGGAGCTGCAGACCATCAAGGAACAGGTAGATGGAGGAACAGGGTCTTGGTTTGTGTCTTGGCTTGTGTTTTTGTGGTGTTTGTCATTTAGTTATTATTGTCTCTATAATTTTATTGTTTTATTATTTTAATGTCATGTCTTTGATGTGCAAAGTACGTTTTTTTATGCATGTCTAAAAACGTATACAGAATAATATTTCAAAATGCAGTCATTTCACTCAAGAAATTTTGCAAGGAAAATAAATCAATATTCCCTTAAAAGATTTTGTTAAAATTTCTTACAGTTAGTTGTACCATAATTTTAAAAGAAATGTTTTCATCACGCCTATGTTTTATCAAATGACTACTCTACCTTGCCTGTGTGTGTACTTTGCCGGTCATTTTTTCTGTAATTTAAGTCTGCATGATTATCCCTGTAGTATGTATGTGTGATAGAAATTGATGATGCTAAGATTTAAGTGGTTTCATGTCCCATTGGTTGGTCTGATTTTAAATAAGAAGACACATATAAAGTGTATTCATATGCCATTTGTTAATATGGTTTATTTGCTAAAGAAAAATGGGTCCTTCAATGTTTTAAACAGCAATAGCAAGTTCACGTAATTGTATGATTGCCTCAGTTCATAATTGCCTTGTGAAGTAGTTTAAATGAGGGCTAACATGAACATTTTCTTCTTTTTTTTGGTAGAACAAGCAGTTGAAAATCTTTCAAGTAAACTCTGTTAAGCAGGTGTGAAAGCCTTTCCTATTGAGAATGAACTCGAAATGGAATGCTTAATATGCATCTCATGACCTGCAATATGAGTTGAAAAAACAACCTAACTCCTTAATTATTCAAGCCTGTCATTTATGCAAAAAAAAGTTAATTCATTAAATATTTTCTTATAAGCATTGTTTGACTGACAACAATAAGTAGAAGATGCTGCACATTATTTATGTTTCGCTTCCATTTTTGTTTTTGCAATATATAAAAGTTTGACTAACTTGGAACCATTTTCAAAACTAATTCATTAGCATATGAATGGCTTAATTTCATCACTATTATCAGGATCCTTTTGATTTGATGATTTGCAATAGCAAAATTGCTTTTGGACTTACAAAAGGTCAAATCATTTTCATTGTTTTGAATAAACTTGTCTTTTCTCCTATCATTTATATTTCTTTATATTTGCTCATTACTTCTGCTTTCATTCTGTCTACTCTCATCTACCTCTTGTGTATTGCTTCTTGCTGGGTTTTCTCTCTCATTTGTGGCCACTTGTGCCTCTTTTTTTCCTCCCTCAATTTTCAGGTTCTACAGCAACAGCAAAATGAGCGTGAGAAACAACTTGTCCTTCAGAGGGAGCAGCTGGCCCAGCAGAAGTCCCAGCTAGACCAGATCCAATCATTACAGCATCAGCTCCAGCAGCAGCTTGTTGAGCAGAAGAGGCAGAAAACAGCTGCAGCAGTTCAGAGCGTGCAGGTGAGGGGGGATAGGACCACTGTCAGATTGCCTTCAATGATGCACAATGTCATTGATGTTGAAGGCTTCAGTTCTTGGGCATAATAGCTTCCGATTCTTGTATATTTTTGCCCCTATGACGTGTGCTTTTTAATGTGTAACCCCTGGCACAGGCCATGCTTGCAGAATTGTAGTTGTACACTGCCACAGCCTTTAATTCTTCAATATATTTTCTGAAGCACAAGCTTAAATGTTTTGTCAAGCAACCAATACTTACTCTTGCAACTCTCAAATAAGGCTTGCAAAGAACATTTGGCTTTGTTATAATAAATACTGCATAGTTAAATGCAAAAAAGAAATATTCTGATGCGATTTCAAAATATCTATAAGAATTAAAGATAATCAGCGATATATGTTTGAAAACCAATGCTTTATTTGGTCTCAAAAAACATGGATAGGGGTAAACCAATCAACATATTAACCTTGAAACAATCCTCTTTTCTCCAGCTGGATATGAATGGCCAGCCGATGCACCCCTACACCGACTCTCAGATAGGCTCTCGTTCCCTCCCTAACTCCTCCTCAGAGATTTGTCTTAGGAGCCAGGAGGAGCATATGGAGACCAGAAGCAACATGAGGAAACACAGCTCCATGACCAGGCTGAGTAGGGACAGCTTGGACGGAGATGGTGTGGTGTTTTACAGCTCCCCACGCAGGATTGTGGATAGCTGTGTGCAGACAGATGATGAAGATGGCGAGGAGAGGTAAAGATGTGTGTGCGTTAGTACGTTGGTTGGTTGGAATGACTAGGTAAAATGATTCATAGAGGTGTGTGTTAGTGGGTGTAAGATAAGGTAAGTGTAAATGCAGAGTGCATGTAGAGATTACTTTTTGAATGGGAAAATGTGCATATGTATTTCTATTTGAGGCAAGGATTATTTTTAAACTCTTTCTATTAACTTCAATGTTTCATGGCAAAAACTTTCAGCTAACTGAGTTACCAATAACAACTGTAGTTTTACAGAATGTAGATATGTAAATAAACTATTTCTATCTGTTAACTGCTGATGTGCTCTACTTTGTAACACATTGTTATACCATTTTACTTATGCAAGATGGGGTGTTTTTAGCAATGCTTATTCTGTTAGCCCATTAAAGGTACTTCAGCATTATGTGTCAGCATCAAGCCATCCAACTAAGATGTAAATCATGGGCCATCCATGAGAACATGCCCCTTCCCTGGATTTTTCTTTTAATCAGCCTCCACAATGTTTTTTTTGACTTGCGCACAAGGAATACCATACCTTGACAAAAAGGGAAAAGTAATAGTTTCATGAAAATGAATTAACTCAAATAACCTTTTTCTTAAAACAGGTATAAAAAATATTTTACTGTTATTTGTTTGGTTCTTTAATAATTTGCTCCTCTCTCTTCTTCATTATCCCAGGTATATGATGCGTCATCGCACCAGAAGGCGTGGTCGCAGTGTTGACTGCTCTGTGCAGACAGATGATGATGAGGACAAGGCTGAGACAGGACAGCCAATCCGCCGTCGACGTTCTCGTTTCTCACGCCACTCTGAGTCCAATTCTGCTGGTGGTAGCAATGCAGCCACTACTGGTGGAGCTTCTGATTCCAAAACTGACACATCCAAAATGGTATCCTCAAGTATTGCCATCCAGACCATCAGGGAAATGTCTTGTCAGACAGAAGTGGAGCACCTAGGAAGAGTCTCCCCAGCAATTCATGTGACTTTACCAGACCCAAACAAAGTAGAGATTGTGCACTACATCTCTGGTCCTGAAAGGACCCATAAAGGTCAGTCTCTAGCATGCCAGACTGACCCTGAAGCCCAGTCACAGGTAGTTGTAGCTCCCCAGCTGAGTATACCAACCACGGTCAGTCCATATTCTTCCTCCACCAGTAGTGGAACACAACAATCTGGTTCTGCTGACCTTCTGACCCAGCAGCGCCAGCAGCAGCACATTGCAGCCAATGCAGCCAAGTTTGAGCGCCGTCGCCCTGACCCGCTCGACATTAACTATCAGCCTCACAACCACCTCCACAACGAGTCAATTTCCAGCATAATCCGGCAGCAGCAGTCTACCCCAAAATCTCCACAAGTCCTTTACTCCCCTGTCTCTCCTGTGTCCCCTCATCGTCTATTGGAGAATTCTCTGTCTAGTGAGAGGCTGAACAAGGCCCATGTCACACCTCAGCAGAAGTCCTATACAGCTGAGTCCCCCCAGCGACACCCCTCTGTGCCCCGACCCATCAAGACCACTCAAAGGTCGATGTCAGATCCCAAGCCCCTCAGCCCCACCATGGACGAACACACAAAGGCCAGGCTTTCCCTCTATCAACAACAAGCGCTCCAGAGCCAGGTAAGGTCACTTAAACAATCCTTGCACACGCATTAAAACATAAATGTAAAAAAAAGTTAGATTTACCAACCTGCTAAAAAGGTTTAAGGTATATTTTTGGGCTTTATATTTCTTTATTTAGAGATAGGTTAGTGAACAGAGTCAGACATTGGGGAGGGATCGAGAGTGCTGATTGACATGCAGGAAAGGAGCCAGACATTCAATACAAACCCAGGTTGCCTGCTTGGAAGTCTACAACTTCAGTGGCACCAAAAAAACTTAACAGTACTGCAGAAGGAGAAATAATTCATCCTTTTATTTAATTCAGTTCAAAAGTCTTGATGCTTAAGTCCAAATCCCTGATTACCTATGTCTATGATAAACTGACATTATTACATTGATTAAAAACCTTTTTTTATTTGCCTTTATTTGAGAATAAAGTGCACAGATTAGTAAATGAGCAAGAAAGAGCGCATCTTCCTAATTGTCTGACCCTTTTTAACTTAATGCCTTTTGTCAGACACAGCTGTCCCAAAAATATCCTGATGAGTTTATTATTTCTTTCCAGAAGTTTTAAAAAGCTGACACTTGCGTCTAAAACCATGTAGCTACTAAGGTGTTGCCTACTACTTACTCAGACAGTATAAACTGCATACTGTCAACTTCTCTGATCATTTATATGCCCTCGCAACATTCTAAAATGCAGGTCACAGGGCTGCATCAAAAACAAATTTTCGGTCCTAGCTACATCGATTTAAATTGCACCATAGTAGCTTGACCATCCAGCCACTTATAGAATTCTCTAACAATATACATGATTATTACATATATGCAGCGGCGTAGATGTTATTTGACCACATGCAAAACGTACTGCAAATTACTTTTATTGTTGGCTGGCTGGCAAGCTCTAGATGTGATGCACAAAGAAACGCAGAGGCACACAAACATTATGTCGTTTAATGCATATAGCAAACAAATAAGAAAAGTTAATCTTTGTGAGCCATCATGTTGGGAGTCTTTCTACATCATGTCTTGCATTTTATTAAGACTGAATAAGTGATGCGCATGTGTTTCTGCCTTTTTTGGCTGGCAAGCTCTGCCATTGGATAGTCTGAGAACTGTATTGGGTTATCAGACAGTTTAGTATGACCAGTGTGCTTTCTTGTGACAAAAATCTGACCAATCTAGTACACATTTGGCGATTTCTGGCACACATACATTTGTATTATAAGATTTCATAACCTACTACGTACTCACTCTCTTGTTACATCATTCTTAGTCTGACTAGTATGACAGTAGGCAGTTTCCAGTAAAGCTGAGTAAACAGTCTATGGCACACTTTTTTTTTTAGATTTAATCTTTCCACATTTTTATTTAATGGACTGGGCTTTTGTAGATTTACAAATAGAATAATGCAATATAATTGCAACTTACGTAAAATGTTTTTCCATGTCCTCTAACACAAGCTCCATTTTTGTTTCCCGTTGTCCTTGTCTCTGTGTCTATATGTGTCCTTTGTCTCCCTTGTATATTGTACTACCTCTCCATACCTCTTCTGTTTGTTAATCTTTTCCTCAATTTGAGTTTTTCTCTCCCCCCCCTGCCTGTTGTCCTGTTTAACTGTTTTGATAATCATCTGTCATTTTACATTATTCAACTTTCTTGCCTTGAAAACGTTGCAATTATACATCTACCACCTTTTGTTTTGTTTTCTGTTCCTTTAAATCCCATTCCTTTTTAAATTCCATTATATTTTGTCCTGTACCTGTTTCATGCAACTCTCCTTCCTTGCTTACTCCCCTCCACACTGATTTTTGCTTTCCCCTCTCTGTTTTGCATTTTTGGTCAAATGTTTTGCTTTTCATTCTTCAACTTCTTTAAACATATCATCTTTCCAAATATCCCACCATTGTCTCTTGCCATCATAATCTTGTCTATCTCACATTTGCATTTCATTTCCACAATGTCTTCCATTCTGTCCATTTCACTTGTTTCAATGGTCGCTTTCCACATCTTTTACCCTTTTCAATTCCTTTCTTGCCATGGGTCTCTGCCTTCCCATGTTCTCCCTCCCCTCTATCTCTCTCCAGCTGGCAGCTCTACAGCAGAGCTCACTGCTCCGTAAGGTCAAGAGAACCCTGCCCAGCCCTCCTCCCGACGAGACCACCACAGCAGCTCATCTGCCCATGATGACACCTACCCTTCAACAGGTCTACCTGCCCTCCGTGCCCAGCCTCAAGCCCTGCTCCAGGTCTGGCCTTGCTGCAAAAGCCAGCCTCCTCAAAGACCTTACCCATGAACTGAAGGCCGTGGAGCAAGAGTCAACCAAGCTGAGAAAGCAACAAGCTGAACTTGAAGAAGAAGAGAAAGAGATTGATGCTAAACTGAGATACTTAGAGCTGGGAATCCATCAAAGGAAAGAGACGCTGGTCAAGGAGAGGGAGAGGAGGGATATTGCATACTTGAGATGTATGGGGGACACTAGGGACTACATGTCCGATAGTGAGTTAAATAACTTACGTTTGGCAGCTGCAGCTGCTTCCCATGAGACCAATGGCCTACTGTCAACAAGGCCTAGCACTGCCCCTCTCAGCCAGTTCACCAGCGATCTTAGCACAGCAGCTCAGTACCCACCAACCTCTTCCTTCCTCTCATGTCAGTACCCCCAGAGCCAACCGGCAGCACCAACTCAGCAATCAAGTCTGCCGTACCAGTCTTCAACATTTAACCAGCCACCTTATCCAACAGTGTCTCAGTCCCAGGCACTGCCACAGCCCACACCCCTCCAGAGTCATGCCCCACCTCCAGGACCTTCTTACCAGTCTCAGTCCTCCTACCCTTCCCACACCTACCCCCAATCTCAACCCCCATACCCCCAGACAGACCTTGGGATACCAGCTGCACCTCAGTCCCAGCCAGGCCATACAGGTTTTGGGCCTGCACCACCTGGTCAGCCCCCATACCCCACCCACAGCTCACCCTATCCAAGCGCTGTGTCCTCCTACCCAAGCCAAACCACCCCATACCCTGGGCAGCCCCAAGCTGACATTCTTACAGTCCATCCAGGAAGACCAAGACAGACTTCCCTGGCTGACCTGGAGCACAAGATGCCCACCAACTATGAGACGATCAGTAACCCAACAGTTGTGGTCACTACAACTGCCCAGGATGCTACCTATTCTAGTGGTGCCCCTTCCTATGGTCAGTACACTGGATCAACAACTATGGCGAGCTCCTATGGGCCTTATGGCTCAGCACCAGTGTCCAGCAGCTATGGTGGGTACTCTACACTACCACCAAGCACTTATGGCCAATATACTTCAACCTCAGCTAATTCTTATGGCCAGTACACCACAACCACTGCTAATACTTATGGCTACACTACCACCACAGCAAGCTCTTATGGACAGTATACTTCTACAGTTTCCAATGCCTATGGGCACTCTGTAGACAGTCCCTCCACATACAGCACTGCAGATGGGATGTATGGGGCTCCTGGCTTAGAGCAAAACATTCCAAGGAACTACATGATGATTGATGATGTCAGTGAGCTTACGGCAAAAGACGGGCTGGGCACGATGACAGGGGACATGATGCATCACGGCGGCAGTGGGCGCTATCCAGGAGACATCCATGGCCACAGCAGCACCATTGGCAGCACCACACGTGGGGGAATTGGCAGCTCCTCTTATGGCCGGGCACCCGAAGAAGAAGCAGCGTTGCAGGAAGATCTGTACGACCACCATGGCAGGGGTAAGAGCAGCTACAGGCACGGACCTCTAGGGGGCAGCAGCAGCAGCGTGAGCTCTAGCATGGGTGGGGGATCCCCCTATTACTATGACTACGACAACAAACATGGCAGCATCCGCTCAGGGGTACAGAAACCTTCGTCATCCACTAGAAGCCTCCTGGCTCCTGCTGTCATGTCCACCAAACGCAGCAAGCACAGAAAACTGGGGAGCATGGAACAAAAAATCTCTAAGTTTTCCCCCATTGAGGAGGCTCGGGATGTGGAGGCAGACCTGGCCTCCTACTCCTCAACAGCAGGTGGGACTTATCCCTCTGCTAACATCCGAGGGCGCAAGCTGATAGAAGATTACGGCTTTAAGAGGAGTGCTTACGAAAATGGCAGTGGCACCAGTCATGGTAGTCGACACTACGGTTCAATGGTGGAGGACGACGATCGGATTTATTATACTTCCACCGGCCGCTCTCGTTCCACTGGCTATGGCATGGACAAGATCTCATCCAGGGACTATTCTGGGTATCGCAGCAGATCTTACGAGAGGGATGATCGCTCCTATCGATCTGGCTATAGCCGTGGGCGCCACCCAACCCGGCAGTTCTCTGAAGAGGAGAGCCCGCTCAGTCCTCTGGGGAGGTTTATGGGTTCTGGGCGATCATCAAGCTTAGGTCCTGACCCATATGACAGTCGGAGCAGTAGATATCATTACTATATTGGCCAATATGGTTCCAGCCACTCGCTACCAGATGTGCAAGACCACATTCGGGACCTTCCCCGGACCCATGTCTACAAATCGGATGATACATACATTATAGACGATTATCATTGCGCTGTGTCAGACAGTGAAGGTAATTGTGGGGGCTGAATGCCCACACAGTCTCACTACCTACTACTGCCCCCACCGTTTATCTCAAAGTCCCCCACCCACCCGGAGGCTAGGCTTAGACGAGAAAAAGAAAGAGAAAAAAGATAGTTGTTGCATGCTGATGTTTTCTTCTTCCTGAGAGTCACTTGGAGTTCTCTTATCAGTGGACTGCTGTCTGTCTGTCTGCCTGCCTGTTCATCCTTCCGCCTGTCCGTCCAGTCGTCTGTCTGTCCAATATTCGCATGGTTCTTCGGCGTGGCCGTTTTCTTCGTTCGCTACACTCTGATTCACTTGAAAGGTCTTCTTTGCACGCACAGAAGCATTTCTTTCTTAACAGGATTTTATCTGAAATTATATCTGTTTTAAAATTTTGTTTACATGCATTCTGGTTTACTAATTTTTTGTATACACTGCAATACTGTTCCTCACAAACAGTTTTGTTTCTAAATCTTATCTAAAACAATAGCCTGGTCATATTTTATAACTATCAAAACAAAGGGCTTTTCTCTAGATCATAAAAAGAAGCAGATATTAAAACTTTCTTCATTGAAATTTAATTTAAAAAAATGATCAAGATAAAAATGTTTCCAAAAGTGACAGTTTTGCAGTGTATGTTTTATCCTGTTTATATTAGCTTGTAATGTGTGTAAGTGATGTGAAGTGTATTTTGCATGGATGTACAATTTTTATTTTCTGCCTTTCTTTCTGTGTCTTCTTCCTCCTATTCTTTTCTTTTGCATGCTGTTGGTCTTCTTCCTGTCTCCTTCCTTCTCTCAGCCTGCATGCCGCTGTCTCCAAACGACATGGAGATTGACTGTGATCTGCTTTCGGTTTCCAAAGCCTACCATCTGGGTCAAGAAGAAACGGACTGGTTTGAGAAGCCACGCTCCAGTTCTCGTCACTACGGCAGCAGTCATTCATCTGGGAGAAGCCGGCATGGTGTCAAACACACTTACCATGATTATGATGAGCCTCCTGAGGAGGACCTTTGGCCCCAGGATGAGTACGGCCATGGAGGGCGCCACTCCCGTGACCACCGACATCATGGAAGCACTGGCCGACATACATCATCACGTCATTCAGATGAGCCAAGGGCCTCTAGGTCATCTAAGGGGCATCCCAAAGACCCATCAATGCGTCATGACCCTTCAGGACGATCTTCATCTTCAGGAAGGAGAGGAGAGTCTAGGTCTGGAGTTTACCAATCTTCTGACTACTCCCGGGATCCATCTGGGCACCACCATGGTCAGCGTTCCTCAAGACAGGGAGACCCTCACCGTTCCTCACGCAGCAAGTCCCAGCCGCCAGGAGACATGCAGGGCCAACCACCAGGTACACACGGTACTATTAAAACTTAATTAGATCAGCAGTTTGTGAAAGTTTGATAGAACAATATTTGAATTTGAAGATAAAAATCATTTTTAAATTATAGACATTGAGGAAACATGCTATGTTGTAAGTGAGTACAATGCAGAAGCAAGTATATCCTCGCAGAATGGTTACAGAATGGCATCCCCATATGGTTGTTTTGGAACCCCTCAGTTTGCCAGGCAAACAGAAAAAACCCATAGGTGTCGCAGCAATGGAAGCAGGCAAACTAATTGGTTTAGATATGACTGATTCCTAAATCGCCTCTGCATTTTTTAAATAAGCTCCAGGACCAGAAATGTGGTAAAACTTGGATTAATATTGGAGGTGGATAAGAATGCAGAATGGTCTCAAGAGCGATTCAAAAGCTTCTGTGTGGTAACCTGCGTGTACATTGACTCTAGGAATGAGGAGGCAGGGGGAGACAGCTTTCTTCAATGTCTTGAATTTGGACTTTAGTTATCATTTTAAACACTATGTGTCAGAGTTACATATTTCCCATTAATGTCAGTCCTTGATTACTGCAGAGTTTACTAAATCAGTAGTAGTTTATCAATTTTCTTGTACAATCACTATCTTCTCTGCATATCTTTTTTCACTCAAATTGTTTTTGAATTATAAAAATGCAGACATATATAGTCACACAAATAATAAAATAGGGTCATGAGTTGTACTAAATGAAAAAGTGACAGATTAATAACAGACTGCAACAAAATGTTCTTCAATATGGTATACAATAAATCATTACAAGAGCATCTATAGCATTTATCTTGTGGGGAAAAATATCTGTGAATTTGTTTATGGTCTGTGGCAACAATATGTAATATCCAGAGTTAGACACTCTTTTATTATCAGCTGTCACCTCAGGGATCTACAGTTTTAACTACTACGGGCCTAACTTTTCATATAAATGTTTTCTTCCAGGACTCCATTGTGGCTGTTTTCTTACTAGTATTCTCAATAACTCACTGTTTTAATCTTTACTAGCAACATATGTTGCATGCCCCCCTAAATTACTATTTCACCTTTCAACTTCTACTATATAATGATGATGTCCTTTTTATAATAAGAACATATGCATACACTTGTGAATTCAACACTGTAGTTGTGTAATAGTGGACAAGAACTCTAGTATTACAAAGGCTTTCTGAAAGGTAGTAATATCCAAGCAATATTACCTATTTCAATATGCTGGACCTGACTAACAATGATCAGTCAAATCTTTTTCCAGCAACCGTTCAATAAGACAAGAAACAGATGTTATTTTCCCTTTTTCTAGTTCATGTGGTAAGACAGGAAAGTTTGAAACACTGACTTCAAATTTCTCATTGAAAAGGAAGTCAATTTTTTTATTCCAGGCTCCTCGAGGTCTGGCAGCGCTTCCCGTGCTCAGGGACCCACTGGTGGCCCAATGGGAACAGGGCGACAGGGGGGTCCAGGTGCACAGACAGATGGGACTTCAGGACAGAGGACCCAGCTCCAGCAACAAGCCCAGACATCAGCAGCCCGACCAGGGCAGCCCGGGGCGTCAGCGGTTTCTGGTCCTCAGCAGCAGTCCCCAGCACAGGGACAAGGAATGGGGATGGGGCAGAACCAAGCAAAGCCCGGGCAGATGGGACCAGCCGGTGGACCAATGGGGCAGGCCAGACAGACAGGTCCACCAGGAACGACGCCACCCGCAATGGTGAGTACAGAAAGTGAGGAGTAGATGAAAGAATTGACAAAAATAATTGTGGTTTCATAATAATATGACGAAGGATTGGGTATTATTTCCGTTACACCAGATAAAGATAAACATTTTACATCGTCTGCCACCTCCCTCTTCATCTTTACGGCTTGTTTCCCATTCGTCCTGTCTCCAGAGAAAAGAGTTCAACACCTACCAGTTTTGATAGTTTATTTATATTCTGCTGTGCGTCTGCTGGCAGCCCTTATCTAACACTGATTAACACAGAGGCAGCTGATAAGTGAATGTAGCTGATTCACTCTCTGCTAGACATTCAGGAAAATAACACTCCAAATGACAGCTTGGAAACTTCTTCGTCTCCGTTATCATAAATCCTTGTTTATCTATAAGGAACTAGAGTTTAACTGCCTTAATATAACATAAAATGTTAAATGTCCCATGTTTTAATTATTCTCTTCTTGAATGTATTCTGTATTCAGTAAATATATAAATGTGGTGCCAATGACGTCCACATGAATATCCCCATTCCCCAAATTATTCATGGTTTCCCTCAGCGTTCATGATTTTCATATTGCTGCATTGTTGTGTTATCCGCAGGGAGAGCCAAGTGAAATAATTCATATGGTCTGAGATCAAATTATGCAGGAATGTGTCTGAGAAATATTCTGAAAGCTCTGCCAGTGACAAACTCTAACAGGGAAGCCATAAACTGTAAATGGTATTTTTCATGATTATTATTCAGTCTGCAAACTCATCCACTTACATTTTTATGTTCGGTCCATTGTGTAATTAAAAGCATTGACTAAAAAGCTGTAAATAAGGAACTTCTGTGAGCTAAACCATACCTGATGCAACAACTCAGCTTTTCTGCAGCTAGACTGGAGTAGGCGAAACAGATACAGAATGTGATAATTTGGCACTCCAGTCTGTTAAATCAATTTTATGAAAATGTTTTTTTTAAATATGAGTGACACAAAGACCAGAAGCAAAATGAGGAATATAAAAACCAGGGCCCATATTCACAAAGCCTCTGGAGTACTAAGAAAGTCAAAATTCAGACTAGATCCTTGTAAAGATGAAAGTTATTCAAAGTGTCTCAGCCCTTAAAAGAGCTCCTAAGGTGTAAAACTGTGAGGAGTAGTGAGAAGGACTTCTGACAGGTTTAAGAGTTTCTCAGGCTGAGGAGAAAATGAGAGATGTCCTTCAAACACTACATGAAGAATATTTTTGACTCATAGTGGGCACAACAGACACACATGATTTGTGCAGACATTTCATTATCTGACTTTTTTCAGTACAAAGTGAGACATGCATGCTGAGTTTCTCTTCATGCGGTCAGCTCCACAGGTGCATCCAATCTCTAATTAAGACCCTTCACACGTTGATGTAACGATCAGCAGGTGAAGAAGCTGCTGCACAAATTGGAATGTGATTTCAAATATCTTGTAGGCGTTATACTTTTTAAGTGCATCTTACAAATGATCACTTCACTTTGATCGTTTTACAACATCACCATCACGTTCAGAGTTTACCTCGGGGTTTAAGAATGATCAAAGTTGTTCAAGGCAAATTATTGCGGTGCTAACTGTCATGATCTGCATCCCTTTTCTTTTTTATTAACAAGGTTTTCTATGACAATTTCTCGTATTAAATCAACATCAAATAACAACAAAGCATCTCCACATTTCTCTTCCAACAGATCGTTAGTTTTCATGAACACTCGGATGCGCGAATCCCTTTTTAAAACTTGCGGCCTCAAGGAATTGTTGGCCAGCACTTTCCCATCCACTTTTGTAAAGAATTGTCCAGTGTTTCCAATGCTAAAGGAGGTTAGCGGGGGCCAACCACGCCTCCTCACTAAGATAAAAGTCTCTTCCCTGAATGTTCAGACATTGCTCTTAAACTAAGACTCCTTGCTGGGGTTTTTTAAGCTAAGTTAAGTGTTCTCTGAGAGGATTCTCAGAATGTTTGTGGATACGGGCACTGGAACACAAAGTAGCTATGTAGTAGTAAAATAGACTTTTATAGTGATTTATCATGATAAATTGACTTAAGGTCCATTTAAAAGACATAGAGCTTAAACATTGGTATAAGAAAATTATATCAATGCTTCCACAGAGGTGACTTTTATTGTACAGTACTGAGATGAGGATTTGTCAGCAGCGTAATGATATTTTGAGAATCATTCAGGCGGCAGATACATTTGTACATCAGATTTCGCAACAGAGCTTGGAGCGTGCTGACTCCAACATTACAAAACATTTCACTCGCACTGCCCCCTCTTGGTTTTTTCAGCAAAAAAAGCATACAATCATTAAAGGCAACCTGGAGCTTCTGGGTGCTTGTTTTCTTAAACTTGACCCACAAGGGAGCAATATGAAGAGGGATACAGAAAAGTCTAAAAAGGTTCACCTTAACTGTATCTGAACGCCAAGAGAACTTCCTTGCCAGCCTGTGCATATTACATACAGTGCTGTCTATACATGTCATCGTCATTGACATTACTTGCCCTGACAGATAAAAAGATGGGAAAATAAGGTCCTTATTACTAATTAAGACAGGTGGATTGGGTAACTATTTGTATATATTGCTGATGTTTTTTGGAAAAAATATTAATTTGTAGTCATAAAATGGAGAAAGAAAATAACATTATTCAAATGTCCAACAGATTATAAACAACCATGACAATCCTGTGGCTTTGAGAAAAGAAAGATGGTACTACAAAAAATAGACCCTTACCCTTACCCTCTAACCCATAGAGATGAATTTCATAGTTCTATCATTTCTGTCTATCATCAGCTTTGTGAAACACTGAGGGGTTTCTGCCCGTTGAAAAGACTGTTTTTTTCTTGATTATGCATGATAGGTATTGATGGGTATTTAAAAACAACATGATGAACAGCTTAGACCTCTTTGATAGTGTCATAAGATAACTTTTCTGGTGATTTGACAATTTGAAAACACTGTCTTATACTCTCTCTCTTTCTCTCTCTCTTTGTAGGCCAAGATAGACACCCCTCCAGCAACAGCTATTGGAGCAAAGGCAGCACCAGTCATGGCTAATAAAGCAGCCCAGCCCCCACTTACAGGCATAGGTAGGGTTTCATTTTCACACACATACAAACACAAACACACACACAGTGATACACCCACTGCTCCAATATCTTACCGGCTGCTTCCCGTTCTGCCTCTTTTATGTAACATGTGTGTGTGAAGTCTCAACTAGACAGATTAATCTGCAGATTATCCAACAGAGGAAAACATCGAGGGGGGTTTTGTTTCATTGCAGGAGAACAGTTTCAGAGTTCTTACTAATTAGCAAGTGTGGAAGTCAGATATTTCATTGAGGAAATATAGCGTAAGTAACTGGCTGTTCACTTTCCAATATTGAAATGGTATTGCAAGTGCAGTAAGTTTAAATGTCAAGCCAAGTGCCAAGGCAGCCACTAAGTAAGCAGCTCTCAGGGCAAGAGCCTGAAAGAGCAAAATAATACAGTCATCAAGGTAACAATATGTTTGCATCACCTATAATGAAATATGTAACATTATCAATACATTGAACTTGTTTTTGCTCCTGCTGATTTTCATGAAGGTTATATTCCCTCTGGGAAACCTTATTGAATGTATTGATCAGCTCACTTAAAAAAAAAAAAGAAAAAAAAGACATAGGCTAATTAAAAAATAAATAAATAAATACAAAACTTACTGAGTCATCATGGTAATTTCCGCAGTTAATTTGAAAGGCAAAAAAAATTCATAAAAAATAATTTCAAAATGTATTTTATCAAGGTGTGTTTCTGATTCCTTTCCACATTCAATACAAATTTATTTAAAATTTAACTATAACTTCCTCTACAGAAGTGGGGGCCCTGCAAAAAAAAAAAAAGTTTGGTAAACTGCGGTTGTAGTCACTTCTTTGGCAAAATTTTGCCTGTATGCTTGCAAATTTTTGCTTTGTAAAGCTAATAAGTAAACTTAATGGGAAGAAACAGCAAGTACTTCTTGATTTCAAAGAGGGAAAATTCCTACAGGGTGAAATAACACAATTGAAGCATTTTTTAGTGAAAAGCAACAACAGTGTCGAGGACTTGACACAAAGAGATTTCATCTTGTGAAAAATGTGCACACAGTTAGATGCCATCTAATATTAGCCTCGGCACAGATCCCTCCTATATATGTCTTCAGAATACTTCTATCTCTACCCTTCTCATTTCATGTCATTATCTCTTCCTCTTTCTGTTTTTTTTTTCCCCCATCCAGGCTCCAAGGCGGCTCCTCGGCCAGGAGGAATAGGCAGTGCAGCCGCAGGTCAGCCCGGCATGGAGGGAGAAGGGATGCTGTCCAAGATCCTGCCAGGAAGTGCCGCTGAGCAGGCTGGCAAACTAGGAGAAGGTATGACACTCAACAACAATTTTCACCATGTTAAAAGTCTAATATTTTTTAAGTATTTGACCTAATTGATGACTAAATTAGCGTAAATGTCAAACAAGACTCTTGGCACTCAGTTTGAAGTGACTGTTAATGTGTCATGTTGTCAGTCAATAAAGAACTACTAAAAGAAAAAATAGCATTACAAAGAACTGATAGGCCTATATATAAATAAAACACAATGTCAGATTAAGTTGTATATGTGTATGTTTAACCTCTTTGCCTCTTTTTTTTTTTTTTTTACAGCTATTACCGGTTTTGGCAAGAAGTTCTCCTCCTTGTTCTAAAGTACTAATTTGAAGGTATGCAGTTTCTCTCATGTTCTTTTTATCATATGAATCCTACAGATGTGGTTAAGTTGATGGAGTCTGTTGCTCTCAAACAGATTGTCCAAGGGTTTGATCCCCTGAAGTTCTTGCAGCCACATGTCAGATGTGTTCTTGCAGGACTCTAAAGAAGATTGTCGGCTGTCTGTCCTAGTTTGACCGTCGGTGAGCGGTTGTCGCCTTAGTTTTTGCAGTGTCTGGCTCCGTCTGTAACTGTTTGCCCCTGTCAACATGTTGTATCGGTCGGTGAGCGGAATCTCTGTGATTTGACTATTCAGAGGTTTTATTTCTCTCCAGCTCTCGACCCAGGTTCAGCATAGCCCCTTGAGCATGCAGCTGTAGTATCCTTGATTTCATCCATAGGTTTGGTTACTCCTTATTTGACGCCTCAGCCTTTTATTTTATTTTTCCACTGAAAAACAAGGGCTAACAACACAAGTTCTATTATCAACTTGTTCCCAGACATCATTCCCGATTACTGTGGTCGGCTGGTTGACCGCACGATCAACGAGCAGCAAGCAGCGACTAGCATAACAACAGACCACTGCCGTCAGGAGTTTTTTACTTTCAAGCATGCACAGAACAGCTATCTTTTGTGGTGTGTTCTAGTGCAGCTTTTTGACCAAGACAAAAGGCAACTTGAGGCGACGTGAGGTGACACCCCAGGCGGCTTTCGTCCCCGCTAGTTCTTTGCCGTCTGCATGGTGTGACAGGGCCGTAAACATCAATCATCAATCAAACTACGAAACAAGTTTTTATTTTCTTGTTTAACAATGAGCAGCTGATTCTGTTCATTTTTTTCAAACTATTTTTATGTAGTACAAATAAATTGATCTCTGAAAAAGGACCGGATACTATTGTTTTCTTCAGTTCAAGTGCAACACTCGTAAAAATGAATCTCTGTCTTTGAGATGCTGCCAGTTCAGGTCTACTGGGATGTTGACAGAAAGCTCTAGCATGCTGTGTATTGACTCTTGTGGGCAGCAGAGAGAGGAAGAGAGTTTACTGAAATCAGTCTTCTTAAAGCATCGCCTCTTCCCTTTTCTCTATTTTTTCTATTGTTTTTTCTCATCGCCCATTTCCATTTGCCATTTGTCATGGAACTGGGAATTGTTCAAGTCCCGATGTGGACCAAAATATGGAAACTGGTGCCAGGGCGCGTCCCAAGTACTGTCGATGTACCCTTGAGCAAGGCATTGAAACCCCCAAACAGCTCTGGTGCGCTCCCTGTGTAGCAGTGTGTAGCAGCTACACTCTGGCATCTCTCCAGAGTGTAAAAAAACAGTTACATTTTGAAGGCAGGGTTTGTTATCATAGTTTCAAATGGACCCATAGTTTGAAAGTCTGTTGCACACTGTTCTATGCGAGCGCACAAAGAAGCTAAAAACAGCTTTTCAAAGTGAAGTGTTTGCCCGTGGGATTCAAGCTTCAGCCAGTCACTGGAACGTGTTGAGCGCTGACTATGAGACTGGTTTTATGAAAAAGGGATGCATGGCGGCATTTTGCCAATTAAGGCTGCATAAATAAATAAAAACCAATGCCTGTTGTGTCTCACAGTTAAAGATGGGCCCAGCCAACCCTTTTCATATAAAATGCAATGATGAGTGGATTAACTGTCACCTGTAATTACTCTGAGGGCAGAGTGATCAATAGAATTTCGTGGACCAAGCGTGGCGGCATGGTGTCAGACACGTCACCATAATCCAGAACAGATAAAAAGACAGCCTCAATGAGCTGTCTTCTGCTCAGCATTGGGAAGTTTGTTCTGTTTCTTCAGAGGAATCCACTGATGTGGAATTTGAACGTGAGTTTGTGATCTAACCAGACACACACTAAGTAAAATATGTTGTATTCTGTGACTCTTTAAAATGCTGTGTCTTGTCAAACTTGTGATTTGTCAACCATCTTCTGCAATGTTGGGTTTGGAGAATGACGTGCATTTTGTCTTGAGTTAGTGGAGAACCAGTTTCTGATTGAACAGTGCATAGATCCCAATGAAATAGGCCTACACAAGTGTTCTTGAACTGAGTATGTGACAATCTAATTTGAATAACCTCAGAGCTGACAAATCGTCACCTCACCTGACTGAATGTTTCCATGTGTTTACAGGACTATGTAAATGTGAAATGTTGACTCTATGAGGCCTTGTACCAGAAAAACCTGTGAAGTTCCCCCTGCTTATGTTTCACTTAAAGAGAGAGAGAGGAAGGAGAGAGAGGATGCTGACAAGAGCTGAGCATATACTGGTGAGTGCTTCAATTTCTCAAGCTAACACTGCTTCACTTTATGTGTTCATTACTGCTATCAGTATGAAAGTTTTAATTTGCAAGCCGTTTTAATTCCATTAAAACTCCATCACACAGGAGAGCAGAAGCCACACAAAGAATGTTGAAGTTTTCAGAAACCAAAACTCTCTATGACTTTCGCATCATCTTTAGGATGAATGCAAAGCCAATGGGACGGTCTGACAGAACTGGCTTGGCAAGACACTGTATCACAAGGATGATAATCATGTCATTTATCCTCACGAGTCATAAACATGTGAATCGATTTCCCTTTATGTCGCACTGTCATTAATTAGAATGAATTACCAGTCAGTCTTAAGTCTATTAATTTGAATGGATGTTTACATTCAAAAAACGTTGCATCTTAAATGCTGCTCCTTCTCTTGCAGCCAACAAGGACTGGACTCCTCTGGATACTTCATGTCTCATGGCTGAGCGCACACTGACAGAGAGAACTCACAGATCTCTCTGTCAGGCCAGACAGTAAGTAACCTTTCACTTAACTGATTCCATGGAGAAATGTTACCCCTTTTACATGAGCACTATACATGTGTTTGCAAGGTAAGACTTTGTTTTTCGTTAATTATTTAACCAGTATACTTCCACTACATGATTTGTAATTTGGATGACACAGATAACTTTTGAAGGTCACCTTGAGCTACCAAAAACACAAGGCACACAATTAATCATTTGAAAGGTTGACTGTTGCTGTTTTCACTTCATGTGCTTTGGTTCTGTTTTTGTATTAGGGGTTTGCTCGACTTCAGGTTCGAGTCGACTAGTTGCTGATGAAGTTATCAATAAAACCTCGGGAGAAGGGAATGCTTTGCAACTAGCACAAATATATATTAGAAATATATATATATATATATATAACGGAAAGCAGACAGCTAACAAATAAAGAAACAGCTACACTTACATCATATGTCTGAACAAAGAAACAAATAAAAAACGCCTGTAGTAGTAGAAGACGTGATAAATGTTTTTGAGTTAAATAAGGAAACAGCAGGCTGCAACAAAGTATGCAGCAATAACACGTGTGCCATCGTACAACTCTCATATAGGCTATGTGCAAAGAAAAAAAAAAGTCTTTCTTTTTCCAGGGGCATGTTGGTAATTAATGAACTGCTGTTTAGTTAAAATCTAAAAGGGCAAATTGACTCTGAAAATCAAACTCCGAATAATAAAGGATCAGAGTCGATGTGTGTAGCTCCTCCCTCTTGATGAATCAAAAAGAGAACATTAATGCTGAAAACACTGAACAGGGTGTTTGTTCAATCAACATTCAATGTGAGACAGTGAGCCCTGAAAAAAACAAGGCATCTCTCAGAGAACCTGATTTAGTTTTTCTTTGTTCTGCCTCCACTGTCATTGCTCATTGATGTCTTTTTGAATATAGAGAGAACACAGTGACAGGTTTATTTATCTGCATTGTAATAGAGCAGACATCTAATTACAACTGAAGAATGACAAAAACAATAAAACATCATTATAAACCAGTCAGGATAAAAAAAAAAAAAAATGAATGAAATAGAATTGGAGTTTGGCAGAAATATTCAAACATTAACTAAAATAGTGCAAGAAAGTCTTTAAAGGTATGTTGTGCCATGCTAACCTGACCAGAGCTAGCAATGTTCTGTGTTATGCTAATGCTCCTTAAAGACTGTAACTAATAAATGTTCTTCACAAAAACCTACTTACTAAAAAAAGATGCTGATTGATTGATGATTGATTTTATCAATGTTTATGATTTAGAAAGTTTCTGCAAAGAGGCATAGAAATGACTAAATTCCTCCTCAAAAGACTGCATAATGTCTTGTTTGTCTCACCCGTGGTGCATTTCAAATTCTTGCACCAAAGCTGTGGAATGCGCTTCCTCCAAACCTGAGATCGGTAGACTCCTGTGAAATTTTTATGAGGCAGTTAACAACACTTTTATGTAGACAGGCTTTTGATTGACCTTTTGCTGTTTTATTCTACTCTTTTATCTATTTTACATATTATATGTTTGTTTTGCTGTTTCTGTTTTTAAGTGTTAATCCCCTTTTTATTGTTGTAAAGCACTTTGTGATCTTTTATCTGTGAAAGGTGCTCTATAAATAAAAAGCTGTGCATATGTGAATCAGGCCCTGAGGAGATATTTTCAATGTGCATGTGTAACCCATTATGAGATTAATCTCAGAGACGTGTGCATATGTGTATATTTATGCACAACCAAAACATTATTTTATTTTATCCACATACTATGAGTTTCCCTGACATGACCATAATATGTTCATATATGTATATTCCACAGGCAATACTTAATCATCTAACTCACAGAGGACTCTTGGTTTTCAACTTAAAATGCATACAAATAAATGTGCTAATACATTGAAGTTTTAACATACCTTATAAGCTCATTTAGCGGGATGGGAATTTGATTTAAGTATAGAAATGTGTTATGTAAGTTTAGTAAAGAAAAAAAAAGAAAAAGCAATAACATCTGGTAGATGCTTTTTTTCCTTTCTGAAAGGGTTTTTTGTGTTCTGGTGCAGAGCCATTTGGGGATTAGCATGCATTGATGTTGCTGTTGTATTTCAGACTGTGCAGAATATGTGCTATAAAAGATAATGTACTGAGCTTGTCGTACTGTGTGCTGTGCAGCGATGCGCTGATAAATCGCTTCATGGGACTGCTGCAAAGACATTTCTCTCTCATCTCCCAAACTATCTATCTATCTATCTATCTATCTATCTATCTATCTATCTATCTATCTATCTATCTATCTATCTATCTATCTATCTATCTATCTATCTATCTATCTATCTATCTATCTATCTATGTATCTATCTATCTATCTATCTATCTATCTATCTATCTATCTATCTATCTATCTATCTATCTATCCCATCCATCCATCCATCCATCCATCACCATGGTTAGTTATCAAGTCATCATGTTGCTAAATTTGCTCCCGTACTTGTGTAAAGTCCCATGTCCACCTAGCATTTTTCCAGGTGCCGGCTCTATGTTCGAAAGCGGGATAGCAGGAAGTCAGACACTGCCACATTACTTTTTACAGTATGGTTTTTATATTTAATATTGTTTATTTCCCAAACAGACACAGAGCAACAAGGATGTGGGACACTATCTGTATAGGTGGAAAAAAACATATTTTCAAAAGAGCGATTTTCAATTTGGAGGCTTCAGAGTGGAAGCGCAAAGAAGGAGAGGCACACAGAGAAAAAAAAAAAAAAGATGTTGGGCGCCGAGTTTTCTGTCCAGGCAGCCACCTGCTGCTACAACAGCTCTCTATACTCATTGGAAACAATTATTAAAAAAAAACGCTGGACACAGGGCCTATAATGTTTTTTCGAAGCAAAATCTCATCCTGACTATCCTTCATTGTTAACCTTCAGGGTTTTCTATGCTAATCCCTTCTCTAAAAAACATAATATAACAGCATGTGTACATACTTATCCCAGTGGTTATCAACAGGAGTAGCCTTGGGACCCACCAACTCTCAGATATAAAACTTTTTTTTTTTTAATGTGCAGTTTGGAGCTCAGAGAGTACAAAACATTTGATGGAACAAAACAAAAACAAAATTAGCAAACCAAACATGACTAAGAGGTGCTTCACAAACATTCCCGACCCACTAAACAACTCAGTGGCCCACATTTTGGTCCTAACCGACCAGTTAAGAACCTTCTTTCAGTGCAGTGAGTCTGTGTGTTTGTTCATGCTCATTTTCGAATATATTTGTGTGCATCATTGTGCCTATATTTGTGGTTCTGTGTGTGTTTTGTGTATCAGCCCTTTCATCTGTGCTCACTGAAACAGATTAGGTCTGGTCCTGAGCTCTTCTACACACGCACATTGCTAATCTGAGTCAGTGACAGTAGAAAGAAAACCGGAAGGCAGGGATTCTAAAATGATGGGTATATCCTTTTAGGAAACATGTTGCTACAGGAGTTCATGGAGGGACCAACCACATCCTGGGATAAGACCCTGAAGGCTTCTAATTTCTGATGCCTAAGTTTAAGCTTTTGAAGGAATTTACCGTGCATCATGTTTTCTTTTACTCGATCATGAATACTTACAAATGCAAGTTTAAACAATTCACATATCTCAAATGCAACAGTTCTTAAAACCCACCAGTGGCTGTATTTATTAAGCTTTTTAGTACATAGAGACAAAGTACTGAGACATTACTTAGAATCAGGACATTCTCTAAGAATTTCTCCTAAAACTTAAGACTAGATCGTGTTAAGGATTACAGTTATTCACAAAGCATTGTAGCCCTTAAGTGAGATCCTGAGGGGAAACATGTTGAGTTCCTCTACATGTGGTTTACTCCACAGGTGTATCTAATCACTGATTAAAGGTTCAGCAGGTGAAGAGGCTGCTACACAAGTTGCCGTGTGTTTTTAAACAATTTGTAGGCTGTATGTACTTTTAAAGTGTCAAGATGTTCATTACATTAGTGATCACAAAATCTCTGACTGGATTCTACGATTAAGTAGAATGATACCGACCATTGATTTGGTAGTTCCTTCACTCTTTCTGCTTTACTGCGAGCTAACTTATCAATTTAAACACATTTTTCTGCTCATTTCATGTCCAGCCGGCCTGACACAGTTTGACATTTGATGTTGCTGTGCAGTTCTTAGGGGTGACTATGTTGTTCAACTGAAGACTGATTAAACTTTTCGTGCAAAGATTATTCTGCCCCCTTTAGGAGAATATTTAAAGGGTGGTGCTCAATAGTTTTGACTCATTTTTATTATTTGTTTTTTTTTACACAGATCATTTCAAGCCAAAATCCATCCTCAGAAGGTCTGTCCTCCATCCAGTGTCTCCAGCCAAAGAAGTAGACTCCATCCAACTACAGTGGAGTCATGGAACTGTAGCAGTGAGACACACCTTGGGCCTTTGATGAGAGAAACTGGCAGTCAGCTGCTACTCTTCTTCCATGCCAGTAGAGGGAGAGATGCTTACATCACCTGAGATTTGTACAGCTGTTGAAGACAAGCAGAACCCATGGAAGACATCTGCAACGTCAAACCTCCATGATGGTTAATCAGTGCAGCGCTGATGGAAGGAAATGATGCAGTTCTTCTCCAATATGCTGATGACTTCACTCTTTATAGAGCAGCTTTTTTTTCTTCTGCAAACCGGAAAATGGTATCCGTACGACAAGCATCATGGCATGCTAGGATCCTTGGTTTCACAGTCCTGTGCTCACACTAAAAGAAACAAAACATATGCAGTCTTTCCTCTTTTCTATCTCCTCGATAAGTAGAAAATAAGGAGGGGGAGAGGAATAAAACTCAACGAAGAAATGCAGGCTTTTCTGGTACGAAAGACCTCTAATTACATCAGCTGTCAGGAGGGAAATAAATGGAAATGTCATACTGAATGAATAAGACTTAAAATAATGATGTACACACACCGAGAACGAGTGTGCTGTCCACGGTTTGCTCTGTTTCTATCTACATTCCAGATCGGAAAACCTTTTGCTTCCACTCTTCTTCGACTTCGTCTGTGTTTCTTGAATGCTGATTTCGACTTACTTTCTAACCCACCCGCTCAATAATCTTGTCTTTAAAGAAGTGTATAGTGGATGAAAAAAAAAAAAAAAGACGTAGGAATCTGGAATGCATGGAACTTTATATCCAAGACCTTACACTGTTCATCATTACTAAACAGAGGCCATTGAAAACTGGGATACACACCTTGGCTTAATAATGTAAACTATAACAAAGAAGACAGATTTCTGGAGCAACACACAGGAATTGAGCCACGGGATTATAAAGAGCCTTTTGTGTTTTTTAAAGTTGGCTTGGTATTCAGTGTGAAGCTGTTTGTGGTTGGGTTGTTTTTCAGCCATTATAAAGCCATTAAGACAACATTTACCTGCAGTGCTTTTCTGCAACTGCTCGACAACATGCTCCTCATATATTCATATTTCACTTGATGTTTTAGGTGGTTATCATTTCTTGTGTCCTCTTTTAATGTTTTCTATTTTAGAGTTTAGTTTTCTTTTTTTTTTAGTTTGCCTGGGTTTTATTTATTCTTTTGTTACAGGTTACCAATATCGCCTTAATCATTTTTAAACGTTTTATTTTCCAGTGAAAGTGGCATATTTTTTATTGCACCATGTGAACACATGTTTTCATCACCCTTTTTTATGTAGAAATATCAGCTGGAACACTGGCCACAGTGAGATTACGTTCTATTTTTTAAATTTCATTGATTTTGATAACTGTTAAGTGATATTGTTTTTTTATTTATTTATTTATTTTTTGTAATGTTTTGTTAGCTTCATCAAGCCCCCCCAGTCGATTTTCTGACTCTTATTTATTATCAATACTTACATAAGCAATAGAGTTAGTGGTAAGAAAGTAAGAGCACAATCTTGTGTCATTTTAAAAGTTGGTGGAACAGTAATGTGTTGCCTCCGTCTGTCTAGTTTATCACTGATGAACCATAAGTCTGACTTTCAATTACCACAAAACGTACTCTAATAATGTACCACTTCTGTACTGATACATCCGAGAACAGGAGATCAACGATGAACAAACATTTGGTACCACCCAGATCTCCTCCTCCAACCGATAGTGAGACATCATGTCTTCAGTCAGCCGATCGGAGTGAAAAGCTGCTCGAATGAGCCAGCTGGGGACTGATCCGCAGCACTGCAGGACAGCAGAGAGGCACTGAAAAGCAAACACGTCACACTTCACAGCAGAACTGGACTTTCACGCCGCAACCTGCAGGGGGTTGGGATTTCGATGTGATTCTTCTGACCATCCGAGATGGATGGAGTCTTCGAGAAAAAAAAGCAACGTCTAGCTCCTTACACGTAAAGTGTGTATCAGCATGTGTCTTCACTCAACTGTGCACAGTGCACGGGAAAGCACACTCTTAGATAGTGTCGAAAAAGAGAGAAAAAGAAGTCAGCACTTATGTGACTGAGGAACCAAAAACATCACACTTGGTTGTGTCACAAAGCCACTCGCCTTTTTTAACTTCTCATTTTCTATTGTGGTGGCGTCCAGACCTGCAACGCAACCCCCCCCGCCCCCCTCCCCCCCCAAAAAAAAAGAACCTCTCTCTCAGACTGTCAGTTGTCATGGATACTTCTCAGGTCAGTGTTCTCCCTGCTGTTGCTCCTGCAGTGCATTGTGGGATCTGTGGTTCAGTACTCAAAACATACTCTGTCGGGCCAAATATTGTGAGGCCTTCAACGAACCAACCGACTTCTGCTGTATATTGTCTGTGTGAACGCTCGCTGGGAACTTTCGCATGCTGCCCGGCGCGGTAAAAAAAACCTCAAAGTCACCTCTATATTGTTCTGTTCCTAATGTTTGTATGTAAGTGTGTGAAGGTCCGTATGCGTGTATTTAACAACCATCATACAATGTAGAAAAGAAAAGAAAAACAAGACAACCACAAGTTTAACTACGACAAAAATGGTGAGCAGAAGAGGCGACCTCTCATCTCCAGTCCTTCTATGCAATGAATCATATTTGGGGAAAGGAAACAGAAGCATGTGGAGGAAAAGTCAAGTGGAAACACAAAAACAGGAATATTCACACAAGCATTGTTTAATCACACCTGATTACTTTGTTGTGGAAGTCCCCATAGTTTAAAATAAGGAGATTCTGTGATTTTGTTTGTGTAAATTGTAGGTTACCAGTAATTTATGAAATAATAGGAAGGACCTTTATATTACTTGTATTCACCTGGCATGTTCAGGATGCCCTATTCTCTCTCGTTGGTGCTTATGCCAGAGGGATTTCAAAATAAAATCAAGGGCAGGGTGGGTTGAGTATAGAAAAGACGTCAAGAGATCTATCGAAACACATTATTTGTATGAATAAAGAATACATTTAGAAATACTGCAATATATCCCTTATATATAGTTTGTGTCTGCAGAGGTGTGAAAAAGAGAAGGTCCTTTTATTGTTTTTATTTATTTTTTTTACAATTACCACCATCAGTCACCAAAATGACACATGCTCAGTTACCTTAATGTGCCCTTGTTCTCATGTTGCAGAGACAGAAATAAAAGAAGATTATTTAGGTCAAACACAGTGCCAGTTCAAATACCTACATACACAGATGATAGATAATAATGTATATCATATTGAATAGTATTGAGGGCTTCTGTTGAAGCGCTATTCAAGGCATTCCTACAGGGAACTATCTGGTGTAAGTGTTTGGGAGTTTGCGTGCGTGTGTTTGAGCGTTGCAAAGTGCACTGCCACGACAGATTATGATTTATAAGCTAAATACACTGTGGACAAATCAATATCTGTACCTCAAACAAAATAGCAAAACTATCTAAAAATGTATCAAGCCAACATGCTGTGACATGGCAAATATATTGAGAGGTTATTTATGAAGAATAGAGATTTTAAAAATAGTGATTTATGCAGTACAAAGAACATATCTTCACTCCTATTAAACCTTTCTGAAGTCACTGACATTTTAAAAGAAGTTCTTATAAATATATTTTGTTAAGCATTAATGAGAGGATTTATTTATGTTAGAATTTATTTTATCATACAGCGAGGCATTACAGAGCAGGCTGGGAGTAAAGAAAGAGATTATTTGAAATCATGTGACATGAAAAGTTTATGTTTATGCAGATTTTATCGATATATATTGATTTATGCACAGCCCAATATAAATCACATTGAAAACCCATTTTCTTGGGGAAGATAGTTCTTGGAGTCGCCATTATTAGACCTGGATGTTTGAACGCATGAGTGTGTAAAATTTGTTGTGTAAAATTGTCGTTCCTGTTCCAGACTGGAAATGCCAGTTCAGTGCTTAGACGAATCACAGACTTGAAACAGAAATCATTTAATTTTGGTCGTGTTTGGATCCAATTTCTCCTTCACAGGTTGCTTGTTGCCATCAAGCTGTTTAAAGCTTAGAGCAGTGATTTCACAGGTACACTGCCATCAGATCAGTGAATAAACCATTAAAGGATAAAAGAGGAAACGCTTGTCGAAGTAGAATCCACATTTGGATAAAGAGTTTAAATTTACTCAACATACCAATTTCCACTAGTCATATGTGTTGGAAGTTTGTAAAACATTTGAGATTAGATATTACTAAATAACTTCTGCCTCAGGAAAGCAAGAATTAAAAGAATCACAACTAAGACATTCAATTACACGTTAGAAAATAATGGATGATTTGTGCAGGTGCAATAAATCTGATGTTCAGCCTAACGACACAGATGTAATCGTCCCACTGCGAGTAATAACTACAGAGATTTAGTAAAATGCCAATGAAGCAGCCATTTAGATGTAAATATCCAAATGTTCCTTTTTTTGTTTCTCCTGTGTGAAAACACTGAGGGTGACTTAAATATGCATAGCAGCAAGGGCTTGAACAACACAATACTGGTTACTGAAGAAAGCCATTCTGTTACTGCCCTAAAGCCAGTAGTGGTCTCTGTCTACGCTCTGCAGCGTCTGTCTAGAGCCAAAAAATGTAACCAATCAAGATTACTGCAATCACCTGTTCTGAACAGGTGCCTAAAGCACAAATGTAGACAACAGTTAAATGTACAACATAGAGTTGTGTTTTATGTTATATGGTGTGAACAGATTTGAAATGAAATGGGCTAATTTTTCCTTTTACCCCTTAACCCATTTGACAATAGAAGAAAATCCTGAGTGAAAAAAAAAAAGTACTGTTTCAATATTCAGAGCTAAAGTTTCCTTGAACAGTTTTATGTGTTTGGAATGATACTCTTTAATTTTGCAATAAAATACAAAAAATCCAATATACCAAGCCACGAGATATTTGGCTCTCATCAGATCTGTTTTTCAAAAGAAAAACCCCAAAAGCTGACTTTGTCTTTAAATCTGTGTTATCCAGAAAAAGGTAGCAAACAGTGCTTGTACAGTATGTAGTGTAGTACCTGCATGAGCAGTGGTGACAGACAGTTGATGTATAGCAGGGCCGGAGAAAGACTTAACAAAACACAAATATACATATATATATATAGATATATATCTATATATATATAAATGGATAATAAATACATGTTTTATAGGTGAGAGGTTGTTAAACGAAAAGAGGAATGATTTAATAAACTAAAACATGAGAGGAAATCTACCAAGTCCATCTTTCACAGTAACACCGTCGGGGAGCGTTAAATCATCTTTCACCTGTAATGAATCATCAAAGTAAAATTACAAGTGCATGATTGGGACACCACTCCCCCCCACCCCCCCAACCTTGACCCTTTGAACCTCTTTGACCTCCCACCTCACGGTCTGCCATATTTTTCTCCTCAGTGTAAATACCAGATTAAAACTGACCAAGGTTCACTTTGAACTAACAATATTATATTGTTATGTAAATGCCATAAAGGATGTGTTCCTTTACGACATGTAGAAAACTAAGACTCAAACTAAGAGCATCACAGACACATGCAACATGCACACGGGCATGAGAGAGGCACACGCTGGAGTGTGTGTGTGTGTGTGTCTGTTTGTATATTTGGAAGTCTCAACGTCCCTGCACCACGTGTGTATAAAGACGGAACAAAACACCAATCGAGTTGATTTGAACAATTACTTAAAAACAAAGAATCATTGGGTACGATGTATGTGGCTGGCTCGTGCGGACTGTTTCAAACTCATTAAAAAGTTGTATTCGGAAATGAAAAAAAAGAAATAAAAACATATTGGTCTGTGTAGAGTTTCTATACATGTTGTGTTTGTAACATGAAAAACTAAAAAAAGGGGGGAAATATTCTGGCTTCCATGTCATTTCTTTATGGGGGGAGGGGCGGGGTCAAGGGATAGTTTTATGGCGTGATGGAAGAGATGAAGAGGGGTGAGAGGGTGTTTGAAAACCGGAGATGTGTAAAAAATATAAATATATAAAATAATCCAATTGTATGACAAAAAGAGGGTGAAAATAAAACACAGAAAAAGGTTGAGAGCCTAAAAACGACTACAAAGTGTTCCATTCACTGTTGTAAGTGCAATGAGCTAAACTTCCTGTTTCCCCATTGTAAAACCTTGTGTATGTTTCCGTGTATTCCTCCTGTAAATGGGTGTAGTAGACCTGGTGCATCATGCCATGTAATGTGATGAATGACAAATTATGACCTTACAATACATTTCAATCAGGAAAAATAAATAAAAGACAAATGCATAAAAACAAAACGAAGCTGGTGTGTAAGCTCTTATTCGAACTATGAGTATTTCAAACCACATCCTCTCATCGAGTTTCATTTATTCCTTAACTTGATGAATAATTAATCTATTTATTAGGTCTTTGTTCACGTATTGTTTAAAGGACTAACATCTTATGCACGTTAGCTGTTTTTTTTAGTTTGTTTGCAATAAAAAACCTTCACTTTTTCTCACACTTTTTTCTGACCCAGAGTTGCTTGGCAAGTGTAAGGACCCCGAAGGCTGATAACTTCAAACCGCTGCAGAATGTGCAAAGTTTGCAATGGCATAAAAAAACATCCCCCAGCACAAACCCTTGTGGGCTGTTAATTGACTGGGATAAACCTCATTGAGTCCTTCTACAATACAAATACTCATTTCAAGTCAGGTCAGTCAACTTAAGTGCTGTACAGTTAGTTTGGCAAAATACATTACAATTTAAAAATAAGGTAAAACGCTAAACGATAGTAAACGTTCTTGTGGACAGTGCTGTTGGGATAAAACACTCAACTAGAGATAAAAGCCAAGGAAAGTAAATGGGTGTCAGTTTATTGATCCATGATTGAACAAGTTTGAGAACCACTGACATGCACAACCTATATATATTTACCTTTATATAACATTTCACATGGGAGAATAATACATGCATCGTACATGCAATGGTCAAAATATGCCCAAATGTCTGTCACTCATCGGCAGTATCTTAGTATAGCTAAGTGTAACTATGCTAATCATGTTAACATTCTAATCCCTTCCTTAAACCCACAGGCACTTCTAAATCACCTCTGCCTCTCCAAGCATGGCCCCTGGGAAAATAGCATCCATAAACACTGGATATGAGAGTGTCAGTTCCCCTGTCCAAAAAGGCTCTGACCCCTCAGCAGCTGTTTAACTACAATTAAAACAATCATGAGTCCTCCAGCAGAATTGGTTTTGAAGTTTAACTTAAGTTTTGGGTGTGTTGTGCACATCAGTGGTTCTCAAACTTCTTCACATCATTTACCCCTTAACTGACACACATTAGACCACAGACCCCTCATTTAATATGATTACCTTCGGGATCCATAATGTATCTATCTATCTATCTATCTATCTATCTATCTATCTATCTATCTATCTATCTATCTATCTATCTATCTTTAAGATGACTGATGTGACAAGGTGTATGAAAGCATTATGTAGTTATGAATGGAATTACAATGAATATTGTATTTCCTGGCCTTTGATAACTATGATGTAGGGAACTGTGCCTGATGGGAAGACACTTACTGATCTTGTTTTTTGTTGTATCTTTTTGTAGGTCAGAGTAGCAGAACCTCCGACAACCCCACCACTTTAACACAGCAAAAAACATTCACTATGGAGGAGACTCTTTTTCTCATAGATCTGACTGCAAGTACCTCAGAGAGCCATGACAACCTTCCTAAAAATCCGAGCTAAATGAAAAGGTCAAACAAGCCAGAAGCAAAATAATTGCTTTCTGGCAAGACATTCCTCAAAAACTGACAGACAAGTTGAATGAAATATTTGACCATAAGAAGATAGGCAGGAAGTTGCATGCCTTGTTAGAGGGCTACAAAAAAAGTGAAAGACAAAAACACAACAAAGAGAGGAAAGATTAAACTTCAGTTTTTTCATGATATTGATGAGCTAATTGGAGGGCTTTGTGATGTACATGTTCTTGTAATAGGAACTGCGAAAGCTGTCTTAGTTGCCAGATCCGAGGCCTTGGTGTAACCTTGAGCAAATGAAGGCAGAATTAATCTAAGTACTTTTTAATCACTCCGGGAGAATTAAATTGTAGCGGCTTGTACAGACTGAGCTTCCTCAGTCCTGATTCTCATTCTCCTGTAAGTAAGTCAGTAAGTAAGTAAGTAAGTAATTCCTGAATTTCCCTCGGGATCAATAAAGTATCTATCTATCTATCTATCTATCTATCTAAGTAAGTAAGTAAGTAAAGTTTTATTTATATAGCACTTTTTAAAACAGCATGTTACAAAGTGCTTAACATAAAAGAATAGAAAAACAGTTTCAACATGTAGATACAAGCTTTCACAATAACAGACTTTCATAGTAAGACAAAAGCATCTTTACACATGCACGCCCACACACATACACACCGTGCACACCGTCTGGGACATCTGTGCGGATCTTCATTGCATGTCTCATCTGCCAGTGCGATGCACATGTTTTGCAGGGCACATGAGGCAACAATAATTTTTACAATGATTTCCACATGACTGTTTTGAAGATCCCCTTCGCTCCCTCCATTTGCACTTCAAGAGTACCAAAGCCTGCTCAACCACGACTCTGCCACTGCTGATCAGAGCGTTCATCTGCTGGTCCTTTGTTAGAGCTCCATTGTCCTGCTTGGGGTTGATGATGAAGGGGTAGTTGTGGGAGATGTAAGCAGTGTCTCGCAGGAGCTTGTAGGGCCAACATGGAGTCACTCCAGGTGTTGGAAACACTCTGGAGTCATGTTCCCACACTGGAGGGCCTGTAAAGATGTCCATGAACTTCCCCTGGTCATTAACTATGCCCTGATGTAAGACTGAGTAGAAGGACTTCCTATTTAGATTTTCCCCTAACCTGATAGGTGGCTAATTGATTTTATTGTGGCAACCATCAGTCACTCCTACAATGCCATTAATGGCACAGATTCGGTGAAAGAATACTACATGGGACCGCTTCTCGCAATCCGATGGCCAAGTAATGAATGAAGGAGCAAGTTGACAAGTGAGCTCTAACATCTCCACAATTACATATTGGGATGCACCTTGGGAGATATCAAATTTATCAGAGATCTACAGTGAAGGAATTCCAGAGGTACCAGAGGTCCCCTCAGGTACCAGAGGAATATCACAGTTTTCTTCATCATGGGAATATTATTAGATCCTCCGCAGAGATGCACATCACTGAGACCTTTCCCCCTTTAGTTGTGGGTGAAGAAAATCAAATTGAGCTTTTGTTGTTGATGTCAGGATATGTGGCATTTCAATGACACAACAAAATACACTGAAGTCAGAAGAACAACTTCCTGACTTGGATGCTGTGACCATCCAAGTAGCGCCCACCTGTCAATCATGTGCCTAACAATGAATAATGCACATCGTTCTCAAAATCAAAATGGAGACAAAAAAAAAAATCCCCCTCAAACTATGTGCCAGTGGTGACAATAACTAATCAGATCTATTTCCTTTTTTGGACATGTTAATTTCTCCTGTTTAAAGGTCTTTTTTTGGCTGTTGTGTGTATATGACTTCCAGTGTCAACTTTGAAATGTGCTTCATTTTCAAGACCCGAGGGTGGGCTTGGTTTTTCTGTGCGTTTCTGGCTTCCATATGCAAAAGAGTTTTAGGTCACTGAAAACTCAACTATTGGAAAACTCCTTCCAAGATCAGGAACTCCTTACACTGCTAAGGTGTTTGTGTAGACAGGGAAAACTGCTTTGGTTATGTTATGTCACATTGTGTGCCAGTTTCTCCTCCATTAGACTCAATGCGACGCTGACACAATAGACATGGACTTATACTGTCAGCATTTTTCTATGTCAACGCCTTGGCCTTACTATTGTCTGCAATTTTGTCTTTTTTTATAATGTCTTTGAATTCTTCATACAGCTCTATCACCAGCCTTTTTTGAACTGTACCACCAACATCAACTTTCCCCTGTCTTTCCCCTCATTGTCTTTCCACTCATTTGAGTTTCTTATAAACCCTGCGTCATTCACAAAGCTATGCAAGCCTGTCTTGACTCAGCCTTAATTAGATAAGGCTGGATTGCATTAGTAGAACGACTTGAGGCTTGATTGGGAGACGGCAGCCCTATAGTTTCAGCCTGGCTTCTTCAGGTAAGTTAAGATGATGGAATACCTCCAAGTGATATTTCAGCCCAATTAAAACCCTTTTACCACTGTTCCACCCATGTTCATTTTCAGAGGTGTTTTTTCCTCAGTACAGTATGTACAGTTGTGCCCGTTTATAAAAGAAGGAGACATGGTCAAAAACTGAAATTAGTTTTTTTTTATTAGTAGACATTTCCCCAGTTGATGTTTCTACCAAGCTGTCCACAGATTGGATATGACTTTCTAACTGTCCCCCACCTCCAAATAAAACATCTGGTACATTGTTCTCACCAAAAACTGTTTAAATACTATAAAAATAAATCAATTGCACAAAATAATATGCCATTTTGCTTGTGATTACCTCTGTGCAGCACTTGTACACATATTTATATATAACATCAACACCGTGTGATACAGTCCAACAGAAGGAGGGTAAAACTCAACAGAGGGACCGACACTCAAAGCAACACAAAAACTTAATCTAGTCTAATGACGGAGCAAAGTTTGGATGTTTAGAGAACTGATGAATTTTCTATGTTCAATACGTTCACTATGACAACTGCCCGCTTACCCGCTGAAATTACTCTGCTGTCAAAATCCATGAAAATCTTTTGATTCTTCATTTATTATTTACTACTGTAGCATTTTAAACCATGTTATTCTCACATCGACCTGTTATAATCATCACAAGTAGTGTTTGTGACCACAACCCTTTTAATGAAAAGTCAAAAATACAGAAATGACTCATGTTGGGTTTACACTTCCAGAAAGTGTTTCAACACAGCCTGTATTCATACACACTGTATTGGTCAATAGATCTGACAGCATCAGTAAAATGTAAGTTCAAAGAACAATGTTAAAGTCTTAAGTTTAAATGCTCTGTTACTCGTTAAACAGATCAAATGTATTTATTAAGTGAAAGGAAAGTTTAAGAGCCTCAATGAAAGACTAAACAAATTCATAAGTGTCATTGTAAAACCTGAAATATCATAAATAACACACATCAAGGAAACAACAAAAGGAAATGAAATAATCAAAAGGAAACGTGGGTACAAAGTTTGACATCAATGTTTAGATTTTAAAACGAAAAAAAGAAAAAAAAATTGGTCCAAGATGTGAAACAAGGCTGGTTGTAGTGCCCACGAGTTCAAGTTATAGTGACATCCAAATATTTGGAATGTGTTTATAAACCAAAAAAAAAAAAAAAAGGCAGAGTCATCATTTGAAGGAATGCGGTGGTGAGGGGTGTTAGGGATTCTTCACACTGACACATCAGACATTACTGTTTATGTTGAGGAAGCAAATGTTGCATAGAGTAGGTACAGAGGAATACAAAATAATTCTAAATGCATTGATGTAAAAATGACATTTCAACCTCTGTTTGGTAAAATGCAGGGATTAAAGGAATTTGTTTATTTTATCTTATGTACAATGGGGCAGCAAAGTAGATTTTTGCCATTTTATGTTACATTGGGCGGGCGAAATCGAGAGACCACTTTCATTCTTTCAACAAAGGGTCTTTCAAGCGGGAATTTGCAGTAAAAACACAACACCCAGAATTAAAGTGTTATGATAACCTGTAGAGCGGATGGTTTGGTGTCTTTCTTCATAGTGATTGATCTGATTGAAATTCTGAACCAAGGATGATACAATCAATATGAAATAAAGGAGTATGAACGTGATTCATTCTCCAATCTCTGATTATAAATGAACACTTCCAATAAACATTCAAACTTTTTTTTCTTCACAAATCTGTAAATATAATATCAGAATACATTCTACATGTTCAACCCCAAATTGGAAATGAGATCATTCTCAGATGGATTGAGGGAAAAATACTGAGAGTTAATATCAAACTATCTTGTCTTTGCAACATTAGCATGAAGCGTTAGAGCAGCTGTAGTTCAAACATTAGCATGAAGTGTTAGAGCAGCTGTAGTTCAAACATTAGCATGAAGTGTTAGAGCTGCTGTAGTTCCAACATTAGCATGAAGTGTTAGAGCAGCTGTAGTTCCAACATTAGCATGAAGTGTTAGAGCTGCTGTAGTTCCAACATTAGCTGGGTTAAACATGGATTTCATTGAACACGGCACCAAGAAAAATGGATGTCTAACTGAGCTCAGATGTTTGATGTCAAACTGCTGACAAACTGTTTTAACGTGTGTATTTTCCTGTTAAAGGTCACATATTATCCATCTTCTAAAACTGTTTAAATAAGTCTCAGAGCTCCCCAAAACATATCTGTGAAGTTCCTTACTAATAATCCACTCTGGTCCTGTATTTGATCATGCCTAGCTGTGGAGGTGTCATCCACCTGGAGGAGAGGTAACTGCAAAATCTCCAAACGGCATCTTTGAGCAAAAGAGGAGCAGGCAAAATACAGACAGGATGGACTCTTCTCATAAGTGGAGGGGTTTATGGGCAGACGAGGGCCACACAATCGTTTCAGAAAAACATGTTGAAGTGCATTTTGCACAATATCTGACCTTTAATTATTCATTATTATAAGTATCGTGTGGATAGGTTTTTTTGAAATATTTAAATTAAATTTGCCATGGATAGCTTGTAGCACAAAGGCTTACTGTTGAAAAGAAAAAAAACATGACATGCCTCTTTAAAACAACATTACATCTCTTTGTTGTTGTTATCTATACTATTTTAAGTCTCTGTAGTCATCGTGTGTCTCTGTTTTCATTCTTGTAGCATCCATGTTTGAGTCATGTTACTTCTCTCTTGAAGTGAGCTTGTATTCCTTCGAGTGACCTTGGTAGTGACCCTCTAGGTGTGTGTTTTAGTAACCCAACCATTCCCAACATCAAATCCAACTGAACAGCAGAAAAAGTGATTCCCCAACACGTCACATTATACTACACCGACATGAAGAACATTTTCTTTTTCATTCAAGCGAAGACGGTGAGATTAATAAAGGTTAAAGAGTCGAAGAGTGCCGTTGTTAGATTCACATCATTCACACAACAATCGTTCACTCTTGTAGTTAATATGGCTTCAAGTGTCTGTACATATTTAGACATTCATTCACATGATAAATGTGCATGTATTACTTTCATTAACTTCTTTTATCCCCACAGCCACTCTGAATAACACAGGTGGTGCTTGTGTGTAACGTGGGTACTAAATATACACTTTAAAATCCTTTGATCCAGTCAGTTCGAGTTTAACTCTGTGGGGTGAATTTAGACTTCCATGTGCAGATTTTCATGCACATGCAGACTAACAACCAGATTTGGTCTTCTTTTTCTTTCTTTTTAGATCCAGCAGATTCCTGCTATAAACTCAAACAGGTATCTTGGTCAGTACCTTTGAGTAGGAGACTGAACCAGCATGAGCAGCTTCAGCCAGACTTCTGACCTCCCTTTGGAGATGAAAACACAAATATGCTTCTAAAGTGAGTCTTGGGCATAAGACAACTCCCTCAGAAGATGTACCACTGGGAAGATTAAAATATGACGTGTGAAGCCTGTTTCAGTAAACCTCAGCTGTGGCGTACGAGAAGCAGGCACGGTTAGACAAGCTGCTTTCTCCAAGCTGCATAGAAACCTTTCGCTTTGTGCTCTCAGACTATACCATTAATCATACTGTACATTTTTACTGGGGTTAATACTAAAAGCTATTCTAACAGGGATACAGTAGCTGAAGTCAGAGTGTTTAGTCACAATTCAGACATGTCACTGAACCTGTGCCCTATTCTTTCTTTTGTTTCCTGTGGATTCTTTTATGATCCCACATAGGTTGCACCTTCTTCTCTTTCAAAGAGGAAACATTGTCTTGATTTATATGGATACATACACCTTAGTCTAAGTGTTCCAGATATTTGATCCATGAAGACCAATAAGCTTATTCTTTTATTTAATTTGACTAAATTTTGTTCCTAAAAATCTGCATTCATATAACGAGTGTTCGACTGTTCCCACAAGAGACAAAGCATCCTCAAGTTCCATCCTCAGGGAATCTTTCACATTCCCCGATTCCTGTTCAGTGGGTGTCCTTCCATGTTCAAAGCACCATCACTGTGATGATTAGGTTTTATTTAATTGTGTTTTTCTTATTTATATTAACTCTTGAAGGACGCTGTTGCCATTCGAGGGCTTGGCAGGTTCCTCCGATGAGAGGGTTTGATTGAGAAACATTCCACATTCAGTATGGATCTTATTCATCCCCCCCACCCCCATGTACAATAGCTTCAGTGTGCAATTCTTGACCACTTAGTCATGTCAGAGATAAAATAGTTCTTGTGCTTTTGGAGACAACGAAGCATAGAAATGGAAAAGGTTTGCTGGTCGTCACTTGAGAAAACACGTAAGAGAAGATTTCGATTTCTGAAGGAAAAGACACCTGAAGACGCAGTAGACACAAAGCAGGCCGTGATGTGAGACCGCTATTGACAGGAAGGGATTCGGCTCCTTTGTAGGTCCCCCTGATCTGTCAGTCAGATAACAGACGATGATGATGATGATGATGATGAAGGGTGTGGAATGGAAACGGTTATTTGAAAACTCCGTTTCTTGACAGGCAGATCTTCGCAGGTGATAAGAGGAGGAATGCTAACGGCTATCAGTAGATGTTGGGAAGATCTTGGTAGTTCCTATTGAAGTAGCCACCAGTATAGAGCCAACCCTGGGAGCCAGTGTATGGGTTGGTGCCCATCTGGAACCACCTGAGCGACAGACAAGCAGATTAACAGTCTGCAGAATCCACCAGCCTAATGCATCACAACATGTTGAGCACAAGCCAAAAAATATCGAGGAATAGAAACATTTTTCAGCTTTTTCAAATTTCTACTTTGCTTTTTATATCTATACTGTACATGTATTATTGATGTTTGTATATGTGACTTATATTTGTTGTACTTGTGTGTTTGTAACAAGATCTGGCAAATATTTCACAGCTTTCACCATGCAGCCCAGGAGTAGTGATCTGTTTTGACCACCTGTATGTCTACCAGTACATTTCAGTGTGCACGTGGCAGCATGTTTCCCACCTTGTAGACCACTCCTCTCCGTTCTTGGCTCTCTCCTTTCTGGCTGCTCTCTGTTTCTCCTCCAGTCTCTCCTTCTCCTGACTGGCCTCATCTGCACATGAAAAACGCAAAAAAAACGTTAAGCTAACGGATCATGTCAGGTGAAGAGTGCACAGTTGGATCTTAATAGATCGCATGCGATAGCGACACACGTCCAGCAGATGACAGTATTATCATGCACTTTGGCCCAACAAGACATTGGATGTTTAGCCAAACAAAACTCAATTTTACTTTGGAATCAAATTACCCATGTTGCCATTCTCCATGGCTCTTATGTCAGGCCTGAAGCGACAGTCCGTTGGGGCCAAGATGGCTTCCATACCAGGTTCCAGCTCATTGAGAGACATTGCAAAGTTGGTGAAGTTGTACATCTGGAGGGAGGGAGGGAGGGGGGGGGAAGAGAGAGAGAGAGAGAGAGAGAGAGAGAGAGAGAGAGAGAGAGAGAGAGAGAGAGAGAGAGAGAGAGAGAGAGAGAGAGAGAGAGAGAGAGAGAGAGAGAGAGAGAGAGAGAGAGAGAGAGAGAGAGAGAGAGAGAGAGAGAGAGAGAGAGAGAGAGTACAACAGAGGTTTTTGTTTGATAGGCTTAAGGAAAAATACACTTCCTTCTAATTAGCATCAACTCTGATTCTGTTGATTTAAAAAGCTGATGAACGGTTTCCTTTATGAATCCATCAGATCCTTCTGTTTTGGACAAGCAAAAGATGAAAGATCGAATTTTTGGTAATATCCAAACTTTAAAATGGCCAACTTTATGAAACAAATATTTGTTCCTTTCTTCATGTCTCTGAACCACTCATTGTGGATCTCCCTGAGTGTGTCTTATTTATAATACCTCAGCAGAATGTGCTGGTCTGGGATCTATTCTCCACAGCAGGGTGCTCCCTGGCACGACAGACACCGTCTCCTGGACCTCAGGCATGTCGTCTGCATCATCGTTGTCAGCACCCTCCTGCTCCTCCTGGAAGAAATCCTGTTCATTAAGGCTGCTGTGTGAACAACATGGTCAGGGAAAATGGAAGTGTCTTCATTGATACGCTCTACATACAGGTACCAGCTGTGTCACATTTCAGGGACAGCTAAACACACTTTACTATATATACTAAAGCTCAATAGACCAAAGACCTCAGCACTATTTAAGCCTGTTGGTTTACCTTAATGAGACCACACAGAAAGCTTTTGACAGCAGAAGGAAATCAAGATAAAATAAGACAAGATAAATAAGTGTTCAAATAAAGGCGGAAATGTAAAGTCTTTATTTAAATCATTCTCACATTTCTTTGCTTCTTGGTGTCCCCTTTCTTCTCGGACTTCTTGTGGGCCTCGTAGGCTTGAGGGTCCACACTCCACATACACTCAGTCCACTTCCCATAGATGACACAGTGCTTCTTTTTACTGGACGGAGGGATGTCGACAGAAAACATGAGGGAGTAGAAAGAGCCGAGAGGCAGACCAAGAAAAGAAAACATGTGATTGTTGAAAAAAGACAACGATATGAGGAGAGAGACAGAGTGGAGTCCAGGAGAAGAGTTTCAGAGAGGAGAAGAAAGAACAGAAACAAGTGAGGAAGGAGAAAGAAGAGGCAGATCAGAACCACAACTTGCATACTGTAGATGATGTAACATCATCAGAATAAACTCTGACCTCTTATCCTGGATGTATCCCTCCACTTTGTGCAGCTCTTTGTAAAACATCCCACCAGGCTTGAAATTTAACACACACTTGTCTCCAGTGCTGCAAGAGAAAAGAGAAGGTGAGGAGAGCAAGCTAACATCCCTTCACTAGCTCATTTAAAGCAAGATCAAAAACTACCGACTTATAACTGTGGTATTGACACTTTCCTCCTGAGCAACAGGGAGGCTCTTTGGGAGCTGATTATGCAGAGACAGGGATCTGACGGCTGCTTCACAGCTGCTGGTGTGAAGCAGTGCAAGCGTGTGAACATGACAAAAAGTGTGAACAAAATAAGGGTAAAAAATAAATAAATAAAAGCTCTGCAGAGCTTGCCTGCATGAATAATAGTTAGTCTGAGGAGACGTAAAGAGAGAAAACAAGCTGAAGTTTGAAGCGCTTTGAGTGAATGAAGGCGCCGACCAGGACTACGATGAACAGACCGTTTTACTGTCCTTTATTTGAACTTCAGAAACCATGGTTCAAACGGGTGCAGACTAAGACAGGACAGGGAAGGCACTTTATTATCATCTTCCAAAAAAAAAATAAAAAATGTTAAACTTAGTTTACAGCAATCCAGTACAACAGCGTTACAAAATCTAGTCAAATATTTAAAAAAAAAAATCCTTCACTTAACAAAGACGCAGCAAAGAGCCGAGATTGAATTTGAACCCACGACCGCTGCGACGATGACTGTGGCTGCACATGGAGCTCGTGACATAAGCATGAGGCTATCAGCGAGCCATGCTTTTCTGTTATATATCCTCCTAAATTTACATGACAGGTTATATGGACAGTCTGAAAATAATGAGCTGTCACAGAGAGCTATATAATGTTGTGATGCATTAAAACTCTTTTCTAACATTGGATCAACTAAAACAACAGAACAAGATATTTAGTGTTCAATAGTGTTCAAGCTTCTTGTTCTTGTTGGTCATCAGACTTCAGAGTCACTTGTGCTACAAACAAACTGCCAACACTTGAACGTTACCTGTGGTTGACTATCTCCACAGTGCCATACTGCTCTATCCATAGTTTGCCCAGGATCACGTTGTGTACACAGCAGAAAGGGTTACTCCACGTGTATGCCTCGTTGTGTCTGGAGGAGAAGAAGGAGGGACGAGAAAGGAGGACAACAACATGAAGGAATGGGGAAAAAAAGATGGAGAGAACATGTGGGTGGGACAAGACAAAAGAGCATGAGTAACTGTTTATATGAACACACACAATTTTACCATCAACTCTTTTGGACTCACTTCAGTAGCTCTAGAGTGATGTTCCCTTTAGGCTCAGCCTCCACATTCTTCCCCCAGAACTTAAGTTTGGGGTAAATGGAGCCGTGGAAGACAAAGTCCCCTGACAGGCTCTCTGCATGGAAGGCACTGACTGGGGGATGATGGGATACCTGCTCTGATACAAGCCGGTAACCCTGCTCCTCTCTGCAGAAGGAAACGGAGGAGAGCAGACAAATCAACCTTTTAAAAACAGTTGATCTTAGAAAAACATTGTTTTGTGCAAGTGAACGTGTGTGTGTTTGTGTGAGTGTGTGTGTGTGTGAGAGAGTTTGTGTAAGTACCTGGTAAGTTCATAAGTCTCTCCCAGCAGAGGGTTGAAGGGTTTTCCAGTTCTGTCCCACTGAGACGCAACTGCTGACACTGCAAAAGCTGCTACTGCCTGAAGACGAATAAAAACAGATTATGAGAGTGACATGGTGGAGCAGATGTGTTTGTTTAGTTTTGTTTTGTGTGTGTGTGTGTGTGTGTGTGTGTGTGTGTCTGACCTGCATGCGCTCGATGGAGTCAGGCAGCGAGCAGGCTCTGTTGATGAGGTAAGTGTGCTCCATGTATTCTGTGATTCTCTGCAGGAAGCTCAGAGGCTCGTTGAAGACGATGGGCATCGTGATCTTGGACAGCTCCTGTGACAATATAATATCGTATAAAGCATTAATAATATTCATTATGAGTTTGTAACACAACAGAAGACTTTTATTAATCATCAGGCCACATTTCCGAAAAAAATAAAAATGAGTAAATGTAGTATAAAAAGTTTGTGAGCATGAAAACTGAAGCAGTCATTTCTGCTTTGGGATGCTGCCTGTGGGCGTCTCTGAATGTCCCGAAACGACGCCAACTCATGGGAAAGATTCACCTCTCAAAGAGCTGCCACAACCTGACAATGGAGGCTTCATCCCGCTGAACTAACTTCTACATCTTTAGGGACTTTGAACAAACAAGATGCGCTCTTCTTTAAATTTTAGCATCACCATCACTATCAGGTAAGAAATGATGGCAGAATGATGATCATAGCTAAATAGAACAGCAGACTGTCATTTTCAAACTTGTAGCAACTCACAATTACAATGAGCAGTAGACAAATGATAACTGAAAAAGATTTCTTTAAAGGATTCAAACCCGCTTGTCAGTTGAGGTTTGGCCTTTTCATGTTTTTTTTCGCTCAACAAGGGGAGCTGATTGCAGCTTCTTATTGTGTTGTCGATTAAATGCTGCATCACGTTGGTTCTGCTATTTCTGTAGTTCTCTGTCTTCTTGCAACATTTGCACACAGTTTACTTCTTGTATAGTATCTTCTCAGCTTTTTCATTTTCTGTTTCGAGGAAGCCAAAACGCTTCCATACCTCCGATGTAAAAGACGGTGGTGCGTCCTCGATTGAAAAAATCTCGCTCTCTAAATGTTTTAATTCAGTCACACTTCTGAGTATTTCACCTGTTAGCAGCTTCTTTTTCATAGTGAGTTTGGAGACCAACTTCTGATTTAGCTTTACATGCGATCTACTAAACACCTGATCCTAAACCCCACTGAGCTCTGAGGGCCTCTATTATCGAGTCACATCTTTATATCAGTCACCCACTAGGTGTCACTCTACTGTATAGAATGTATCTGTCATTGGAATATTAATGCTGTTGTTTACACTCTCTCTCACTGTATGTGTATGTGTATGTGTATATATATATATACATACACATACATACATACATACATACACACACACACACACATACACATAAATACACACACACACACACACATATACATAAATACACACATATATATACATACACACATACATATATATACATATATAGTAGCATTTGAAATCTGTGGGTCCTCACCAGTCCGATGCATTTCTTCAGGATACTCCAGACACTGACTGTGTTTCTGGAGTACATGGGCGAAGGTAATGAAGTCCTGGAGGGATAAAAACAGAACGAAATTACAAGGTTTGAATGTAAAGCAGCAGAAAAAGGAGCACACTCAAACAGTAATAAATCTTCAAGTGCACGACTGCAAAAGAGACTACAAGGGAAGAGAAGAGTCAGCACCCCCCCTGTAAACTGTGTTATCTGCAGAGCAGCAGCGTACACATCAACAACAGTGTGTTGCCAACAGAGAGCATCCCAAATATGTGACAATAAGTACAAAGTGTCTTGAAAGATCAGCTTTGCCATCTGACAAGTTAGTAACGATGAACTGATAAAGTTTGTTTCAACAACAAAAAAACAGCAACACAAGTTCAACCGTGCAGTATCGATTTTTTAACTCTGCCCCCTGCACTCGTGAACATGAGCAGTTAAGATTCATACAATGAACAATGTCTGTTCATTGTCTGAAAGTCTTCTTCTCAGTGTCTTTTAATAGGGCTTTCACACTTGCAGATAACTCCTGATATTTCCTGGAGGAGCTGCGTGTGTGTGAATGCAAACAGATGAATTTCTCGCTCAAACTTCCTCCGGAGTTTCTCCTGCCAGACACGCAGTATTTTTTCCACAGCAAGTCCCAGTGAGCTGATGTGAGAACTCAACCAATAGGAGGGGAGGAGTGACGTCTGTGTCCTGTGACTGGAGTCGGCGCTTAAAATGTCTGCAAGCAGCTGATCCGATCTACATGCATGTAATTAAACTGCTGCATTACGTTTACTGTTCTTGGGATGTTTGTTGATCGTTTGATTCTGTTGAATGACACCTAGCATTGATATGAAGGCAAATATTCACATTATCGCATCATTCAGCAAACTGTGTTGCTTTGTCCGCGACTTCTGCACATTTTGTTTTAGGTAGGTCACCTCTTCCCACAGGAGATCTCCCCTCGAAAAAAAACAAAAAAACCCCCCGAGGTATAAAGAGTTACTGGTAAGGAAGGATACAGTACATTTTTATACATGAGATCAGATTTATCGTGGTAAAGTTTTTATCTTGTGGTTTGCTACATACTGAGTTTTGCAACTTTCCTTTGTCCTGCCTCGGGTTTTGTTCTGGCCTTGAGTAATAAAACACATGACGCTGACAAAGTGTGAATTATTCCAGAATCCACACCCTTTTCCCTGAGGTCTCTGGATGCACTGAAGGTGATCTTCAGTGCTGTATCAAAGCTGTCGACATGAATGGAACTGAAACCTTACTAAAAACTGAAATACAGCTTTAAGTCAGCAGTTAATACAAATTAAAAATAACTTTTTATCCATTTGAATGAGTGGAAATAAGAACTTGAATGTCTGCAAATAAAACACACATAAGCTTTGATCATGTAACGTAGTTGTATCAGGGCACTACGTCCTTATGAGTAAGAGTTTTGACCCTGCCCAGTTCATCAAACTGGTTTCAGTTGGAGGCTCTAATAGTTTCGGAGCAAAGAGATAGTACAGAAACAAACCAACAAATAAACAATCGAGGAGGAATGTGTTGCAGGAATGCAGCAGTACCTGTGCTTCTTGATGCCGTTCTCCTGCGGCACTGATCCATTGTTCTTCTGACTGCTGTCAAACATCGCATCTTTGAAACTGGCCTCTGACACCCCTTCGTACGACTCGTCAGAATCCAGGCCTGGGGGGAACAAAAAACGTGACAGGAGCTTATATTTCTGACACTTTATGACACTGGCAGCCAAAGATCCGAATACCTGCTCATTCACCACTGCAGCGCTGACAACCGTTAAAGACAAAGAAAGTGTGGGGTTTTTGTTTAAAGTTTAAACAGCCCTATGAATTTTACATTTGCATAATGTTTTACATCAAGTACTTCTGCCTGTGTTTGACTTTCAAATGTTATTGACTGCCTGAAATAGTGCAGACGATCTTCTTCCTTACACAGCTATGGCTAACTCGAGGATAAATGACCACAAACTGTGTGGAGAAAAAAAGGTTTTTGTCTGTTGATTCTGGTCTGAACTACACTCGTGTATGAAGCAGAATTACCGTGCCTGACGATAATGCACCCGTGTGTGAATTACACCTGGCTCTATGCCAGGACATGAACAAGGCGTTCGAGTATTAGGTGCTGCAAGGTGGAGTTCAAGTGATCTCCAGGTGGGGCTGAAACAAAAGCTTAAAATAAACAACAGGATTCATTATTATTTAACACACCTTCTCTGATGTCAGTGGGACACCAAAGGTACTAGGTGTGTTCCTCACGTACGTCATGTTAGATACAGTATACATAAAAAGCAAAACCTCTCACATGAATATATTATATTCAAGAAAAGATCAATACTGAACATCACGAACTGGTCAGAAAGAGGCGTTGTCGTGTTTAAACTTTAAAGATCAGTAATACAAACATGTTTATTGTCTAACATCACAAGAAAGTTGCTTTCATGGTGAGTGAAGTTCCTTTAACTTCCAGGTGTTTCAAGCGCCACAAAAGGATGAACACTCTTTGGAAAACACTTCTACACTTCTAAATTGTATCTTTACAGAGTCTGGTGAGTCAGACGGTAAAGTTCTCATCGAGCTGCGCCTCAGACTAAATGTATGAGTCAAAGGAACACTATAAGCATTAGTTTCATTGAATGCAGACTTTTTTAAATTAGCTAATGCATTGATATGGTAAATGTAACATTAGCATGCTTGTAGGTTTTGACTTAAACCTAAACAACCTCGTCCCTCCATAGCAGCAGAAATCTGAAACAATACAAGTCGATGGTTTCTGTGAACTTCCTCCAATCAGGACCAACATGAGGTAATTAAGTGTTGATTTTTAGCTGACCAATGTGACAGTCATCTGTGCTGGATACATTAGAAAGACAGTAAAAATTGTTTTATGTTCAACTTTATTTGCCCTTTCTGGTTTTAGATATGGTATTGTCATCTTTTTTTGTAGTGGTTGATCTTCATCCTTTCGTTTGTGTGTTTGAACATGTCGGCTCACTGTTAGATTGTTTGAAAATTCAATGAAATTGTTATTGAAAAACAATAATAATAATAATAATAATAATAATAACAATAATAATTGTTCTAATTTGTATTGAGTACATAGACAAATTAACTCACTGAACTGAATGCATTTTGGTTTTTTTCTCTCTTTTATTTTTGCACACACACCGAGCTAAAAGACACCCACAGAAGACAAGGTGTTGTTGACATCACTGATCATAAGCCAGGGCAGCAGACCTCTGAATTATTGAGCTAATACTCAGACAAGGTCAGGTTGGGTTCTGTTAGCATTAGGCTTTTATGATAGGCATGCTCATGCTCTTGAAGCATAAACAATGTCACAATAATAATCAGATGCTGATTTATAAAAAAAAAATATATATATATATATATATATATATATATATATATACATAACTGCATCAGACCATATCGTCATCGAAGCATCACACACGCACTCTCACCTGTGACGGCGTCAAAGAACTCCTCTTCATTGCTCATCTTCGAGAGAAGCAGTCGACTTATTTCGCAGAAATGTTCAACTCCTAGCACATGTTCTACTTGGATCCAGTCTCACAGAGATCAGAAGATTTGTCGATGTAGATCCCTCTGGATAGTCACCACAGAAGCAAGAAAACGCTCATTAAAAATACAATGTCCCACACTTAGTCTGGTGCTTGTTCAAGCAGCTGGTGTGACCACAGTAGGATGAATCCAGGAGATGTCTGCTGTTTGGTTGACAGACGGCCCCGGCCTTGGACAGTTGAAGTTACTTCAAAGTGTGGTTTGTGTTTCCTTGACTTCTTTGAGGGAAATAAATTAGTAACCTGCAGAGACAAAGAGAAACAAGAGTTATCGAGAGATTCAGGTCAGAACAAAGATTCTTAAAGGGTTACATTATTATCCTCGTCCACAAATCATTGAAGTAGTCTTAATTTAATCTCAGAGCTCCCTTAAACATGGATGACGTTCCTTTTTATAAATCCACTCTGATCCTGTATTTGATCATGCTTATAAACCCCTCTTTTTCAGGGCAGCTCCAAACAGGCTGTTTCAGTGTCTGTAGCTTTAAATGCAAATGAGCTGTGTTCAACCACGCCTCTCTGGAAGGTCTTGGGTGGCTCGGGCTTACTTGCACTATGCTCTATTGTTTATGGTTAGAAGACAGTCTCATTGGGCATTCAAGCTAATAGTTATCAGAAGCATTTTGGTACACCCTCTAAAATAAACTGCTTAGTTGCAGGGCAACAAGCTTGTTTATTATGACCTGCTGAGTGCAAAAGAGTTTTCTAGTCGAGTGATTATATCATCTGAAAACCACCATCAAGACAAAATTCTTGGTCTTTGTTAGCTTCTGATGGTGCATCGGCTATCAAATGTTGTAAACTCAAGACAGCCACCAACTTAAACTGACCATGCTGTCCTAACAACTTCAAAGCAAATTACAAAGCCTAACAGGCAACGTTATTCATGATTGGTTTGTAAATGCATTGTTCTGTTGAACAAGTGTCAATTATCCCCTTTCTCATCCAAGCTGCTGCATTTGAGTATACATTCTTGTCCGGAAAAAAACCTAAAACATTTCTGGCATACTTTTCACAAAGCGTTTACAAACCTAAAAAAAAACAAAAACAACTATATTAACAGCAGACAAAGTGGATCTTAGGATGAAATATTGTACACATTAACTCTAGACTTTGTTTGAATGTTGGCCTGGGCGACCTCGTTTGATAATGTTGTTGATGAAGAGAACAAACTGTTCGAACAAAAAAGTCCCACCTTGCTTTTGTTGTTGTTTTTGTTGGCATGTAATAGAAGAAAAGAAAACTGTGTCTGCACTTACACAAACCAATCGAACCCAGCCATCGAGTTTGGTGCATTTCTGAAAGTTAAATTAACCAGCTTGCTCCTGGTTTCAACCCAATACTTACACCATAGAAGTCCCAGATATTAACAATCTCAAATGCATTTAGTACTCTCAGTCTGAGGATACGGAGACACATTACCCAGACGCCTGCCTGCATTTTAAGCTTGTATAGCAAGAGATGCCTATCGTTGTGATTATCTCACATCTATCCGTGCATCAGTACTCAATGTTCTACTCATGTCCTGCTAAGAATCAACCTAAAACCTAGAGGTCAATGTGGCAACATGATGAACTTAGAACAAGCAACAGAGGAAAAGTGACACTGCCATTCATTAGGTCTTTCATGACATGCCTCAAAGTATGAAGAGACGTCAGGTGAGAAGGTTATATTCAGGCACCCCCAACCACATGGGGCCTTGCTGAAGGGCATCTCTGTATTCACGTAGGTCTCTCTCAGCTATTAGTTAGGCCTGCTCGCTTGGGGCAAAAATCCTACTCGTTATTATTTTGATTAATATTGAGAGGATGAAGATGACGTCATTCATTTGACAGTATGAGCATCACATCTATTCATCGATTGTAAACACTCAACTCTTGAACATTCTGAACACTTGACGAACAAGTACCGGTAGTCAATGAAAATAAATGAGTTAAACATATATAACAATGCAAAACATTTAGAAATACATAATCATATTTTAGGAGATGTATGTGGCCAAATTACTATGACAAAAACATTTATGTGACAAAACTTAGACGGCAGCAAGGCATGCGGCACAGTAACCGTTTCATCTCCATTATCTTGCTTTAATGATTCCGAGAAGCCAAAATTGTAACTTTAATGGATCAATTCTCCAGCGCTGCTCCACTGAAACCTTAAGAAAAAGCACATTACACGAACCTATAGGTCTGTGAAGAAAGCCAATGCAGCTAAAAATCGGATTTGCATGAGTTATTGTTGCTTAACTTATTCCTCGTGAGCTCTTCCACACTTTACGACACTTCGACAGAAACCTGCCATCTGTCAACAGCAAGAACAAAGAGGCTTCACAGGACTTCACCTGTCATTATTAAGATTTGAATTGGTCATTACCGACACATCCCAACTGAACAATCCAACATTCCTCAGTTCTCCAAATTGGAATCCTGAAATCCCCAGATAGCAATTGATTGAACAAAAAGCCAAAAACTTCAATGGCCATTTCAACTTAAAAGACAAAACCGGAAAATTCCATTCATCAGTCCAGTGTGTGCAACTTTTCTCTGAGCTGTCCTCTGAGGGCTGACAATAACACAAAGCCAGGGCGACAAAAGATGAAGAACAAGATACACAGAGAAATAAATGAAGAAACACGATCTGCTGCCATGTGAGACAGAGTGCCCTGCACTGAGCGACAAAACAGTGTGGGCACACAGCCACAATAACACACGTCTATTCTATTAACACGCCTCCAATCATCAGTGACACACCTCTGCAGACCCTGACAAACATACCACAAGTCATTTCCACAACCACACACTGTACAGCACACAACAGATACAATGTGAGTGAGGAAACACAATGTACCAACCTTTAATACAATCAGGAAGAAAAAGGAAGCACTTTAAGTTCCCCAAATCTCACGTGTGATCGTTCACTTAACTTGTCTGTATGCTACAAAGAAAAAAACCTGCATTCACCAGTTGCTGCATCGAAGCAGAGCTGAACATTTTCTATTGTAGAATTAGTTTCCAGGATCCCCTTGACCTTTTGACAAAGCAGCAGAAACAATGGTGAAGTGGTTTGTTTAGCTGAAAGCCGATACGTGGTCAAACACAAGCCACTGGCTGTCACTGGTATTCAAAATAAAACACTGGATGATAGAGAGGGGTTCATATACCTTGTTTTTATAGATATGTAGAGTAGACTGTAAATAAAAATGGACAAAGCCAGAGTGACATCACCCATTGGTTTCTTATGGCTGTTTTGGAAGCCTATCAATGGCAGGTGCCATTTTGGAAACGCTGACTATCAAACTTTCTGTCAACCTAACAGCAGGCAAAAAGCTGCAGCTGTTTTGTTTTTCCCCGCATTAGGCTGTAAACATGTTAATGTCTACCTTCAAAATGGACATTTTACTCCAACATGAGGTGTGTATGGGACTTGTGGCTCTTTTGAAACCAGCCTCAAGCGTCTACTTTGGAAACACTAGGCTATTGAATATCTCTGTTGGATATAAATGTCCTTTTCTTTTAGATTTTTCCAACCTCCTGATACTCTTAATAGGTAAGTGTAACAGTATTTTGGTTCGTCCCACACCGTCCCAGTTCAGTGAATGTAGTCATATGATGAATACGTCCTCTTGTGGTGAAAGCAAGCAGAGTTAAAGACATTGCAGAAGCTAATGCCTTTTTTAAACCTCTGCACGCCTCCAGCAGTAAAGGACGGCTTTAAGTGTGAAAGAGAAGTGTCCCATCCTGTGCACAGATAAATCAGTCCGTGGTCCATTACTGGAGTACATCAGCTGTGATTGAGCAAGATTAAACACTGCGTCCACTTTTGACTGTACTGACAACAGATGGATGGCTATCCTGTGGCACTTAAAGCCATGTGACCTCACACGTCAATATCAGAAATATGAGACATTGATAGCATGTTTATTTATGTGGTGGTCTTACAGTAGATGTTGTATTATTTTTAAATGTAAATCAGGAGATGTGATTCATTTCTGTGTTGCTTTATTATTTTGTTTTCCTCTTTTTTCATTAATGTTTAATACAGGCTGGACCAGCTATCACAGGTAGTTCAAATAACATAAGAGGAGCAAACTGTAACTGGCACTACACTGTCAGTGGAGAAATACAGAAATATGAATTCTGGACGTGTTGTTGCTTTTTTCCTGTTGAAACAAACTCGGACCAAAAGTGACCCCAAAACCAAAGTATGAACTTTGACCTCTGTGAACCGTTACATCCCTACTTTTTCCCCCCCTTTTTTTTTCACATCATATAAAAAGAAGCTTGATAGGCTGGAGATGAGTGTCGTCTCCATTTCACCTCTGCACATAAACTCCAAACATCCCATAATGACTACTCAGTATAATACAACTACAACATGGCTGCTAAAAGGACTCATGTCTTTAGAGGCTCACAGAACTTCTCTCCCTCGAACACACCTGATTTTGTCAAAGGTGACTCTGTAGTCAGGTGATGTCTCTGAGGGAAATTTGACATCCTTGACTTCCTCTTTTCATCTCAACAACACAGAAAAACATCCTACAAATAGATGTGATTTTCGGATGCCATCATATCACAACAAAATAAATTTCACTTCTGCTACTTTTATCTTTCATGAGCTCCTAATATACAAACATTCACAGCAGAATTGATCTGTGCTGTCTGGGGGGACAGAAATGAAGGTAAATCACAAGACTAGCAAGCACGAGTTTTCATCTTTCTAAATGGCCTACAAACAAGTTTTTAATACACTTCACATCTGAAGAAACGGCATCTATCCTGGTGTGCAGAGAGAGAACTAGCAGCAAAACAGATGATACCTTGATTGAGTCCAGGACACACAGGAATGCACAGATAGCAGTTTAGCTAGCCCCAGCATTTTCTGACCCAAACAGCTAACATGTAAACAGAAATAACAGAGCTGAGACAAACTCAGCAACACGGGAAAGTGCTTAAACAGCCGACAGTATATTGCTGTATATGTATTGCTATATATATATTACAGGATATGTTGCAGCACAAATATTGTCAAGCTCATGTGCTGGTTTAAGAAGGCTACAGAAGGATGAGACTGTGTGTGTATATAAAAATCAATCTGCGATCAAAACATGTTTAATGCAAGTGCAAGTTTTAAATTACATTAGTTATTCGGCCAAAGAAATTATAACTGTGGACCTTCATTACAGGCAAAAACTAAAGCTATCAGCCATTTTTCAATCAATGTCTCCCATTTCTTTCTTTCAGTGTAAAAACTGGATCTGTCTTGTCTCTTCTTTAAAAAAAAAAAAAAATTGAGCCTGCTCCCCTCATGTTCTTATCTGCAGGAACTCAGTGTATTATCCTCGGGGAACACAACACTGTCTCATTCTGAGAAGGATGCTGAGCACACAGTCTGTCACAAACCACCATTGAGTGTAGCGTGAGTCAGCACGTTCCAGCAATACCTGCTGCCGGGAGGTAAAACCTGCTAGGATGAGTCTTACTTTCACACAGGTTTAAAGATAGAAAATCTGCTCAGCATCTCACCTTGAAACTTATTGTAGGTGTCCACCCTGAAATGCAAACACGGTGACACTCCTAGCTCAGTACTGCATGTAAAACACAGGCACAAAGGCAAGTTCTGTGATCAACATCATTTGCGATTCCACCCTGTTGTGTGATTGGTTCAGCTGGTAAAGCTACACTTGGGCTGATTTTTTTTCCTGAGAGGTTATCAGGACAAGATAACCTTTGAATTTACACAGAATAACATTGTGCTTGCTTTCTTTCAGTTTTTTTTTTTTTTTTTGCGCAACTCTGTGTTGCTGCTTGTTATGTCCAGGACACTCTTGAAAAAGAGATGTTTAATCTCAATAAGTTTCTCTTCCTGGTTAAATAAAGGTTGTAACAAATGACAGATCTCAGAAAATAATGATTGCAAGGTTTTATATTGAAGAATTAAAGATCTTTCAATAATTTCATGCCCAGCACACAAAAGGCCAGATCTTACTTTTTACCCCAACATGCACTCCCAGTGACGGTGAGCCAATCATAGAAGAGCAAAACAAAACACTGCCCATGTATCAGACAGGTTTTTGATTGGCTGCTAGTTACTGCTCTGTATCATAAATTATATAGTATTGCTTCTCTGTTGCCTGGATGGTTGCCTAGATTATTGTAAACTCAAACTTTGCCTTATCCCCATGTGGAATCGACACACTGCAGATATGGCACACATGAACAGCGACGGTGCAACTGCAAAAGTGAGTGAGGACTCGCTTTGTGCATTTTCACATGCTTACTGACTATGAAGAAAATAGTTAAAAGGCTGCAGCATTTTAAAATCTACAACAATTATTTTGCTGCATCCAGATGCATTTTAGAAATAGACCCTTTTTTTTTTGTAACTTATGTTAAAATCGGCTTTAAACTGCGTTTTCACCACGATCACTGCAACATCCCTCTCAACTGTGTTTGAGACATGCCTTACAAAATCACTTTCCTGTTCCCTAAAGTAACCACAGGAACTCAAACACGCGTAACTGAAATGTCCTGCAAGGTGTTTACAAAATCAACACTTAAGGCAACCACTAAATACACAAACACAAACATCTCTTATCTATGGCGACCTGCTTCACTCTGCTGTTCTGTCGGATGGAAGGCAGCCAAATGGAGACAATTTCCACAGCAACTAACTGAGGGGGCAATTAGGGTGCCTCTGGGAGGAAGACCTATAACAAAATGACAACAGCTGTAATTCCAGGGAGAACGGTCTGGTGTCTCATGTAATGTAGGCATTAGTCAACAGTTTCACCTGCTAACTTGTCGACACTCCTGCACTTGAATATAGGTATCACTGAAGTCCACGTCATATCTTGTCTTGTTAATTCATCATGATAGTCAATAGTTTCAGTTCATAACTTGTCTATTCTAACTGTTGCACTTTATTACAGGTATCACTGATTTCTGCTCTCTATATCAATACTGCTGACTTACAACTGTCATCACTGTTTTCTGCACATGTTCATCTACTCCAGCATCGTACGGTTACATTCAGTTAAAAATGACTTACAAATGACGTAGTTAATTTCTCACATTTTTGAATAGCTGGAATATTTAAGTTAAATCCTGGTGTATATATTATTCTTATTCTTATCTGTTATATTTTGTTCATTTGTAGTGCTTTTCTACTTTGTATTCCATGTTATATTGTTTTATTACTAAGTACTAACATTGTGTATTTGATGTCTTGGTGATGTAATGCCACAATTTCCCAGCTTGGGATCAATAAAGTCCATCCATCCATAAGCCTGCAGCTACCTACCTTCCCACAAATGTAAAAATCCAAATCCAAAAGGTTACATAGTTACATCGTCAATGTTATTGTCCCGATTTGTACTGTGTATGATGTATTTTTAAGTGGAATGCTGCAACTTGTATGTACATAATAGCGCCATGACAAGCTGGGGGGTTTTTCTCCCCACAATTTTCTTAAGCACTTGATTGAAGAAACAAAATTGCTAAAAAATATCAAAATAATGACAAAAAATATTTATTTTTTGATTAACTGAAACTGCTTTGCTTTACAAGAGTGGAAACATACAAACAAATCACCTCAGGTCTTCCTTTGTAATTGTGTAGTAATTGTGAAATAGGAATAGCGTGGTAAGCGGTTACTGTATCAGACATGTGTCTGCACTCTCATATGTCTTGTAATGTAATATTCCTGAGGTAGTCTAAATATTGTTTATACACTAAACAAAATGATGCAAATGTCTCTCTCTCTTGAACTGACTTTTGTGTGTGTTGTACTTTTCCTGGTCACAGTCACCATCAGAGGTCAGCAACACAATCTGTGCTGCTCAATGAGAAGAGACAAACATCCTGCTGCTGTGTCAGTGAAAACCTTGATGTCAATGACTTACAGTGCACCGACATGAGAAGACAAAGCTGTGTTTAGTCTGCCCTGTTGGTCACATCGAGATAGAGATGGAGAAACAGGCAGGGGAACATTCCCACTGTGGCTGAAGTTGTAAAAAAAAAAAAAAAAAAGTGATAAGGGGTGACTTTAACCTAAGCTCTGCATGAGATAAGTGCTGCTAGTTTCATCACAGTTTTCTTTAAACGTTAGCAAGGCAGAGAGGTTTCAATCAGTAACTTGTCTCTCCTTCTCAGTTATATACCATATCTTCCTCCACCCTTTGCTCCTGTGACTACATTAATCGAGCTCGAATTTTACCTTTGGCAGATCAGAAGTGAAAGTCATAATTCTGAAAAATCACAAGAAGCCTCCTGTTTTGTTTTGTTTTTTGTTTCTTTTGTTTTTTGGTATAATATAGAGGTCGCGATTACATGGAGTAGTTATGTCACCCATTAAAAGCTGTTAACTTGTCCACACAAATAAGAGGTGCCGAGAATAACCCATCCCAAATGCTATGCTAACGTGAACAGTTTCCTTGCTAACGTTAGCAAATACAGTCCAGTTACTGATGAACTGGCTTGCCAAATTTAAACTTCAACAACCCCCTGCCAACAAGTTAAAACAAGGGCATTGCAATTGAGTAGGCAGATGGGGTACTAATATAGTCCTTAACAAACACCGAGCTGACAGCTCTACCTCTGACAGGACTCTGTGAACCCTTTTTGACAGCTAGCAGCTCGGCTAAAAAAAAAGTAAGCTAAGTAGCATAGTTAGCAACCCTCATTGTCATAGTACACAAAAGATGAAGCACAATGTGTGGCTTTGAACACGCAACAAAAAGACCTGAGACAACCAAGCTGCTGTGGTCTTACCTCGGTGGTGTGTGGAGCGTGTCAAGTCCGCAGACATGAACAGAAATTAGTGTATAGCCTTCGGTTGACACAGAGGCGGAAGTCGCTTGTAATGTGGGCGTGGTTAAACGTATGACAGATATTGCCGGCAGCAAATGATGTGTGAGGCACGGAATGCTTGGCCACGAAGAAAACACGCTGATTGGCTAATATTAAGAATGAAAGGCGTCAACCAATACTTCCTCCTTTGTGTTTTCTACAGTAAATAAGTTCATGATTTGTTGACATACAACAAAGCAAATCTCGGAGTTTTTTTAAAACTTTACAATGAACACAAATGATATATTATGGCATCTTTCTTTTTTTTTTTTTTTTTTACACAAAACATACAAGTAAACATTTTCTTAGAAAATGTGACATTTTCTTTGTATTACCACCATGGATGTTGCTGTGTAACATCTGTCATTGGAAAAGCTGGTGTTCATTTCAAACTCTGTGTTTCAGACATCGGCTCTGCCATTGTGTGGTATCTCCCCCATCAATAATTTAGCTTTGCAGTCACTGATATGTTTACAGCTGGCTGCCTGCTTTGAGGGTAACACAGGCATGACGAGCTATTAGGCATATACAGTGTCAATATTAGTCTTTCTTATATGGTGCTCTCGCTTGTGTGTCACTTTAATAAATTTGTTTATCTTGAAGAGGCTTCCTGCATAATTGAATGTCCCGTTTGGTTCTCGAATCATTGGTTTATAAAAAAGTACTCGGTTAAGCTCATATTCAATTTCACAGAATTTTGAATTACATATTAAACAGTCACTGGTCACTGGAAGCTCCTCATAAACAAACTTTGGAGTTAAGCTAAAGAGGAGCATTTGTAGTGGTATCTTCTCTGTAAAAAAATAATACACATGAAATATACTTAATCAAGGAATAACTCACGCTTAAATGACATGTTGTAAATTATTAATACACTCTCAGAGGGTTTTACTTGCGTTTAATACTCAGCTCTACACATGACTGCCCACAGATAAGTGGAATCCTCAATAATGAGTTGCTCTTGTAAGCAGAGCCTGACAGACAAGCAGTGTAATTCTTTTCTCAGTGTTACATAACAAGCATGAGAAAGGGAAGAACAGAGAATAGAATGACAACAAGTACGAAAGGAGGGGGGTCAACAAGAGAACAATCACACAGAGGAGAAAATGGTCACCATTCAGGCTCACAGTGGGACGCTTAGTCACACACACACAAACACACACACACACACACACACACAAACACACAATCATTTGCTGTACGTACAGAATAACACATGCACATATACTTACATAAACATTAGGAATGTGCAAATAGCGGTCCTTCAGCCTAAACATTGAAATTCCTGCCATTGTACATGAACTGTTTTATGACTGGAGGCTGAAAAAAAGATCATGCAAATGAAAGATATTTTCACAGTAGCAAAGAGGAGGTTGCATGTGTTACAAATACTGTATAAGTTTCTCTTTCTTCAACATCAATCCCTACACCAGAGTAATGTCATACAATTTCACATATTCTCTTTCCTTTGCTAAATCGACTTGACAACAGGAAACCATATCTGGCTAAGATGATACATTGATATTTATCATTTAACACCTACAACTTTAACAAATAGTCCCTTTCTTCTTCTTGGGTTATAGCCTGCACTTCATTGTCATCATGTCTGTGTGGGGCTCCCACTACAGGTGCCTCTGTTGACCACACGATGGAGGCAGATGGTCATAAACACAGCTCCCATATGGTAGAGGACACACTGTTCTTTGGTGATATGAAACTAAATCTAGGTAACTGGTTCAACATCCAACTTTGGTGTTCATAAATCCTCCTAATTAAAAAAAATGGTACAATAAAGAAACAAAACGATTTGGATGGACGTCTACTATGATGGATTATGCTTTAAAGGCAGGGTTGGTACTTTTCTCCAGCTCCACTTTTAAAGATTTCCTTTAAAATTGTCTTTTTGTCCTGACAGAAATTAATTATTCATGTGCTTTGAAAAAGGAATGAAGAAAACCTGTCATCTGTAGTTGTAAGCATCTAAAAACTTCTACCAATGTCTGCCACGAGGTACCAATCTGATGAACCAATCACGCCTCTCTGCCTCAATGTTCATTCTCTATCTCTTGCGTGTACACTGAAAGGGCGTCACTGAAGATGGAGTATAGACAGATATATAGATACTTTATTAATCCTTTGCAGGAAATTACACTGTCACAGCAGCAACTGCAATCACATTCAAGGCTATACATAGAAATTAACAAATACCATTTTGGCAAATTAAAACAAGATATCAAAAATACCCCAGGGGGTTGATGGAGCATTGAAGAAATGCTACTATCAAAATCATGCTTGTTTTCGAAAATTACCAACCCTGCCTTTAAGCACGGAGGGACCCAAGGGTAGTTCCTTGGTTTACCATTATCAATTGTGAATGAGGGACCCTTAACTATAGATACCGTTGCCCTGGTTTGCAGATCACGCGTGGCTGGTATTTTGTTTAAATTCAAAAGGCCCGGCAGAGCATCACCAAAGAAAACAACAACACTTGTTGTTCACTGGGAATGAATGCTTTGTGCATGGACATTTCAGCAAGTTAGAGAACACAACAAGATCGAAACTTGATTTTTCAGTCAAATAATGCGGCCAGAATCATGATATTCATGCATGTCCTTTGTTAATAGGTTAAACAGTGATGTAATTAAGCCCTCACTAAAATAGGCCTACACTCAAATACAAAAGACCAATACACTTAGGCACTTGCACTCATAAATACATGCCACACTGTTGCAGAGCCCCAGGCTCAACTCTGTAGTTTCAATTCAGTGATTTGATATCATTACATAAAAGCCATAATGTACCCAGCAGGGAGGGAGAGCTGAGAAGAAACTTGTTATTCCAGATAAAGAGAGCAAAATGACACTCATTTCACTTTCAGAAGAAAAATAAAAGATCTTGTTTTCTCACAGAGAGGCTCAAAATAGGTACAGTGCTACAGATCAACAACTTCAGGGGAAAACCGAGGTTCGGTCCACTATAACTGCACGGCAATCAAACATGAGAGAGTGATTTTAAATAGGTCGTGTTATCAAATGCTAAATATAAGATTTACAGTTTAGGGAGCACAACATGTATGTATTTAAGTCTTTTTGAAAACTTAAAAAAAAGATGGAATAATTGGGAAATAGACAATATGCCAATATGTCAAAATAGAAGTATCGCTCTCATGTCTGATGAAAATTCTTCACACAAGCAGAAACTTAAGCTAAAGGTGGAGCCAAAAGAGAGCCCATGTCATGTCTTCGGACACGTGTATGAAGCTGGAGCCAACCCTGGCACTGTTTAAATATGAAATAAAAACATTGAAATCATGTTTTTGTTAAAAAAAAAAACAACAACAAAAAAAAACAACAACAACATTGGACACAAAAACAAAAAAGAAGAATACAGCAAGGTATTGGATTGGTATCACCTCCTGAGAAACCCCTTCATTACTTTGACTAAGTATTTTTATTTTTATTTTATCATCTGTGTTTTAATCACAAACATTCTGTCTCTGAAAATAATAACTTGCAGATGATACAATTTATCAAAAAAGTGTCTGAACTAACCAAAAGAAATGAGAAATCAAGAGTTCAAAGTTATAGCCAGAATGTCAGTCTCCTTATGTCAGCAGGCAGAATGGAGCAGTGGCTCTGCTGATGCAGCTTGCCTCCATAACCACCAACACACTGACTGCTTTCCAATTACTGGACTGAAAATAACTTGCAAGCACAGCAAGTTCCTATTATCGTTTTTTTTTTCTCTCTCCCAGCAAAGCAGATTGGAGGACATGCATTCTAATAATGCTCAGATTGGATGGCAATGAAAGGCACATCAGAGTGGGTTTTTTTCACAGACAATTACTTAAATATGCACATCGTTGATGAGTATTTGCTGGTTGGCGAGCTGAGTTTGCTTCCCTCTGTCTTCCTATATGAGGTCTAAAAGCAGGAAGCATAAAGCGTCACGCCTCCAGCTGTAATCAACCCTGTCTTTACTCTCAAATTCTTGGTCAGAGGTCTGAAGGCTGGTTGTTTAAATGACTGACCTCATGATGCAAAAATAAGCTTCTTCTTCTTTTTTCTTTTTTTAATACAAGTAACAGAGGGCTCTGAGGGAACAGATAAAGAATCATTGGCCCAACGGATGTGATTGCCACTGCAGGACCATTGGACATAAATGATTTAGAGACTGCTTGATTTCAAATTCCTCCTACTCATAGCAATATCTTTACATAAGTGAAAGAGGCAGTATGGCTACAAAAATGTTACAGGAGGAAGAAATGATGAGTGGAGCTTGGCGAATGATTATATATTTTTTGACAACACAACAGATATCCCTTTTTGTCTTTATTCAACAGTTAAGTGTAAATTAACAACACCATCTGAGCACAGCAGGGATTCAGGATAGAGCCAATAATAAACCCTTGATTGACTGAATCAAAGATTATTTTCCAGCCTCAGACACTTCATAACTGCTAAACATGCCAACAGGTTTGTTGTTACATTACTTTAGTATGTAACTAATTAAGGTCACAGTTGTATTGACTTGCTCCTAAAGGTTAAAGTTATAACTTACAACAAATGGGCACTAATCTCTCTAAGTGTGGACTGGACATCTATTTGACATGGCAATATACCGTAGTCATGTGTAGTCATCCACTCAAAACCACAGACCAGGCAAGAAACCTTGGCGTAGTAATGGACCCAGACCTGCATTTAAAAGCCACATCAAGACAATTACAAAATCAGAAAACTATCAACTGAAGAACATATCAAGAATTAGGGTACCTATGTCCCAACAGGACTTGGAAAAACTTGTCCATGCTTTTGTCTTCAGTCGGCTTGATTAGTTTAACAGTGTCTTTACAGATCTGCCTTAAACATCAGACAGACACCACAGCTGATCGAGAACACTGCCAAAGGGTAGCCACATTTTGCATTAAGGCATCAGATGGTGTATTTAATTTTGTTCTAATTTCATAAAGTTTGGGGCATCCTCTACATGGTATGAGAGAGGGGATAACAGTTTGTCCAGTGCATCAAAAAAGCAAGCCTGGCTAGCAAAATGAGAATAGTTTCAAAGTCCACATAATGGGAGGGCTGTGTGTGGTCAGTGGACAGAACACCAAACAGGTCAATCAGGGGTTAGGGATTGGATGATGGCAGATGGGATGGTGGAGAGGCAATCAAATACAAACTTCCCATGTAGAAACAGTGCACAACAGGTCCAAAACATGTGGGCGAGAATAGCTGGTCCTCTGTGTAATTTTATAACATTTGGGATATGAAAATATGAGCCAATTTGCTTTAAGACCAGTGGACTCTATGAGCTACTTTGCATTGTAAGATTGTGATGGACACAAATAAAGGAGGTGTGTACTCCTGAAGATTTTGAAATTTCATTTATCATAAAGACAATCCATTGCACATCCATTTCTTGAGACACATGCATTAATCAAAAACTTTAAATGTAAACTCCTGCACACTGTCTAAGTTGCTAACAAACGTTGAATGGCAACCTTTCAGTCCTTAGTTTTCCTGATGAAGTGATGTGAGTTTAACCAAACGGGCCCATCTGTAAACTGTGATACATGACTGATGAACATTTACCAAGCACAATATTATCAGTATCAGTTTTATCCTAATCCTGCATTTTTGTCATTACCGACGTATTACAATCACATGGTTGGGAGACTGTAGTATGACCCTGAAGAAAATACTGGTCAGCTGTATAAAAAAATCACCAACACTAATGCCTCACTGGTAAAATCCATTTGAACTGCTCTAATTCTGTGTTTGCCTGTCTAGAATTTCAGCTCATAAATCATTCATACAGAGCGAATCTGCCAGGACAGAATGTATCGATATCTTGCCTCGGGTATGTGATGAGACTTAACTCTGATGGTGGTCACAGTCTCATAAACCACTACAACTACAGAAAATCACTATTAGAGCGCTATTAACAAATGTACATTGTCATAGACTGAAGATCAAACTCTGCTTTCAAGCTTTTAATAATAAAACAGGCCATCTGTTAATAGCTGGAGATCACATAATGTTCCTCTACTGCAGAAACTTACCCAGTCTATATACAGTATGTACCAAGAAACATGCTGTAGAAGATGCACTTACGGAACATTTGGAACAGTATGATCATGTGTATTATTCATGATGTTAATGTAACATTGTTTAAAAATAGTATAAGTACATTAAAAGAGCGATGGTCAACTTGTTTTTGGAGAAAAAACATTTTGACTTTTAGTTGGCATGTCTCAGCAAACATCCACAATATTCATTGTTCCTATTAGGTGACATTTAGGAGATCCCCTGACTGTTCCTTTAGCACCATCAGCAAGCAAAACATTTCACTTGAAAGAATAAATGTCTGTGAAATATTCAAAGATCTCCTTGAATCCACGTGTTGACTTTTTTTCCAGGCAGGCATGTTTCCCAGAGGATGTATCCATCATTTGGTAAACTCCTGACTTTTTCTAGCTTATATGCAGTTAACCTTCGCGTTATTTGTAATAATTGTAATAATATATCAATAGGCTTATAATAGGGCGAGAGAGAGTCTGTCATCTCTTAACTGATGAGTTCGATCCCAAGCTCCTGCAGCCATGTTTGATATGTTCTTGGTCAAGACATTTCACCCTAATTGGCTCCCGCTGCTTCATCAGCAGAATATGATCTTGTGTCTAAATGGATTAGTTACTTGTGATGGTCACCGCTTTTTATTTGTTTTTGAGAGATAAACCAGAGGCAGCATGTCTGCTTTTTTAAGATTTTTATGTAAAAAACCTGTGGATTTTATTTGAGAGAGAGAGAGAGAGAGCGAGCGAGAGAGGGTGGGGGAGGACAGGTAACCTAAAACTTACTGTACAGTGTTACCATGTAGACACAGAGTCCCAAATGGAGTCATGCTTTTGTCTCCCACAACAGAACGTGGTGAATAAATAATGTTGAGACTGACTGTGTTCCATAAGAAGTTATGTTCGATACATAATGATCTTTACAAACTGAACTACATACAATTCATTAGATGTTTATTGAAAAAATATTTGACCATTAGGCCTAGATAGGTATGTAGTATGTAGTATGTAGTAATATGATTTTAAAATATGTATTCACAGCAGAAAATCCTTATAAATGAATCACTCATTGTCTTTGCAGTGTAAAATATAAGCAAAGGCCGTTTGGAGAGCGTAATCACCCTTTGCCTGACACCAACCTTGCAGCAGCTGTTTCAGGCTCCAATAACAGTAATGTAGAAATAATCAGTCAGCAATGTTCTTGTTTGCTTTTATTACACAAAAAATATAACAGTAGTCTAAATTTGAGTCTGTTTAATAACCAGCTACACACTCTACATGGCAGCTTTAATGTCAGCTGTGAAAACATGCAGTGGATGGAACAACAAATACAGGAGTATTATTTTATCAGAGAAACGGTGTTTACAATTAATCTAGGGTTAACTTGATTCTTTTTGTATTTTATTTTTGCTTGTGTGTAATATGTAGGCTATCATTTCTTTATAACATTGGTTTGCTAACTTTTTATTGATTTTTAATTTTAATGTTGTTTTAAATGTAATTATCTAATGTTTGGATGCATTCTAAATGCAAAAAAATAAAAAATGCTGACAATATCAAGGCATGCGGATAATCTATGGGGGGGCTTTCTTGTTGTCACACATGAGGCTCTACTGCTTTTCACTGGAACATGCTTTCCTAAAAAAATAACACGATGGTCCACTATATAATATATTATATATCAAGCACATTCACCTGGCTTTCAAGCAATGCATAAAAAGCCATGATGTTGCTTTTTGCATCCCCGAAAACTGACAGGCTTTTCTTTGTTTTCTTGCACATCCGTCCTTCTGATATCCAACCATGGTGGCGACAGAGAGCTGCAAACACGAGATTCTCTCTCTCTGTCCCTCTCCCTCTCTCTCTCTCACCTCCAATGCAACATCCCGTTATCTGAGAGAGAAAGGGAGAGAGAGAGAGAGAGAGGGTTGATCCAGCACACTGGCTCTCTGTTTTCACCCACAACTCCTCAGAGCAGGAGCCGGTCCTACTTCATGCCATCGAGACAGATATTCTGAAGAGGCAGGATCTATTGGAACAAAACGGAATTATTAACATATTCACTACAAAGACAGTGAAAAGGGTGGTTATAATTAGCTTCTCTGTGGTTTTTGGATACTGCTTCCTGCTTCTTCGCCTTGTTGCTCTGTAGAGCTCTCATTGTGGAGTGAGGATCGCCTCCTTTTGTGTTGCTCTGCAGTTGTTTACTCGCACTCCAACTTCTGCCTCCTGTTTCCCCTAAATAGGAGGTTTCATTTCTGTTTTTCTGGTTTCTGACTTAACGGAATGAATGACAAAAACAAAGGAGGTTGATGTCAATAACTCTGCGACTCCCTTCTTCTTCGCCTCGCCCAAGGAACGGAGACTCCATCTCCGGCAGAAGATGGAAAGCGGAGGCGGGACGGAGGGCTCGCAGCACGCGGTGGCCGGTATGGAGCAGCCTGAATCCGCGGAGCTCTCTGCGACGCCGTCCAGCCAGCCTCAGGGCGGGAAGAAGAAGGTTAACCGGGCTCCATCCCCGGCCAGACCGAAGGATGTAGCCGGGTGGTCCCTCACGAAGATCCGCGGAGGGATAGGGACCCCGACTCTAAGCGTAAAGCCGGGCGCCATCCACCTGGGTAGCCGCATTTCCAGGCGGAGCCCCGTGGGGAGCATTTCAGGGAAGGACAGTAAAGCAGAGAAAAAACTATCGAGCAAATCCTCCACCTCCTCGGGCGCTTTGTCCAAGTCCTCGGTGGCGAAAGGGGCCAAGAGCGCCGGAGGGAGGAGGAAGGTGTCCGACGCCAGCATTGGATCAGACGACTTATCCAAGGATTCTGGCTGCGCCACTGGGAAACTGTCCCCAACCGACAGCAGCTCCGAGCTATCAGACTGTGCCTCGGAGGAAAACAAGCTCTCTACGGATGCTGTTAGCAGTGATGCAGAATCCAGGAGCAGCCGGGGTGGAGGGCAGGATGGAGACAAGCCGCTCAGGGATGGTGTGTTGGCGGACAGAGCGAGCCTACAAGCCGCCTGTAAGACCTTTTCATCCAATGCGGAGAAGGACTGCAAGGACCGGCTCTCCGTGGCTGTGGAAACAGGAGAAGGGAGCATTTCCCCTGGAGAAGAGCGCTCGGTCACCTCGTTTGACAGCAGGGTGCCAGCCAGTACATCCCTGGCTTTCTCAGACCTCACAGAGGAGTTTATGGACGGCATGCACGAGGAGTTTGTCCGGGAGATAGAAGAGTTAAGATCTGAGAATGATTACCTCAAAGTAAGTCCACTGTCGTGTCGTTTGTAATTACGATTTCTTGAAAGTTACCTTCTTGATTGCACCCCAGGCTGTCCAGCCTTAAATAGACAAATTATATAGTTTTATTAATTCCAACTAGATGCATGCCAATAATCCTCCCTCAGTTTCAGGCTGTATAGATTATGTGCACTCTTACTGGTTCAAAAGGCATCTTAAGATACTTTAAGTCGCCATCAAAATCAACTTATACATGGATGATGATGATGATGTTATGAGTCGTTTGCATCTCAGCAGCAAATGAGCAAAACATGCCTTGTTGTCTCAGTATGGCTGTTTTCAAATGGGATGTCATAGAGGAAATAACATTGCAAAGTTAAAGATGTCATGTGAATGCAGTGTTTTCAGCTGTCTTTCTCTGAGTACATGTGATGGAGTTGAGGATGTTTTTACAGCCTGAAGGGTTGTCAGTCCCTAAAGCCTGCAGTGGAATCTGCCCTTTTCTACCTTTGTGCAAATATTTGCTCAGCAGTGGTTTAACCCTGTAGGCCTAATTTTACATGTGTTCCTTTGTTAAAAAAATGTTATCCTGAATAATAAGGAAAACGTTTGATTCTGATTCTGAATGCCAAATGTCTGTGCATTTGTATGTTAGGTTTAATTATTATGTATTCTGAAAAACAGCCCAATGGTAGCATCATTTACCCACTTGATTAATGTTGTTGTTTTATTCACGTCAGCATTCAGAACAGTGCCTCATCACAAATACCCAGACTCATATTCAGAGTGCAGGTCATCTGATTCCTGACACTAAAGGCATCTCACCGCTCTCACACCCGCAGACAATGAGATGTAAAATACACAGATCCAGCAGCCAAGCAGATCCTTTCTGCCTCGAGAGTGATTGATGACTAGGATTGATTACGTGAGCACGTCCCTAAGCACTAACTGGCAGTTACCAGACAAGCCAATAATTATCAGGGATTGATTGAGGGGGGTGGGATGATTGATCAGAGGCACAAAAAGGAAGACCCCCTTGTATTTTAGACAGAGGGTATACTCTATGGCTGTGGTGACTTTGGATTTTAGTTGGTCCTCGATGGGTTCTCACAGGTGAACGTTCTTTTTTGTATACAGAAACAGATTTGTTTACATTGACATCTTTATCAGCATACCTCAAGTAAACACCAACCTTGATACCTTGTGTCTAAAACATTTGGATTCATGCTTGTTATAATGTAACTTGCCTTGTTATTAGTTTTATTTTGAAAAACTACTTCAAATTATTACTTTATAATGGGTGTCGCTTTGGTTGAGGTTGACATTTATTTTGCTGGTAAAGAAGTTAATTTTAATTTTCTAATATTCATTTAATCATTTAACATAAATAGTCTCTTAATTTATGAGCTTGAACTGCTTTTCTTTGTTTTTAAAATTGTTCAGATGTTTGACTTTTAATATTTTTTTGGATACATTAGAAGATACGTCATTCATGGAAGCTCATGAGTTAAAACGATAGCAACAGGGAAGACAGTTCCTGCTCCCTTATTCCTCTCTTTCTGATGATTGGGATGCCACCTCCTGAGGATCCTACAGCCAGCAGTGCAGGATGAAAGTCAAGAGGAGAATCAATTAACTGAATCACCTCCAGCATCAGCTGTTAATGCATCTCATCCTGTAATGCCGTGCTCACTAGGTTTTTCAGTTAAATCATAAAAAACCCTTCATTTAAAGTGTAATCAGGATTCCAGTATCGGTGCACATCTGCAGCTGTTTGTATGTGTGTCTATTGTATGTTGAGAAACAGCCTGAATATATAGGGCACCATCACACCAGAGCTACCTTATTGGACCACCCCAAAGCCTCATGGGAGGCCTCGCAGTGAAGTGAGACTGCTTGTGTCTGTTGTTGCAGCTGTGAAGAACACCTGCTCAGTTATCGAGATCAAAACAACATGTGTGTCTCCATGATTTATTTCGAGATTCAGCTTATGATTTGCACACTCCAATCTCCTCTCTTTGTCGTGCATGTTTCTACCGTATGACGACTGTGTATTTTTAACTGTTCTAATCCCGTTGAGTATATCACAATTATTATTCTTTACTACCTAATCACAGATCATAATTATTGTTTAGTGACAGGCAATCAAGAGTTTACTGTCGTCTCAATGCTCACAGTCATCCCTACCATCCACACACCGTTCTGACATAGCTCTAACTCAGCAGAAACCTTCACAAAGAAGCCATTCTTCAGGTCTACATGATAAACAACATGTAGGTCTTCACTACTGGCATCATGTTACAGCTGAAGCTCACACAGTCACAGAGACAGAGCCTTCTGGGTCCATCAGGAATGTGCGTCCTGTGACTGTCATTTAAGCAGTTTAGCATGTGAGGACGCTCAGTCAACTGAGAAGTCCTTCAGCCATACAGTATACTCACTACTGTCAAAATGTTCTTACTCTGTAAACTTTGACTGCATTTCGAATTATAACATTAACATTACCATATAAGGAAGAATTTATTAAATGATCTTTATCAGTCTTCTTTTCAGGATGTTTTTTTTTCTCTTAAAAGATGATGTTCTGAAAGAAGATCATTTCTGAAGATTCAAGGTAGAAAAATTATGCCAATTCAGAAAACAACTGCAGTTCTGCGAATGTCCACTTGAGGCTTGCTCCAAAAGACCTGAAAGTCCCATACACAATCATATTAAAAGGCATTTATTTTACTGCAGAAATAGACAACTTTACAGTCTGGTGCAAACTAGTAGGTCATGTCTTTATTGGCAAAAACTGTATTGGGGGGGAATTTCTTTAGAATTCATCTAATCTGATGATAACAGGACGTGGACTCTTTGCCTGTTACTCGGACAAGAAGCTTGAAAAGTCAGGATTTTTAACATGGAGAATGCAATCATTGGGCTTCAAATCTGCACTTAAGAAACGATTAGATGACATGACTGAGAATACGTCCATCTGTTTTAGCTACATATACCTTGGAACACAAGGTATATGTTGTCTTTCTCCCAAAGAAAAACATACACCAACCACTAAGCTGTAGAGATAGTATTTATTCAACAAAGAGAATCTCAGAGTATTGGAGAACTTCTATAGCATATGATTGGTCTATAGCTCTAAAACATGATATGCTACAAAGCTTACAGTCCTCTAGTAGTGAGAACTGTTATCACAGCAGATGTGCCTCAGCTCTAATTTCTAACATTAACCTTTCTGGCTCATGAAACACAGACATCTGATTGGTTGATTTTACTCTCCTGACTGTCTGGTTTTCACAAAACAGAAACTAACTGAATCACCGCCTTTAGTTAGCTGTGATAAGCAGGTCAGTGGTACAAATCTCTCTCTCTGTCTCTCACAACATTCATTTTGTGATTCCCTCGTTCTGTGTCCTCAAGTCCTCGCTCCCTACTGTCGTGTTGTATGTCCCTCCCTGTCTACATTTTCCTCATGCTCTGTTTTTTCCATCCTTGTTTTGTCCATCCTTTCCCCAACCCCTTTCCTTACTTTTCATTCCCTTTCAGCTTTCTCTCTCCTCTCCCCTCCTTTCCTCTCCTCTGCCTTGTTTTCTGTCCTTGAGTTTCATGTCATTCTCTACCTTTACCTCTCATGACCTGTTGAGAATTTTCTTTCCTTTTTTCTTTTCTTCTGTTCTTTTGTTTCTGTCTTGTGCCTTCTTCCTTCTTTTTTTCCCCTCTGTATTGCAGAAATGTAACTGAGCGGTCAGTGTTGTCGTGCAGACTTCTTTTTGCTGCAGTCTATTTTAACTTGATCAACAAATCTCTTCCACGAGATTACACACACACACACACACACACACACACACACACAAACACAGATTTTGCTCAATGCAAGACAACATTCATTAGCTTAATTGTGAACAAATTCCCCGCAGTTTGTTAATAACTTGTTTATTCTAGCAGCACAGTCACACCCTTCCCACTTACTCTCATAACCTTTCATGCTGTCTTTTTCCACACACGCACTCACATATTCCCAGAGCTCATTGTTGCTACTCTTCAAGCTATGCAGATGCTGACCCACATTCGGCACTGTAGTAAATTATGACAGCACTTCTACTACTACTACTATCCCAGCAGCTCTGACTCCCTTTGCCTAACACGCTCACTCATTCTGCATTCGCACAAAGACTTTCGCCGATGCAGACATTACACACTGTTGGAAGAACATCATTGTGTAACACCCGACTTACTCTTTCACGGAGCCCATGAAGCCCAGCGACCCAGATTTCTTAATGTGGGGTGTGGTTCATGTCAGTGCAGAAACACAGGCTAAAACAAGAGCTGCACCTTAAGTTACTTTCAGAGGGATGATGCAAAGGAGGCGTTCAGGCTGAAATGAATCATGCATGTAACACACACATGTTCTGGATTTTTCTTTTGAGTATTTAAAATTTCTGAGAAGTATTTTAAAAAATATATTTTTTACATCTGCTTATTGAAAGTGAAGGAATTTGCTGTCCTTTGCTTTGAATCCCCTCGTGGGACTGTTGATGGTCTTCTCCTTTGACCCTCCTCTACCCCTCCTCCTCGTTGTGAGGGAGATAAAAGAATCAATACAGTGTCCTCGTGCAATACTCAGTTCACCATTTTGCTACTTACATGTAGATCTCTATTTCTGATGACCCCTTTTATCTGACATGAGAGAATATTACATTACAGTTCATTTTCAGAGGACACTAATTGTTGTAATGGTGATCCCCATAATGAGGATGATGGAGAAGTAGATGACAGTGAGCAGTGATTTATTGAATTGATAACAATGGGTACAAGGTTAATGGAGGACAGTTTTTTTATGATAATTGTCTTGCATTTTTGATGAAGCTACTAAAGCTTTAATGATTCCTGTTAAACATTAAAGTTCCCTAATGACCCCCACATGTGCACATGATGTTGTCTGCACTACGAGTTACAGTTTAAGATGCTGAGCTCGAAGTCACAACAGCGTTTCCAATAATAAAAGATGCACTCACAGTCTGTCTCTTTTCTTCATTGTGTCCAGGATGAGATGGAGGAGCTGAGGTCTGAGATGCTGGAGATGAGAGACATGTACATGGAAGACGACGTTTACCAGCTACAGGAACTTCGACAACAGCTAGAGCAGGTATGGATGTGGGTGTGCAGACTGAAGAAGTTAAACTCTCTCATTCAGTCTGTGATTTGATTGTCTGGGACATATTGGATCGGAACATTTAAGTTACATTACCGGATAGAGATCACATTTTTTTAAACAGGCAAGAGAGATCCTCATGGCAAAGTAAAGTTTGGTGCATCATCGACAGCTCAATTTGAATGTTTAATACAAAACAACCTTGCTCCACTATTTATTTTGTTTCTATACTTTATTTTTTGACTACAGTGTTTAATGGCTGGTGCAAGACTTTTTTTCTTAAAAGGCATAAAAAAGTAAAACCTCATGTATTCACTCTGCTTCACTGTCACAGGCAAATAAGACCTGCCGCATCCTGCAATACCGGCTAAGGAAGGCAGAGCGGCGCTCTCTCCGTGTTGCTCAAACAGGACAGGTCGATGGAGAACTAATTCGAACACTGGAGCAAGACGTCAAAGTAAGTGTATTTGATTGAGACTGATTAAAGACACAAAATGGAATAGAAGAAAGCCATATACCTGATGTTAAAGCTTAGTAAAGCTTTTGGGGTAGTGTCTCTATGTTTAAACACTTTCAAACACAAGATTCACTAGAATAAAAACTTAGTTTTGCAAGTCTTCTTCACAAAAATCTACCTCAGCCAAAACATATTCTTTAAAGTCCGCGGAAACGTGGCTTCTCCTACCTCCTCCTGTTAGCAGTCACAATAGCCGCATGTAACGCTCATTTCCTAGCCCCCCCTTTTTGAAAATGGGTTTGTGACATCACAAACCCATGACACCACTGATACAAGCCCACTGGCATGTTGTAGCATGCACATGCTCCCCTCCACTGACTGTAGCATTCCCAATATAGTAAAAGGGGCAGGACATATCCGAGAACAAAGCCGAAAACAGACACTTTTCCAACATTTGCAATTGTGAACATTTTTCAGTAGGCACGTACAATAGATATATAGACCCCAAAAAGAGTATAATATGGGGTCTTTAACTTTTGACATCTGATCCGTTAAGTCACAGTTGTTTTTAGTCTGACTTTGATGAAATAAATATCTGAGTTAATCAAACTGAGAAAGCAGATTTTTTTAGTTCCTGTGTGTGATCATAATATCCTAACACTTCTACCAGTTGTCTGAGCTAGAGAGTTTTCCTAATGTATAGGTTATGGCATGACCAGATTAGCGTTAAAACCAGCAGATTAAAAGTGAATCACAGTATCTCGAGATTTAAGGACCTTGCCTGGTTGTTGATACATGAATGTTGTTTATGTATTTTTAGACACAGTTCTTCTGACCCACTTTCTTCACACTTTAGAAGTCATGCGAACATGGTCAGGTCACGTCTCCTCTTGTTAAAGGAAAACCCATGTTATAATGACTATTCACTAATAGTTGCACTGTGTGCCACATTAGGACTCTCAATCGACCAAGGGTGTTAAACCACACAAATAATAGTAGCCCAACTGCAAACACAGAAAACCCCAAAAACCAGTTTAGGTATAAAGATAGCACTCTCTTTTACAAGTGTCCTTCACTCTATAGATACACATACATAGTCATTCCAGTCATTTCAAGGGCTGATATATACAAATGCTTGCTGCAGACTACAGCTTCTATGGCTGTTTTCTGTCACATTGACCCCAGGCCATGGACACACTCTGTCAAATTCACAACAGTCCTCCAACATTTTCCATGTCATAGAGGATACAATGGGGTCTTTATATCCTCTAAATGAGAGACAGAGAGAGAGAGAGAGGGTGTGAGTGTAGGAGAGAGAGACTGTGATGTCACTCTTTGGACTTTCTGCCGGCTGTTGCTGTCCGTCTCTCTTCGTCTGTCTCACCATCTGGATGTTTTGGAAGGAAGAAAGGAAGGAAGTAAAGAGAGGATAGGAAGAGCGTTCATCCTGTGTTGCTGAGTGTGAGTGTTGAGTGTGTTCGGGAGGAAGGGGGGGTTGGTCACTGTTTGAAAATTCAAATCAGCCAATCATGGATGAGGCTGGGAGGAAAGACGTTTGGAGTGTATTTCATAAATCAATAAAAACACAGAGACACATTGGGATAAAAAGTGGATGAGTGGGGTCAGCAATAACGTAAGAAAAAACAGAAAGACAAAGCTGGAGTTTGTAGCTGAGAATTATAAACAGGATTTGGAAAAATTACACACTGCAGGGAGTCAAACCTCTCTCACAACATCTGGCTGATTGTGTCTTTTTGCCACTGGGGCCACAGACTGAGACGGCAGGTCAAGTTACACCATGATGAGTATGTGCTTCTGTGTGCATGAATGCATTAATTCCATGCTCAGCTTCTCTTTTGCAAGCCTCTCACAGTCACTCCTTTGTTTATACTGATGGCTTTATCTTTAGCTTATAAAAACAAGACACTCACTCCTGCCTCTGTGACTCATCACTTATTCATCTCTGCTGGAAAAGCCCTTTAAGTTGATTAAAGTGTGAATACTTAAAGTAGAACTACAAAAAGCCCCCAAATTCCCAAACAAATTAGGAAAGTTTCCAGTGAAAAAATAATTTGAGTTGAGAAAATGCTGAAGTGTGTTCCAGCATCCCAGAGTCAACATACACCTACTCCCTGAATCCACAGTCTTAACACAACAAGAAGATCCTGGTTATTCTATGTTCTCTGCCATAATTAGCTAACAGCAAGCTAGCTGCCAACAACAAGCTAACAATATGGAAACTACCAACCCATAACAGCCAAATATTCATCCTGAACTACATTACCCAAGCAAGCAAAGTGTAGCATTGCCATATAACCACATAACATGAAACAAGCTCACTTGTTAACAGCATGAAGTGATTCTATACTTACATACAATAACATTCAGCTGAAATGCTAATTTTGCTCAATAATGCTAACACAATATTTAGTTAATTAGCTCTCTTTCCAGGTTTTCTGCTTTACTTTTGAGTACAGATTGAAAGAAACATAACGTAGTCTAATTGTTTAGGTTTATTTGAAAGACAAAGACAGTTACACCAGCTGTGTCAAAAGACTCCAAGGCTTGTGTAAATGAGTTGGAGTTACAGTATGAGATAATTCTGATCTGATAAAGAATATGTTTCTAAAATTATTTAAAAAAAATGTACAGGTAAAGAAAAATCTATCTTTGTTCTAACTTGTCACATATCGCTGATAATTTGTGGTATGTGATTACAAGTAGACACTTTTTTTTAATGAAGGTGCTAAAATAGGGGGTTCAGCTTCAATGGCTAAACCAAGAATCATAGCATCTGCAGGGATCTGTTTGCAAAGTGTGGCTAATGTTAGCAGTGCTGGAAATGCCAGCTTTCTGTCCTCTTTGCAAGTCCATATCTGTGCTGGTTACTAATACTCTAGTCCAGTAGTTAAATACAAATTTAACCGGAGTACAACTATATCTCATTATTCTATATCATTATACTGCTCCTACAATGCTGTCCACTCACTGTGCTTGTTCACATCTCAGTACAAGGGAATTATGGAAGTGTTGTAATAGATGTTAACCAAAGTTACAGCCTGGGCGCTTGGCTGCACAGCTTATAGCCAATACAAAAAAATGTTAAAACAATATGTCTAACTGTCTGGAAATGTTTGGGCTGACTCGTAACGGTATTAATTGGAATAATATAGTCAACCAAATGTGCATATCCCTAATAAGCACTGACTGAAGCCTCCCATGTGTGTTTAATCTGACTTTCATGACTGCAGTGAAGCTTGATCCAAAAATAGAAAGAAACATTTTTTGTGTTGAGAATACTCAGAAATAATATAAATGCCACAAGTTACTGTTGTTTAACCTGCTGTAAAATAAGTAGGCCTTATTTTTCCCTTTTTACTTTTTTTGTAATTATCAAACATTCTTCTGTGAGTTCTGCACTTAGGTCCATTTTCTTTTTATCGTAACCTTTTGAGAAAAAGAACTGACACAGAAGAAGCACTGAGACTAAATAGACACAGCTGTAATCAGACACAGGTGAGGCTAACAACACAGGTGAAGACAATCGGGGCAATCAATAAAGAGCGAACGCAGACAGGGAGGGAGTAAGACAAGACAAGAAACACTGGGGACAAAAAAATCACAAATAAAACAGAAAACACGACAGACTGGTGTCAGACATAAAACAGTACAAGGGACAAGGGAAAGGGAAACAGGTTAAAAAACAGATGCCATGAAAAGTATATCAATATATCAATAAAAAAAGGAAGCACTGAAGACTATACACGTCACACACACACACACACACACACACACACACACACACACACACACACACACACACACACACACACACACACACACACACACACACACACACACACACACACAGAAAAAAGAGAAGCACAAGGTTAGAAATGGAAGATAAAAAGATACAGAGGCCAGGAATTGACAACAAAGCAAGGAATAACCCAATTAAACACATTTAAATGATGCTGTATATTTTGTGTGTATATATTATGTGCTTTGCAGTTTAGATACGTTAACTGTTTTTTTTTTTTTTAAATTCTAAGATAAACTTGAGTTTTAAACTTGACTAAATGTCAGGCTGCACAATAAATGACAATGAACTGGCTTTTTAATTGTAAAAGAAAGTGAGTCAGCATGCCTGTTAACAGTTTCATTATGTCCCATAGTTTTTTCTCACTGTTGGACAGGATGTTGATTGATAGTTTTCTTCCATGATTCAACTTGACCTTGACTTACTGAGCTCTGAGCTGCTTTACAAATAAATTGGCTTAGCTACTATTCAGGCCCTGATTTGATGACTCACCGGCATGCAAATGTACAAAACGGGCAAATACACACACGCACACTCACTGAGACTTACACTGACAAGCTTGAACTCATTCACACTCTATTTGCCCTCGCACAAACTGTGTCAGTCCCTCATCCTGATCTCTATCTGTCTTTCTTTTCATTTGAGCTTTAATTCTCACTGAAGAAGAATCTGGGGGCTGATGAGGGTGATAAACAGATGTTTAAAACATTGAATAAGAAGTGTGTGTTTGTCACATGAAAATTTGGGGACAAAAGTACTTATGTTCATCACATGCTCTACTTTTTTTGTTAAAGACATCTCGTGTTTGTGTGTGTGTGTGTGTGTTTGTCTGTGACAACTGGCATGTGACTCTGCAAGTGTGTGTGGTGTGTGTGTGTGTGTGTGTGTGTGTGTGTGTGTGTGTGTGTGTGTGTGTGTGTGTAGGGTTTGAAATCGGCCTAATGCTGTCAGAATCTCCATGAGAATATCTGACATCATTTCCTGTCCTACTCACACACTGCTCTCATTCCCACAGGCTGTGTACATCTGGACACACACACACACACACACACACACACACACACACACACACACACACACACAGGAAATACTTGTTTAGATTCCCATGCTGTCGACACAGCAGTTATACTTTTGTTACAAAGGGTCGACTATTAAGTAGCCAGCAATGCCAATGTTATCAAACCCCCCCCCAAAAAAAAATAAAAAAATGTCTGCTGAAATCCTTCATGAAAATAGTTACACATGACTTCTTTATCTGTGTAACTTTAGGACCAAGAGTGATTCAGGATGTGTTTAGCATTACTTATTACACAGACTGGTAACAGTGTGAACATTGACGTCTCCATCTGTTCTCTTAAAGACCTAAAAAGGAGAGGACCTGAGAACGCTACACTGTTAACCATGACAGCTTTATGTTATGTGTTATACTGAAGCACATGGCAACAAAAACAAGCTTGTACTATTGGTAATGTAAATAATTAATATACTGTACATCTAGTTATTTCACGTATTTCAATGTTTGTAAAACCAGTCATATAATAATTCTTTCCTTTCCTTTCAGCACCCATATGATGTATTCAAATCATACACTATACTTTAAGATGGAACGAGCCACAGCTGCATGGGAGTGAAGCCAAAAAATATTTAGAGCTCCCTCTTCTGTGTGTCGAAAGTATAGATCGTAAACCTGCCTCCTTCATGTTAACAGATGGGACATGGGTCAAACTATATAATCAAAATGAACATCAACCAAATTAATGTTAAACCACAAATTTTACATTCAAATGGCAAAATGTCCTCACGTTCAAGGTCTTGAACTCAAACTCTGGTCCCCACAATACAGAAGCACAAGAGTACACAATCTCACTACACTAAAATACACAAACATAATTATTTGATTTGAGCTGGGAAGCAGCAGTATCCGGTACATTAATCTGAGCGAGGCCAGCTCCCATCCTTCTCATCATACAGCCCTGCATGAGCCTGAGTAAAGTTTTCCTCTCGCCTCTATCCCTCTTTTTTCAATGACACACACTTGCACCCCCCTGTACTATGTGTCACGCACACATTGTAGGAACAAATTTGTAATATTTCCCCTGATGCATGTGTTGACTGTCTTTACCATTTCAGATCCACTGTTTGTCTTTTCACAGGATTACGCATCTCTTCATTAACAAGTAGAATGAAATATATAGAAAATCAAACATTTCTTCAAGTAACACAATGGTTAGATCAAAGTTTGTCCATGTTTCAAACGTTACTGTCCAAATATATGAAAATGGATAAAGTATCTCTACATGACTCTGGATGAAGTAACTAGAGTGTTAACGTCCCCAAAGTAAATAATAAGCGGGACAAAGCTGCTCTTGTTACACTAAACTCTGTTACTGTAGCATCTTGGCTGCTGTATTGTGCATGCTGCAGTCCAGAACAAGACTAAGCTGAAACCCTTCACAATAATGAAGTTCGCCTCTTGTCTTTAAACTGTGCCACGTTACTGCTGTAGACGGCTAACTGAGCAGGCAAATGTAGTGTTAAACTTGGCTGTTGCTGTTTTCGCATGCTCTCTGCAGCTACTAATACCACTGCCATGGTATCAAGTACTGTATCTACAGTAGTGTGTGTAAGCCTGTGTATGCATGAGTGGACACGTTGACAGATGGGATGATAGTTGGTGATATTGGCGGTGAGATTATATATTTACTACTGCCAAATGACATGCCAAGGATAGTGGGAATTCATCACATCTTTCACCCTTTGTGACTTTGTATTCTCTCTCTCTCTTTCTGTCTCTTTCTATCTTTATCTTAAGTAAGCTGGATCACAGCCTGTACAGAACACTGTCACGTTAGTGGCTCTCTTCTTCACTTTGACTGGATGGTTCACACACACTGGTTTTGTAACTAGTCACAGAGCAGATTACATGTGATGTAACATCCTCTACATGTTTGTCAGAGGGCCGTGGATTAATGTCGAAGGTCAATAGCATCAACACCTTACATCAACATCAGTGCTTATTCTGCGGTACATCTTCCTGTTCATTCTTTTGAGTCGACTTGAGTAAAATATATATTTTTTTTATTCTTTCATTTGACCCATTAACTTTACATTTGTGTATCTTTGAACTGTAAAAGGGTGTTGATTGTGTTACAGGCACGTCTGTTGCATGATTGCTTTAATTTTGTCTGATGAATTTGGCAAGGATTGTCTCATGTGAAACAAAACTTCACAACAGAAATGTTTTTTTAAAAAGGGTGGAACAGTAGAAATGATAAATTTGACATTCAAGTAAAACATGGATACATGAAATAAGCTCAGTCATCAGATTTTTTTTGTCAGATTTTGTTGCTGCAAATTGTTTTTATTTTTCAATATTTAAATTCATTTGTTTGTAGGGAAGCTAGGTTGTAAGTTGTATTCATGATTCTAGGCTATTTAAGAACTATTGGTGTGACTGGGAAAGTTGGTTTTTAAAAATCACTTCTGATCTGTCTGTTAAGCTAAGTTAAAGCTGATCCTGCAGAACTCGCCTCCGATAAAGTTAAAGGTTCAGCTAAACACTACACCGTCGATAATTCTTCAGGGCGCTGCACTTTGTAAGCACATTTTAAAGCTCATTAAAAAAACAATACAGCCGCCTCCAAGGCTGACAGTAAGATCCAGGGAGCTTTCACTTTCAGTGGAGTCATCGTTCCCCAACATGAGGCCACATTCTTTAGTTATTTAATACTCAACATGCTGGATCTGAGCCACAGAAGAGTGTTGAGGTATATGTATATATATATATAAAACAATGTATGATATAACTACATTTAAAAATAATTATTTAACTATAGGCTGAAAGAGCGTCTTTGTCAGGTTTTTTATCAAACTGTTTTTTATTGTCCTACGTAATGATTTTACCACAGTGGGAACACTGCAATATTTGATGGCTAAACCTCAAACATAAAGTCTATGCATCCATAATTTAAATGATGGCACCAAAATGTATCCAACAACAAAAATAGCCATGTTCTTGGGCTATAAATCAGTGTATAAAATACCATGTGAAGTTTTTTTTTTAAATACTTTGAGACAAAAATTAGACTTTAAAAAAAGTGTTTTAAAAAATGTTTGTTTGTGGAGACAGTCAAAGCCAGAGTGGTGTTATATATTCATTTAAAGTAGAATGACGTTTTATTTAATGTTGTCTCCTGCAAGAATGTTCCCATTAGAGCTGACTGAAGCCTTTCACAGGTTTGCATGTGTCCTCCCACACCAAAGGCATTAATGTTTTAGCGAGTGTTTTGAGTTCCTCTGTGATTGCTCATTGGCAAAACAGTAGTTCTCCCTAGAGGCACTGCACTCTAGCTACCCACTTCTCCTCTACAGATCTTATAAACTCTATACTGCAACTCTCTTTATAAAGAAAGTGCACCATAAATAAAGGGAAAGTGCTGGATGTCAGGTTGTCTTTTAGCTTGAATTTAAAATGGATGGAGAAGTTGATGATATATGTTTATTCTAGCCAAGCATAAAAAAATAAATCTCTGTAAGGGTCTTTGATACACTTTTATCATTTAAACTATTACTTATGCATCAAGAATGACTTTGGCTAACAGTTTTCCTCTGCTTTCACCATTTGTGCTAAGCTAAGCTTAAAACAGGACAGCTCTCTGTCGTCAGTAAAGGTAAAATGTATTCAGGAGAAATGCAGTCACACCTCCCCCTTTGTAAAAAAAAATTAAGCAAAAATACCCCGTCATGGGTGCTGTAATGGAAATTTGCACTGGTGTCCAAATACAATCCGACATTTGGTTGCAGAGCTGCACAGGAGCTCACCCGACACACACAGGAGTGGCAAATAAGCTTTCTATCATGACATTTTACCTTTTTGTCTTTATGTATAATCAGGTAACTAATTGAAGAAACAAGGTAATTAAAGAACCTTCTCAGAAAAAAGATAGATTGAAGATAAATCAATCACCAATGGCCATCTGTTAACATGGAAGAGTTGGCGTTTATGACCTCTACTGCAGCCAGTGAGCAAAGGCTAAACATCTTGGCTTCACCACCGGCAAGCAGTTCTGCTGTCCATGTTTATTGCACAGTGAGCGTATGCTTTTGATCAATCAACAGCAATGATAAAAAGTACGACACATAACATAAACAGCTTTAAGTTTTAAAAGAGTTTATGTAGGTTTGAATGGTGCGCTTGTTTTTGCTATAGATGTAGATGTAAAGTCATTTCTGTATGTGCTGTTGGTCTGTGTGGACTTTTGACAAACAGGGTACTTGTTTCAGGAACTGTTTATGAAATAGTGAAAAATTGTAACTTCAATTTGTTTCTAACCCTTATCCTAAAATAGCCTTTTGAGGAAGTTAGGACCGACAGAATGCCACTCTGTTAAGTCAAAACCTGACCACAAAGATAAATACAAGGCCACAAAGAAAATACACACACAGCTGTTGTGTTTCCATAACGGTTATCTCCCCAACGACTTCCCTCCCTGTAGATTTTATCAAAGTGGTTTAACATGCACTATGTATGTGTGTGTGTGTGTGTGTGTGTGTGTGTGTGTTGGCTGGATAACAGGAGGAACAAGAATCTGGTTGTTCAACGCATAGAAACACATCCAAACTCAGCACATAAGAAAGAGATCCATTTAATGACTAACTGCCACTTGTTAAATGGTATTATTGTTTGCCCTGTGGCCAGTGTGTGTTTGTGTGTGTTCATGTGTGCATTGTTTATTATGTGTTTGTGACTAAAGAAACTGCCAAGAAACTCCCTCTGCTCTCCGTTACTCTGGGTTTTCCTTTACTCTCCTGATTCCATGCTGTCTCTGTCAAACGCACACACTTTCTATTAACACACACACACACACCCCCACAGGCACGCACGCACCCACACAATCAGTCACACATACATGTTCAACCCCCGCTCGTGAGCACCCTGACTGAATGCTAATTACACCCTATAGCTCTGTTGCTGGGTAAAACCAAAGCTTCAATGGTGTTACATTCCTTCACGATTCCCTTTAAACATAGAAGCACAATACAGCATTTATGAGGAGTCAAACACCTACAAAGGAGATCGGAAGAGGACGACATTAAAGAAATGGAAGAGGAGAAGTGAAGCATTGAGGACAAACCATTGCATAAACCTGCAATGTAACACATGGGTAACACAATTAGAAGATAAGTGAGTTTTATAGAAGTTCAAGAAGACAAGGGAATCTTTTGAAACATGCATGACAGATAAATCTTAAAACAGATGCACACACACAAACACACACACACTCACGCACACACACACAGATACACCCACAAAATGATCTGAAGCATGAATTGGAGCATGGTGGAGCTCAGGGAACTACTGGTAGGAGTGAGAGTAGGCAGCACAGAGGAGCATTGTGGGACTCAGCTGCATACTGGCATTGGTTCATACAAACACACACACACACACACACACACACACACACACACACAGACACAAAGATGCACAAACACATTGATATCAGGCAAACTGAAACACAGTAAATTTACACAATCACAAATTGTTTCCCTTGAAGTTCTGCAAAGAAGACACCCATTGTGAGTAATGTGAGTTCGTTATGAGGAAACAATCAGACGTTACACACAAACAGAAACTAAGCTGACAGCAACTCACATAGTATTGCACATTTTAAAAGTAGTTATTGAGCTGCTCCTGCCCAATTAGTTGCTGCACACTTCCTCTCTCCCATTCATCCCATTCATTACAATTCTGCAGGGTAACACCTGTTAAACATAATCCAGATGTAAAGTTGATCTTTTTGCATCCAGTATGTACGTGTGAAATATGTGAATTATGTTGTAATCAGTTACCCGATGAAACGTGTGTATATGATCAGTTGTGTGAGGTTAGCCTAACAGCTGCCGCTGTAAGGTACAGAAATCACAGTCATTTTCATCACCAGTTTTGCTGTGCTTTGAATGTGCCAAGCTTGTTTTCATATAATCAAATGAAAGCAGCTTGTTGGCCATTTGTGCAGAGCAGTACAACAATATGTTTGTATGTTTCTCCATTGGTCACCACTCTGTGTATGTTTGAGACGCTTCCATCCTTTTCTCAGTTAAAGCTAAAGTTTTTATCATGTGGGAGTATTTGTGAAAACATAACCTCAACATCACTCAGTGGTCTCAGATTAAACTCAACAATCATGATGACACGTGTGTACATTTATGAGCCAATGAGTGATTGAATAGAATGGGTTAGGGATATCCAGTTACTTGTTAAACATTCACATACTAGCACTTCTGTTGGTCAGCAATTAAGGCCACTTCTTTGTTTTAGCATGAAACTTGCTACAGTTCTGCAGTGTCTCTCCAGAGGTCAAAGGATTGTGCTGCTTCAGACAAAAAAACTCATGCAGTAGTTTGAGTGACTCTGTTAGCCTAATTTTAAATCTGATGATATTAACATGGCAAGCCAACAAAATAGTTTGTTGTGATGGAAAAAAGCTTGTAATTCTGCTTAAAGATTAGCATTACCAGAAACTATTGCATATTGTCAGAAATTGACGGTTTATGGGTCTAAATATTTAGTGTTATTCCGTTGTAATGCTGCCAGGGCTTGATGGAGTCCTGAGGTGAAATTTATGGGTAAACAAGAACCCACAATGTCCATAACCAATGAGAAATAATAAACACACAAATGAATCCTGTTGTGTAATGTTGGCTCTTTATGTTTCCAAATAAAAGCTTTGACTGAAGCATTTCTTCATCAGTCCAACAGATTTTAAACTCAAACATTAACTGTAAAATATTCCTATATTTCTCAGACTCATGCACATAAAGTTCTTTATGCTTCATTAATGTTTAATCAAGTTTCATTTGGTGAAAATGTCAAACAATGATAACTTAAGTAATCCCTAATACGATTTAGATAAAACACACTTTCAAAATTTTGGATATTCAAACATTATAATGGTATTAGTTCCACTAAACCATAAATCCGATATCAGATGACTCTTTGCTCTTGTCTTTCATTTCCTGTAGCGTTGTTATCATTTGAGACATCAGAGATTTGACTTTGTCCTAGTTTGACTCTTTGACATTTAAACTTTTAATGAATAAACCCCTTCAGGGAAAAACAATCAGACGTTCATAAGACCACATTATGTATGAAGAATCACTTCCTGCCAGAGTGGAATTAATAATCTTTTAGGCTTTACTTGATTAAAGACAAAGTTCCGGCTGATGAAGATGACACGCTTTGTGGACTCTGCTCAAATAACTAACATCAATCTGTTCCTATTTAACCAATAGGAGTCCCTATACACATTGTAGGCTTTGAAAACAGAGTGCAGAGAACTAATCATGCAGCAACCCCCAGTGTTGAAAAATTAAGCCAATACGAGAGGGGGAAAACTGCAGTTTCTCAGCTGTCCATTTGAGGCTTGCTTCAAAAACCCAACAATTCTTGTTAGGCCATTGTAAAAACAATTCTGAAAAAAATATGTTTAAAGCAGTTTTTTCTCTCTATGCCTCATTTTTCTATTTGTATAAACTATATGTATAGATGTATACCTAAATGTAGGATTATTTATAACACATTTTATCAAGGCTTAGAATTGCATAATTTGGGCATGGTTGAGTTGACTGAGAGGTGAGTGCATTGTAGCTGTTTACCAAAAGACTTAAGGCCCGTCTCAGCTCCACCTCTTTGCCTGTTTCTAGTTGACCAAAAGTAAGATGGAGTTGCTCATTGTTAGGCTTGAGAGTTCTTCAGAAACCAATGATAGACTGAGTCAACGTGCTTGTGTTATACAGTCTATGATGACTGAAAATGATGCAGCAAATACATTCACTTCAGAGATCTTAAGTGACTCTCTCCCTCGCTCTACAATCATTTCTGAAAATCTATACCGTAGCTCATTGTTTGTTTGTAATGTTATATAAGCAGACCCAACATTAATCCATTAAGTAAGCACTTGGTGCAACATGAACTGGCAATAACATTTTTTTTGACAGGCAGAAACCTCGAGCAGAACCAGACTCAGATGTAGACTGCAAGTAGTCATCTGCTGAGACCTGGACCATTGATCTAAACTGTCCTTCTTCTTTACGACCCTCTTCACCCTCTCAGGTGGCAAAGGACGTGTCCATCCGTCTCCACAGCCAGTTGGACAGCTTTGAGAAGAAGAGGAGTCGTTTGGAGCAGGAGAATGAGGAGCTGAGGGTCAAGCTGCAGGACCTGGAGGTCGCCAAGCAGGTCCTGCAACAGGAGATTGACAAGGTGAGATAAAAAATATCATGACTGTGCTGTATTGGTCCAGGCCAGGAGAGGCCATGCTCAAGCTATCAACAGGGCCAGTCGGATCACTGGATTGGATAAATGCTTTGTGTTAGCACTTGTGCAGTTTTCGAGTTGTCCTTGTGTCATTTTAGTAGCGTTAGTTGTTCCACTTATTAGTTTCCTTTTTATGAAACACATTTCCTATTTGAAGAACATTTCTCTTGTCTCAATTTAGATTTTACTTTGGACTAAACTGGAAGTTACTCCAGAGTCTTTTTTGCTTGGCCAAATGTAGCCAATAAAGCTTTGGAATGAAAAGCAGGGATACAATTCGATGTCATGGCCAGCTGAAGTCAAAACAAACAAGCGTGGCACTCTGTTGAAAGGGAAAATAAATCAAAATAAATTGATGTTGCATCTATATTTGCAACATCCCTCTCCTCGGCCTCCTGAAGGCATTTTTAGCAGAGTGGAGAGTATAAAAACACACCAGCTACCCACACATTTCTCTCTTTCTAGATTCTGCTCTTTGCTTCTGTTGGTCTATAGGATGGGCCAATTGTCAAGGCAGTGGCCCGAGACTGGGGCCCTGATGTGGGTCCACACTTGATGGATGGTTAGATAGCTGGCATGGGATCTTGGTTTAGTGTTCTCTTGTCTTACTGGATTGTCTGTTCTCTCTGTCAAAATTTTTTAGCAGCTTAAGGATGGCTGGGAGAGACCTTTAAAGTCTCCAGATGTTGACTTTTTCCTCTAATTGTCTTCATATAGTAGTAGTACATAGGCTAGTACATAATACTGTTTCTGATTGTATGTCCCATTAGGGCTTCCGTACTTATGCAGAACAAACCGTAAAATCCACTGGTAGGAGGCTCTCAATCAAAACAATAACAGAAGATTAGGTTGAGGCTCGCAGGGAAGCTCTCTCTGTTACTGCCTAATCTTCTGGTCCAGTTATATTATCAGTCCAGAAATCTGTCAAGATGATAGACATAAGGTTGTTAAAAGCACTGAATTAGATCATTCATCTTCCAAACTGTTGACTGACCAGCCGACTGCCATGCTAAAAAGTTGTCCAGTTGTTTGCTGACAGTCTAACTCACATGGTTTCATAAGCTGTGTTAGTGTCTGCTGTGCCAAGTTATGCTGACCCGGAATGTAAATATGTGCCGAGGGGAATTCTTCACATGTGCTATATGGTTCATGGAACTGTTTGTGTGTGCTCATCCACACAGGAATGCTTCACTCATCTGTGTCACACCTTTTGTCAAAGAGTATAAACTTGCACAGTCCCACTGATAAATGAAGGAGCGATAAGAAACACCTAAACCAGACCTTTAGAAAGAGACAACATGCTATGAGGAGATAAACACAACTATAGAAATGTGTGTAAAAGGTTAAACAAAGCGGACAAAAAGGCTTTCAACCACAGAGACTGAAAAAAGACGGACGATGGAGGCTTTATTTTGATTCACAGGTGAAAAAAAAGGCTCCTGAATTATTGATTGTGTTCTTGTGGCAACTGCAGGCTTTAAAAAACAGATCCATGATGTGTGGGTTACTGGCTAGACCGTTATTGTGTTGCTGCAGGCCATTGATATTTACAGGGGAGGGATTTGTGTCTGCAGATATAACTGTGTTAATCCTTTATGAGCAGATACACAGAGACACTGTTCCAATTATAACAGACAAACTGAAGTACCAATGTCTTAGCTCGTCTTCACACAGAGGCTATGGATGACAAATATCTCAAAATGTTAAAAAATGTTACAGCATAACAATTAATTTATAAGTTAGAATGATACTTGTGTACAAAAAATAGTAAGCCATAACTTAGAAAAGTCAAAAAGTATATGCTGTTCTGCATGGCAAAATATTAGCAATGTTTTGACACCCCTGTATGTTAGTCTTTGTTTTGATACGCTAACATTAGCTGCTTCAAAAGCCTTGTGAAAGCTAACGCTAACCCTTAGCGTATAAGCTAAAGCTGTCGTAAAGACTGCATGCTGGAATGTATGCTAATGTTTGTGTAGCTGCTACTGGCGGCATGTTCTGTTTAGTTGTCTCATTTGTTTATTTGCATTTAGTAAGTAGCTTCCAAAAACGAAATCCAAACATTTGGATTGATTATCTGCATTCCCTTATTAATTATTTAATTCAAAATTAATACTGATTGTATCCAAACAGAATTTGTCTGTAAATGCTTGCATGACAGGACTTCTTGGAGCTTATATAAAAGACAAATGTTTCATTAGATAGTATTTTCTATTAAGCAATCAGCAAAGAAGAAAATTAATAATTATATTCAATATTTTTGCAATAGATTACACAGCCAGTCCACCATGCTGGATTTATAAGCACAGAATTAAGCAAAGGTCACTCGGTTGGGTAATGCAGCTCAAAACTTTTTGCAGAAAAAAAATACATTATATTGAGACTGCGCTCTAGATCAAGTAACCCGTATGCCTACATTATTTAGAACAAAGGAGCCTATCTGTTCCTTCAGATTTTGGTGACATGTAAAACTGAAAACTGTAGCTTAAACACTTTCCATGTAGACACAATATACAGTAAGTGTCACGGAGTAGCAGGCAGATTACAGGGCAGGAGGACGCAATTGCAGCAACAAAAGATTTATTTAACTTAAGGCAAACTCAAAATCAAAAGGCAAAAACACAAAACAAAAACATACTTAAACTAAATCCAGATCGTCTCGAACACCGACTGTAGAAAAACAAAGTATATCCAGGAAAGCAAATGACACTCATGATGACAGACTAACACTACAAGAGACAAACTGACAACCATAGACAATAAACCGACAAGGGACTGAGGAAAAACACAGAGACTAAATAGACAGAGTTAACTGGACACAGGTGAGACTAATGAGACAACGAGACAGGTGAGGACAATCAGGGTAATCACACAGGCGGGAAACACAAGGAACAAAGAAGACAAGACCAGAACACAAGAGGACAAGTACAAAGTAAAACCCAACACTGACATCACCAAAACCAGATATACAAATAAAACCGGAAACACCAAAGACTAGACTTAAAACACACAACAGGAAATAAACTTACAGGCAACAGTGAAACATACTTAAGACTAACGTAAACACAAGAATATGAAATATTAAAACACACAAGGGAAACAAACAGAACACTAAGGAAAACATGAAAACTAAAACAAGACGAAACACAGAAACAAATCCAAACCATGACAGTAAGTGAGCCAATTGTCTAAAGGACTGCTATTGTCTTGTGTTTGGTTCACACTTTGTTTACATTGTAGTGTTTGCTGTTTGTGAAGCTATTTGCTATTGCAGTACTTTAAACTGTGTTCTCTTAACACCTTGTATGTTGTATTTCTGTATGTTTCACACTCCGTAATAACTTCCCTAACTGGCACACGTCGAATGTTTACAACCATGTGGAAGTGACAATCAGTGCTCCTAAGTGGAACAAGGACACAGGGAATGGTCCCACTCTTATTTTTTTTTCTTTCCTGCTCTTATTTCCCTGTTTTCCCTCCCTTTCCTTCCTCTTGGTCCAATGCCACCTCCTCCTCCTTCCCTCCATCTCTATCTTCATATTAATTATCACCTTCCATTCTCTATCTCCCTCCCTCCTCTCCCGCTGCTCCCATAGAGACTGTGAGGAATGCTGATGCAGGGATTTCCTAATCCTGTCTCCCTCCTCTCTTTCAAAATCCTTTCTCTGACCGCCCCCTCCCGTCCTCTCCCACTCCTCACTCTCTCCCTCCCTCATTTAAAATATCTCTTCATTTCTGTTTTTCTCCCCTCCCTTCACCTCTTTCTCCTCCTCTGCTGCAGTCTCTCCCTCCATCTCTGAAACCATCGATCCATTCCAGCTGTTTGACCTTTAAAAAGAGGCAAGGTCACATGTGATGGAGAGGAGGGGGTTTGGTTATAGAAATATAGGTTAGGATGTACAGAAAGGGAGAGAAGGAGGCTCTCTGTGGGTTTAGAAATAGAGAGGAGGATGGATGAGGCATATCTTTTCCAGGTGTTTTGTCACAAGGGAAGAACTCACTGGAGGGATGGTGTACAAAGGGATGTTGAGACATAATTGTGCTGACTTTTATTAGCTTGAATCATGGATGATGACTTTTAACGTTTGTTTTGAATAAAAGAGAAACAATCGCAGACAAAGCATACTCCTTACTTTGAGTCTTTACTTTGTTGCAGCATATTTTTGTAGGATATTAAAAGAGCAAACAGGCTCAACTCAGCTCTGGTTCTCATTGAAATCCCCCAGTAACGTTCCAGTAAATTTTTGTTTCAATATTTTTATTTGTGGAACAGAGCCAACCAGCTCCTAGAATATTCTTGATTATAAAACCTATTTGGCCCAAAAGAACGATTGGAAAATAGAGAAAAAGGCAAAGGTACAGGATGTGTACAACGATTTTCTACAGGGGGAACTACAGATCCCACAATGCATTGCAATTCTGACTCCACCCGGCAAACGATATTTAGCCTCTTTCTTTCAAAATGTACACACACCTTATTTCTGTATTTATCTCTATAATCAGCTGAGGCAGTTTTAAACGTCCTATAAACAGACACTTAACTTCACTTAATGTAGTATATATACAGTTGATAATGATGTTGTGTGAATATATATTGTGCTGAACCACCAAGAACTAAAGTTGCTGCATCCGACAGCTGAAGTTTGTGGGGGGCTGTTAACATTGCCACGGTAACAGCGAGTTCCACCAAATCAGAGGTACCACCGTGACACTTTAGGATTGTGGGTAGTGTAGTTCTTCTTTTAGAGTTGGCAAATAAACCATGTTTAGGTTGATATTATCCAAAGTTGCATCTTCTACAGGAGAATATACAATCATTTCACACTCAGGTAGCTATCAGTAAATCCACCTTCATGGTTGTGGTTTATGAAATCTGCTGTGGAGAATACGAGTGGGATTTTCACTTCCTGAACCAGACTGATAAGCTCCTTAGCTCTCAAGTTGTGCTGCTGCTGCTATTTCTTTTTTATCTACAATAAACATTATTTGTATTTTTGCTTCTGATTTACAATGTTAACAATCATCTTTCTTACATTTACCTTTTGGATGGAGGCCTGAGTGTCACTGCCATGCGTTCTAACCATTTTGATCATAGCTATATCAACTTCCCTTACATTTCACAACATTATTCTGAATGAATAGTTTCCTTCTTCATTACAAAATCAAAGCCCTGAAAATGTTTTCGCTAAATAAGTAATAAATCTGTAATGACAGAAACTTGAAATTGTGTTCTTTTCAAATAGAAAAGTCCAAGTCACAGTGTGCATTGTGCTTCATTTATTCAACATCTAATCACTGTAAGCACTTCAAAATGACGAATGCTTACTAAACGTTCTCAGTGCAATCAGATACAATTATTCAATATTAATAATTATGAATAAAAGATCTGCTTTTGAACCCACTCGCTGTAAATTACTTGCAGCTTGACATTAACCCTCATTAGTCTTCTTCAGATCATTATTAACATTATTTCTACTGTTTAATATAAAGATGCCAAACTGTTCTAACAGAAAGATCACTTAATCGTACAGCTGTGTTTGCTGGCCGAGTCCTGCAGCTCTTTTCCATCAACTGCAGTAGAAATTGACCCAAAAAGCTTTTTTTATGAGGCCACACTTTTTTATTCCTGCTGTGTCCATACTGCCTGAAGGTTACCAAACACAAAGGAGCAGTCGAGAGATTGAGAGATGAAATGAGGGAGGCAGATGGATGGATGGATGGAGTTGAAATGGAGGGATACAAAGCCAGGGCTGGTTGGCTGAACTGAACGTGTTCTGAAGAGAACAGGAGGTAAACAACATAAAAACAAGGAGAAGAAAGCCATAGAAATATATAATGAGGTCTCAGGGCGAGAGAGAAAAAAGAGGTGGAGTGGAGAAGGGACTGTACCATGTGCAGTCTGAGGAGAGCTGCCAGTATAGGCGATAACAGCCTTAATTGAAAAAAAAAAAAAACCTGTGACTGGAGGGTGGAGAGAAATGCAGCATGTCACTCACTTGTGCTCTTTTCTCATTCTGTCTCTCCTTTTATTTCAATTTTGCTCTTTCTTTCTCTAATTTTCCTCATTGAAGCCGCTGGTTCTTTGTTTCCCTAACAGGTACATTTCTAATACACTCCCTCGCTCTCTGCTCCTCTGCACACTTCAGCTTTCTCCAAAGGTCGAGTTTTTTCTCTCTCTTTGGGAATACGTACGTGTGTGTGTGTGTGTGTGTGTGTGTGTGTGTGTGTGTGTGTGTGTGTGTGTGTGTGTGTAGGTGTGTGTGTTTGTGTTTAAAAGCAAGTGGATTCAGAGTAAGTCTACAGAGGATGATAAGGTCACTTTGTCAGCTTGGGCATACATTCAATATATAAAATGGACATTTTTATGCTCTCCGTCTCTGTCACTTTAACACACTCTTCCCATAATGCATCTGTCAGTGAGACGTTTTACGAGCTTTTATCAGAAATGTTGACATCTGAAAAGAGCTATAAGAGGAGTGAAAGAAGAACACTGATATTGGACACCAACTAAAACCCTGTTCATTTTGAGAATGCAATTGAGTAATCGTGGTGTAACTTAGGTCTGTCGTCATACGTCTTTGTACATGCATATTGATTCCACAGTGGAGTAATATTGGCGTCCCATTCTGTATTTAATATTAGCAGAATATTGACATCAGGAGCTTCAAAATACAGACTTGCACATGCACGCACGCACACACACACACACACACACAGTGATGTTCTTCAGTGCTGTCGCTGCAGAGCCTTTCTCAATGCCTCTGTTTCTACCTCAGTTGTTGGTAAAGAGGTGAGGCGACTTGGTCCCTTAATGATGATCAACATTCATATCAAAGGTGAGACACAACATGGGTGTAAATATTGTGTGTTCTGATTGGGCTGATGCCAATGTTGCATACAAGCCCATTTACCAGCCATGTCACATCTTATTCTGTATAATGAGTTTTAAAAAATCTTCTTGAGAGCCTTGAAATGCTGTTTTCACGAGCAAAAAGCTAGCAAGTTATTTCCAACAATGTGCAAAAGTGTCACTTCGGATTAGGACATTTTTTCCATATATTCCATATAAACCCCACTGGGTGAGCTGAAAACAGGACTGTGTTTCTAACTCAAGAAAGTTGGTGTTTTGCAGCAATGTGCAATGAGCTAACCAGCACAAGTAAAATCAATTGAAACTAAGTTTCTCTCTGGATGAGAAACTTGAATAATTGGGAACAATGTTGATGTCTGCCAGGCTTTCAAACAGAAGTTGATACCCATTAATGCCCCTTTACTGAATGCTGTGATATGTTTGTGTCCTTCCACTTTATTAAATAATTAGTTTGAATTTTCATGCTATTTTAATTGCATTTCCAGAAATAACAGCACATTACTGTCTTAAGATAAACAACTTGTTGCTCGAGGGATGGAAACACAAAAAACAGAGTGTGAAATATGAGCTCTTTAAAGTGCCCTTTGAACTTTGCACAATTGGAGGAAGAAAGCAGCGTCACTACTTTTTTTTCCACTTATTACATTTTGCTTCAATTTTAATGGATAAAAAAAATCATGCTGTCATTTCATGATTTGTATTGGTCTGACAAATTTATAATATATTCTTAATATAATCAAAATATAGCTACTGTTGATTTATAAATTAGAAAACGGGGGAATGTTTTTGACACAGTAACTCACTCTTGCTCCACTATTAGTGCTGAAGGAAACTGTTCCCTGTTATTTCTGACTTTCAGGAAGTGCTCCCTATTGTTCAGAGCCAGTTGAGGGATGTGGGTCAAATTATACTGGAGACTCTTTGTGAGACTTTGTTGTTTTTGACTGTGTATAAGGAGATTATAAAAGCAAAGACTGGGCGTCACTCTCACATGCTGGTTATTTTTAAGTTTATGTGAATGTTCATGCCTTAATTAAAATGTATGTCTGGATGCTGCATGCTGCATTTTATGTAGAAGAGAGAGAGAGCAGACGTCGACTCAGGGTTAATGGAAGGTCAGTTAAGCTGTAAAGTTAGTGACAATTTGAGGGTAAAAGCAGAGTGCTTATGTTAGGCCTCAATTAACCCATTGATCCCCTGACTGTTAGGCTTGGTTTTCATTTTCTTTAAATACAAACTTTGAATATTTACTGTGTGTTAGCTGCTCATCCTTTTAGTTTGAAAAAAAATGTGTACATTAATTTTCAGCTAATGAATCAGCTTGCTGTTGCTGCTGAAGCCTGCATGCTGTAAAGTTCCCTGAACAGATGGGACATCATACCCTCAACAAGCGTGTTCCTGTCCTCTATTCCGTACCCTTCTTATTCACCTCTTTACATATTTCATGAGGCGGTGTGCTTCAGAAATAGAGAGTAATGCTCTCAGTGGTTATAAAAAAAGATGTATGCTGTCCTCTATTCCAGCCTAAGATCCTGTGTGTTACTTTTTAAAGAAAGGTAACCTGAAATACAGACGGGTGTCGTGGGAGTTAAACAGCTTATGTCAGGAGTAAGACAGTGCAGGAATTAAAAATAGTGCCTCAAACACTGCTGACTGCTCTGATGCTGTAAAAAGCTTGGAGTTTAATAATAACACCTCAACTTCTTCCTGTCTCAGCCAAACAGAGTATCAATCATTCAGTCCCCCTTACATATCTGCTCCTCTGCAGCATTGCAGGTCATAACACTAGTGTTATTTCCCCCCTCTGTACCTCTGAGGCCAACAGGACACAGGAGAAAGCAGTGTGTTGTCTGCAGGGACACAGGAGTAGTTAAATGGGTCAGAGCATCAAAGCAGCCGGGGTTTAAACTTAGCTTTATGTGGGTCAGAGTGATTGATTAGAGTAAAGAGGGTCTTAGAAGAACAGAGGGGTAAAATTGGGCACGAAGCATCCCCCACTCTAAACTGGAGACGCGGTGACACGTGTGTTAAGGGAAGAAGAAAATCAGATGAAGAAAAGTGAGATCTTTTCTGGGGGTTTTTGTGGAGGAGCAGCACATACTTTTGGGGAATAAAAGGAATTTGTTCAAGTGGGAGTACCTGAGTTTTGAGTTATCATTGAAGCTGCAAGAATCTATAAAGTGCATTGTGTAATTGAATTATCAGGAGAGGTGCAAAAAGATGGACAAGAGGGAGCCACATATAAACATGCATGATTCTGTGTTGTGAAAAAAGAAAAAGGGCAAGATAGAAAGGAGGGAGGAATGATAACATCAGGAGAGATGATAAGACGGGTCAGACTAGAGAAGGAGTAAGACAGAGAGATGGATGATGAAAGGGAGTGATAGAAAACAATAGATTTGGGAAAGACTTAGATGAGTGACAGATTAGAAAACTGGGAATGGGAAGAGATGAGAAGAACAAGAGAGGGACTATTTTTAGAGCAAGACTGGCAGATAAGGCTGACAATAAGAATAACAGTGTTATATTATGAGAACAGACAAAGAAAGAATGACAAAGAGATGATGAGAAAAAAAGGAATAAAAGACAGCTTGTAAACACAGGAGTGCCAGACAACATAAGAGGAGGGAAACACCAAAAGGAAAAGAAGCAGGAGGAACGGAGAAGACGAGGGGAATCATGCCAGTATGGGTTTTTGGGTCGACTGCATGGAGCTTCACTGGTACCAGTGGGACAGACACACACACACACACACACACACACACACACACACACAGAGAGATCTATGCACTTGTGCTTTTTCATATTATGGTAGATTTACACATTTTGCAGGACACACACACTCACTCACACACACAGCTGCATTGTATATAAGAGTAGAGGGTTCTATGGGCAATTAAAGATCCTATAGAAACACACACACACACACACATACACACACACACACACATAGACAGAGAGTAATTCAAATGCAGTGTAGAATAATACATTATCTTGTATATATCTGGACATGGTGCTATATTTCTTTGGCTAATGAAGACATAAACAAGTCATTGAGTGTGGACCAATAAGAAAACAGAGCTGCTGCTTTTGTTTAAGAGGTAAAATAAAATCAGCCTGTTTTGGTGCTTGTTTGAATTCAAAAAGGTAAAATCACAGACTCTGATTTGCACACCCTTGATGTGCAGCATCCCTTATTTTTCCCATCAAGTACACGTTTGATGAATTTTTCAACACTCAAGATCCCAGAAGAAGAGCACAGCATACATTAAAGCTTCTTTGTTGATCCTTTTACACAAAGATCGTTGTGTTTGCCTCTGCGTTCGCGTTCTCTATCCTGCTAATATTTGTGTTGAATTTTGAGAGTTGAGCATCTTTTAGGGGCCCCGCAGGGGTGCAGAGGTAATTTCATGCCTCAGTAGCTGGAACACAAGTGAGTCTGCGATGCCCCATGTTCAGAAGGGCACCCTGAGTTACTCGAGGCGCTGATGGAGATACTTAGAGGTGACTGGAGAGTAATAACGTTGAAATACACAAGAGGGAATGTAAAGGAGAGAAGATCAAGGGGGGAACAGAAAGAAGGAGGGAGGGAGGGAGGATAAAGAGATTGAGATAGGGAGCAGTGGGGACACTATTTAGTGATAGAAACCTTGCAGGTAGGACATCCAGCCTAAAAAGCTTCCTCTTTTTTTCCGCTTTCGTGTTTGTGACGTATAAAGTTCTTATTTTTATCAAAGCTCAAAGATGAAAAAATAAGTCTTTTTTTAATCACTGTCACGAGAAGAAAACGGGGAAACGGTCTCTCGGCCCAAACTTCCAAGAAGCGTCTAACGGTCCAAAACATTTATCCTTCCTTGCACACCTGCCCGCCATAGCTAATGAAGAAGGTGGCTCCCCAACCATTGGCCTTAATCAGGCAGGAAGCTCCACCCCTTACTAGATTGACAGCCATGCAATAGAAACTTCTCAGGAACAGCTATGCCGTAACATTAATACATGACTTTATTTTATTACCTCATAATGTCTAGATTGTGGAGAACGATGAGAAGGATGTTTCGATAGTTTGCAGACAGTTTTATTGAGCTGGGCTTCAAGAAAAGAACAGAAAAAAGGCACAGGTAAAGAGAGATCAGCCTGTAGATATTAGATTCTGCCATCATAAACCTTTAAAAGAAATAGCAGAAAAATTCTCACCTTTAACTACAGGGCACTTAATTTCCCTGCTCATGCATTAGCAGCAAATGAGTCCTCACAGCTGCTGCTTTGCTCCTGCGAGGTGTTAAACTCATCTCTCTGAAATGTCATCCGTAGGAAGAACCGCAGAATTTCCCAGCTCACACTGAAACATATTTGTTGAGACATAAGTGTTGTCATCTGATTTGACTTGATTTATCATTACGGCGCTGTCGCTGGTCTGACACATGCACTCACCGAAGCGTTGAAAATGTCAGACATAATCGTCCATGCAGCAGGTGGATAAGATGCAGACTGTAACTCTGCTGCCAATGTGTCTGTTAATACCAAAAGGTGGAAAAGTCTTCCTTCAATAAAAAGTCACATCTGTAGAAAATAACAGTCAAAAAGGGCTTATCATTGTCATACATCAATATATATTTAAACGTATAAGAAAAAAAGCCTCATGGTATCCTGTCAAAGGGCATCATTACTTCTTAACATTAACAGCTGTTTCACTTAAAGAAACCCCAAATACAATGAAATGTAATGGCTCTGCAATACATAGGGAAGAGGTTTGTGGGAGGACAGTGTGTTTCTGAAAAACAATGAGCAGCCATACACACAAATATATTAACATGATACATTAAAAAGACATGAAATAACAAATTGAACCAGCAAATATCACTCAAGATCAACCACAATCAAAACATTTATCAGGCAGAACATCTGCAGCCAGATGTGTCCAGACAATATCATATAAAACATCTGCATAGTCCAGTGCATACAGAAAAGAGGCAGCAAACAGGCTCTTTGTAGATTCAATAAAAGGACAACAAGATTGATTTAAGAAATTAAATCACAGATTTGGTAAGATTTTAAATTAAATTTTCGAAGTTTTGGAAAAGGAGGCGTAAAAGATCAATTTAAACACCAAGATATCAGGTCATAACAGAATCGATCTTTGTCAGCCTATAGATTTATATTGTTAGAAATTACAAAAAGCCCACGAACTTGTCCTGTAGTAATGAGAGGATTTACCTGAGCAGCAATGGCATAACCATGGAAACTGAACTAATTGAAAAGAGCCTGTTGTTTTTTTAAAGGGAATTTTAAATGGAGATGGACGGAGGTTTAGATGGAAACACTTGTCATCCTCCCCTTGTCTGCTCGACTTTAAGGAGAGGACTAGAAGGAGGAAATGGATCTCTCTCTCTCTCTCTCTCTCTCTCTCTCTCTCTCTCTCTCTCTCTCTCTCTCTCTCTCTCTCTCTCTCTCTCTCTCTCTCTCTCTCTCTCTCTCTCTCTCTCTCTCTCTCTATCCCCCTTTCCCCCCCCTCTCACCCATTAAAATGTTGAATGCTGGCTGGAGTGCAGATTATCTCACCTGTCGGTGACAAAGGGGCCTCCGAAAGAGGTTGCAGTCTGGTCTCTGATGGGACCCATTGTGTCTGGAGATAAAAGACACACCTGAATTCACACACACACACACACACAAACACACACACACACACACACACACACACACACACATACAAAACCACATACTGGAGGGTTATTTGAGCCGTATATTTTATCCAATTATTCTCCCTTGAGATCTGTGATTTGCTTTCCCCTCTCCATGTGAGTGTGTAATGAGGTTTATTTCTCAGGCTTTACTTAAACATTCATATATACACAGTCATATGATACTATATGTACTCATATCTACCTATCAGTAGAATAATTTTGATTCTGTTTGTTTTATTGCTCCTGTACACTAACGTATGTGAGCACCCACATCGAGCCCATTTCATTATGACATTTCTGAATTCTTCCAGTGTCTTGTGGGCGTCCCTTGATGCTTGTTAATCTTCACAGCAGACGGTGCATCATTCTCGGCCTGTCTGTGTCTATACTGCTGCGCTCTCCCTGTCGGACAGATAAAACGAGCAGGATGGAGGGTAGCCGAGCTTGCCCGCAGCCAAATCAATAAAAGCATTTGAATTTTTTAAAAGGACTGAGTGCCTTTGAATTTAATAGCTTCACACTTTGCTAAGTGAAAATGCCACGCTGTGGTATGAAGCTGTGGGGGACAAAACCAGAACATTTAAGCAGCTGCATAATGGCCCTCCTTTCTGATGCTTTTTGTGCAGGAGGGAAGCTTCGATTCCATTGTATAATGTCATATCCCTTGAGTACCTGTTGTAGACATTCAGATCAATTCAAGCCCCAGTGTTCAAGTCAGACTGAACATTTCAATTTTCAGTCTGATCACAAGGTCATAGTGTTGGTGGTCTGGCTGGTTAAAACATTTCAGTTGATCGTTTCTCTTATTATATGACACTGCAGTTAGATAATGCAGGGATTTATGAGTTATGCTGAGTGGAAGATGGATGAAGAGCCCTAAATGAGTTGCATCATAACTATTCCCATCTTGTATAGACTATATTACATTATTAATCTGTGTACATGAGCGATAGAATCCAAATGTTTCCTCTCTATGAGGATGAAGATCACTGGTGGTTCGAGAGGAATTGAATGTTTTAACTTCAGATGAGGGAAATTATGCAGCAACTGGTGCGAGGAAATCCTCTAGAAACTTCTGCAAAAGATATTACATTTAAACTACGTTTGTCTTTTCTGTTATTGCCAGAAGATGATTATAGCCCAGGGCCGCTCAAATTACAGGCTGCTGAATTGAAGAGATTGTTCTCCATTTAAATTGCCCAAATAAACAAAACATGACAAATTGAAGTCATAATCTTCTCCTGTAATCCCTTGAAAACAATATGTTGAGCCTCTACTTCTGCTGAGGATTGCACCCTAAGCAGCGTTAGGATGCAATTTATGGCTGTTTTTATTTTATTTTTTTCATCTTTGTTTGCCATTTACATTGTGCTAGTGTTGAAATCAAAACCAGCACACTATTAGTTGATTTTTGTCTGAAACACAGGGGTGTTTCTGTCTTTGTTCTCTTTTCATATCTCTCCTTTCTTATATATACATGGTTCTCTGTTGATGTAAACACTCTCTCGCACACGCCAATCAGGGATGGTGTTACCGTAAAAACTTTACATTATGCAGCCCTAGTAAAGCCCAGAATTACAGTTTTATGGGCTGAGACAGATATTGATTCGAAGGAAGTGAGAGTCAATAAGCCAACTTTAGCCAACTTTCGGTACTCTGAACTAAACAATGCAATGTGGACGTTTGTTCTTAATTTGCTAACATCTCGGGGGTGAACCCTGCAATGAGTTGATGTCACTAATCAGGGTTTTCATACTTAGTTGAACAACTGTCAACACATCTGCAATGAGGTTATAAGAGCTACTTTTTGATATACTCTGTATATCCTGCCATATTGTCATATATGAGGTAGTGGAAGGACTGAAACGAACACTTTCTCCCCTGAGAAGACTTGGCCGACCCTGTTCGTGTTTATAGCCAGCCGTTGAGAGGTTTATATTCTAATGATGGATGATGGATGAGGAGGTTTACTGCTGATGATGAATGTGGGCTCTGCTGGGTATTGACGTCGCTCTGCAGTCGCAGCACTCGGCTGTATGAAAGAGGAGAGAGAAACATGTGCTGCAGCGGCAGGTCATTTGTAAAACACATAGACTACAAAAATGTGTGTTGGTCTGTGTCCCTCTTCTCTTTCCATAGATATATCTTCCCTTTCTCCCTCCTCCTTTTCTCTGTATTTTTCCTTTTTTCTCCTCATTTCTGTTTTTCTATTTCTCCTGCTCTCCTCTCTCCACTGCCCTCTTCCTGATCCCAAAGTGAGGCTGTGACATCATCACCGTGCTGCAGGCTCTTGTTGTGATGTGGAAGTGGAGACGTGGAAAATGAGGAGCTGGCACCTCCCGCTGATGCCTGTCTGGCTGCACTGTTGTTACTATGGTTACATTGCCGGAGTGGTGTGTTGCTATAGTTACCCTGCTACTGTGATGTCCCACAGCAGCTGTAAGCCCAGCGGGGAAAGAGAGTCAGCCTCTGTGCTGTTAACCCATTGATTGTTTCATGTAGGAAAAATATTGGTACAGAAATGAGATACAAAATAATTCACTTTGGAAGTGATGGATTACTGTTGCCTCTCTTTGTTGTGTTTTTATCTGTGTGGAGCATTAAAGCTACAAAATCAACACAGCTCTGAAGCGAGCACCCCAAGAATAGTACAGAACATTGCTGCTATATAATACTGCTTTTGCAATAGATAATAGGAAAAGTTACACATCTGCTTATTTAATGCACAGCCAGTATACAATAAATAGTTAGCATTAAGTGTGCTAACTAGGCAGTAAGATAGATAGGCAGGTAGGTAATAGGGATGTTCCTCGAAACTAATTTCCAACAGTTGTCTAGCATTGAGGGGCCATTAACAATTAATTGAACCGACTAATCAATCTAGTGCTGAGTGCTGACTATTTATTTTATTGCTTTAGAAATTCTTGATGATGATTCACAGTATTTTAGTGTCACATTTTAACGGCTGAAGGCTTGTGTTGCGTAATTCCCATACTTCCCTTGGGTTGTGCTCATTAGGATGAATCGGTTGTGTTTGTTTTGACAGGATGATTTTTTCTTTTTCTCTCTGTCCCTTGTTTACCTTTTCACTCTACCTTCATTAGTTATGTTCATTCCTGTCCACCATGTCGTCTCTCTAGTTATTCCATATTACTCCAATCACTTACTACTTTGTTGTTTTTTGTCAAGTGTGGAGACAGCTTCAACTTCAGCCCGTAGTTAAGTTTAGATACTCAATTGTTTGGCTCATAGTTTAAGCCTAATAATGAAATTTTATTTTGAAACGGATTGTGGCTCTTCAGCAATAAATGGATAGTTTTTTGTTGGGTTGTACAAGGTACTTCTCAGTAAGTATATAAGCCAAAGAAGAAGCCAATCAGCATGGCCTCTCCAAGGAGAGTGGCTGGAGTGCAGGCAGGGAAGGTCGGCTGTTCATGGCTGCAGATTAGAATCACTGAGCTAAAAAGCAACGTCGGAGTAAATGTACGCTAATTTCTCAGCACTTTACCTTAAGAAGATAATTTTTATTTAGCTCCACTTCAGCACATAATATACATATATGTTCTCTCTGATCAGCTGTTTGGGTCTGCAGGATTCAAAAGACACAACAAATGCAGCCAAACCTTAAATGGACAGAGCTGTGGCTAACATACTTTCTATTAGCAATTATCATGTAAATATTACAAAATGTCCCTTTAAGCCAAACCTTTTATGATAAAATTATCATGATCAAATCATCTGGTCTTCTTACTTAAATTCTATTACTTTCTCCATTTACTAATGACTGTTACAGTATGTAACAGAGTCCCTTTAATCCCTGTCTCATTTTTCAAGGAATTATGTAGGATGGATGGACGGGGACAAAAGCACATTATCTCTCTGCCCTCCTCTGTCTCCCTCTCAGCCCCTTTGATCACAATGATGATGAGGTTATATAAAAGTTGCCGAGTGGCTGCACAGCCTATTCTGTCCAGGTCAGGAAAGAAGAGCTGACAGGGACGGGAAGGTTTTTCCTCAGTTATTTGGTCTTCCCACAATGAAGCACGAGCAAGACAATGTCCTAAGTGTCTTGCATGACAACAAGAAGTGTTTTCATCATTTCTTCTTCCAGCAACCCTCACATTTGGATTTCATTTCCAATCTAGAGCAGCAAAAATCATTACTGAACCACGTGCATACAACAGGGCTCGAAACGTTTTTGGGACTGCATTTGTTTTTAAGATCTTTTAGCTCTGCTCACCGACTAGATTGAACAAATAATCAAATAATTATTCTATCTTGTACTGTATTTAATTCATTTTAAACTAGCGTGATTTATAAAGTAGCATTCTCTCCATGCTCCACCTGCACCCCTCCCCTCCCCTCTGTGCTCCCTCAAAAGCCTCGCCCCTCCCTTACATGCACAAACGCCATTGGTCAAGAAGTGTAACTCACTTCATGCTTTGAGTGTGGACTTGTGCATTCATGGGGTAGAGAACGACCAGGCAGACAGGAAGGTATGATTGATTCATCAGATTGGTAACTGGTGGCAGACAAGTTTTTACAAGCTTGTAACTGTTACAAATGATGGATTTCTTTGTTTCTTCAGAGCACGAGTTATTAATGTCTGTCAGGACCTAAAAACAATTTCAACTAAAAGTGTAAATAACCAACCCTGCCTCTAATGTTTCATAATGCCAGCTATACCTGGTGTGATAATTCACTTGTAGCGATACAGTGAACTTTAACCAGTCATCCAGAGCAGAAACAATCCACGGCTGGTTAATTGAGCAGAATGGAGCAGTGGGTATCTGGAGCTCCAGTGTGCTGAGAAGAGAAGCACTAATGTAATCACACACTCACTGACTAGCTGGTGTAGACCGAAAAAAAAGGGATTATTATGTGGTGGCAACGGGCCTGATTGTGTAACTGCTTACAGAAAAAAACATGCATTAGAACATGTATGAAAACGTATTAGATTGTGTGTTGTAAAAGTTAGTTTGTGCCAAATGTCAAGAACCACAGTATTGCATTGTTTTACTCAGAACTGCACATATGATTGACTTCAGCTGCAAGGCTACTGTAATACTGCACTGTAGAAATGCATCTGCCAAGTCTGAGGTTGACCAAGTAATAGACTGTTGTTAAAAAAGTAAACGGTCCCTTTGACATCAAAATTTGATAAGTTGACTGCTATTTTTAAGCCTCATTTTATCCATTTTTTTTTAACCAAAAGTTGAAGTATTGGAAACAAATTGGTAAAACATGGAGTAGTATTTGCATCTCAAGGTGCAAAGGAGAAGCAACATGACTTTGTCTGCTATTTTTTGCAACTCAGTGACCATTCAGCTGCAAAGCAGAGCACGAAATATCAGCTAAAAAAGTCCTTCTGATAGTAACCATAACTTAAATCATCCAAGCAACTTCACACATGCTCCTGGAGGATTTATTTGGGTCTGTAGCAATACAGTCCAAACAGCTGTTAAGTGTATTACATGCACAAGTAAATGGGATTACAGATTCAAACCTATACATACATACATAAATACCAACATTTTTCTGTTATACTGTATGTGATATTGAGTCAGTTGCAGAATGCTAATGCATTAGAAATTGGGATTTCTTTATGCTCATGCCACTTTTACAACAGTATGAAACAAAATGTAGAGCTGTACAGAGAACAGTCAGTGGCTATCGAGAGGAAGTGAAGGACAAGTAAACAACCTTGCGAGACTGCAGGTTTGAAGAACACAGGAACAAAGACAAGTGAGATGAAGGCAGTGTGGAAAGACATATGACTAAAGTCGAAAGGTTGAGTAAGAAATTAAAGGCAAAAATATGGTGATGGATATATGTATGATGGAATATGGGTATGAAGTGAGGGATGAGCATGGTGTGTTAGATGTCATGGATGGACATGCTCAGTGGAGTGGATGACTGTAATTCAACAGTCGGACAGATTAATCTCTGTCCTTTTATACGATGGCAAAGGACACCAGTGGACCATTGAAAGCCGTCAAACTCTTCTATCAGCAAACACCTACAGTATGATGACTGGCTTGTGATGACTTTGCGGCCTTCATATTGTGTTTTTCAAGTCAACAGAAGATGTATTTTAAGCGTTTTCATACTTTGGGAAAATCACAGTTACAATATGAATGTCAATATACTGTATTGGACAATGTGAAAGAAAGGACATTTTTGGTCATTTTCTTCCTTTTAAAGGCACCAATGAAATAAAAAAAAATGTTTTGCAAAATGACAAAGAAAAAGTTTATTTTGCTTGCAGTGAATCTTGCTGGAAACTATATACCAACACAATATGAACGTAAGAGCAGTTTACAAAATTTGTTTACTAATTTTCAGTATTTTAAAGTACACTGACACTGAAACAATAACTAACAGTTGAATTCACAAACACTAGGTTTCTACCCCATTAAAAACTAACTACAGCTACCTGTGCTACACAAACGCTAACCAGGGGGGAAAACAACACATGGACGAGCCACCTTAAAACCTGCTCAAAGTTTCTGACAGAGCAGGGAGACAATTCTAAAAAGGCAATTTATTTCAATATACTCAATATAATGTGTGTGATCAGTAGATAGTAAAGGGGTGAATGTAGATGTAAACTCTGAATTGAAGACAAAACCAGTCATTTATCGGCAGGCCTGCTGTAGGAAATGTAATCCTAATGCCAGAGCCAGGATTTGCGCAAATAGTCATGACGAAGTCAATGAGGGAAACCGGCAGATCTTTAAGGGCAGATTGTACCAGGCAACTCATCCTGCTGATGACCTTCACAAAGACACACACCCCTTGCAACACACACACACACACACACACACACACACACACACACACACACACACAAAACAGCAGCCAGACAAAGAAACCCAGTGGTGTGATGGCAAGGTCATCCCAGTAATGCTGTACTGAAATAGCTGAAACCCATTAACTACATTAGAAATGTGGAACTGACATGGAAAAAGAGACTCACATGAATAAATATGAATATTCTAAAATAAGCAAACCTATTGTTGTTGTTGGGATTGGACACAGGCTTTCTTTAAAAGTTAGCTACCAAACTTGACACTCAAGAGATTTCAAGCATTAGGCGAAATTACAAGCATTAGGTGGTACAGAATGGCAAGCATGACTCTGCATAAGACATCTTTAAATGGAAAAAGAGTCATTTGAATGTGTCCTACTGTAAAGGACACTTCTCTGAAGGCCTGTCCTTTAATTACACTGTATCTACCCTTGGAAGACACCTGCATTCAGCTGCTTTGCCTTTGTGTTCTGCACACTCGTCGTTCACTGACGTCATTGTGATCCAATAATAATGGAATTATAACATCAGTGCAGTGCACAAGGCCAGACCAGCACTGGTTAAGTGGCCAATATCCACAGTGTTACACATCATTAACCTGAACATGGTCTGAGTCTGCTGAGCTGTAGCTCTCTTGTTGTCTCAAGGTCTGTTATTGTGCGAGTCCATTAATTGCTTGCCATTGAGATGTGGAATGTAAGAGAAATGAAACTATTAAATCAATGAGTCATGAAGGTTTAAATGATCTCAGAATAATGCTGATATCATGTTTCCAAAACAGGCTCTGGATTTTCCCCTTAAATAGGATTTCTCATAACTTGCACAAACATCGCTCATGACAGCAGTGTGAACCCGGGGCCTAAACCATGGAATCATAATCAAAATCCTCTGCCATTAAACATCGACCTGCAAAGAGCTAGCTATCATTGTAAGCTGCAGGACAACGCTAACCATAGAAGAAAAAAAAGACCCGTTGAAAGCCTGATTTTACAGAAACTGCTGAAGAAATTACATCTTCATTTCCATCTCAGCCCTACTTGACTTTAAAAGGTTCAACACTACTGTACATAACTGGACTTCTTGGGTAATGAAGTCCCATATATGTTCCGTATTACTATCCCCTGCTGCCAGACTTCGGAGCTGTTTTGTGGTGTATTGAAATAAAAAGAGAGACATCATGTTGTGGGTTAAGTATCATGTTAACATTAGAACTCCTCATGTAGAGGATTGGTGATGAATCCTAAAATGTACCTGTCAAACACTTAACATTCCAGGTTTATTGAATGCAATGAGATGTCAGAATGATAGTTGGCTGCCTGTTCAATCGTCTGTTAAGTGTGGACAGGCCAGCTGGAGTCAGGATTTATGAGCAATTGGGTAGTAATTTCCCTCTCTGAGTTATCTTTGGGTACTCTGAGCACTCCAATGGGTTCCCATCCCCCAGATCTCTGAGGGTTCAGCAAAACCGGTTTGTGTTATTCTGTCAAGCTGAGGTCAGAAATTAATGGCTACCTCCTCGTGGTCCCTGAACTGATTTGATCAGAGTAGTGGAGCAAAGCGAAGTGGTCTGTGTGGGCTGTGGGTATCAGTGAGTGTGCTTGTGTGTGTATGGGCTTGGATCGCTGCTTAAGGTTTCACCATGGGTAATTTATTGCAGCACAGACTCAGAGACACTACTATTTAAGTGAGTGAAGGCTAGTGGTGGAAAGATAGCAGCATGTATTCTTGATCAGCACTTCACTTCATACAATGGGTCCTTAAATGGAGGCACAGTTTCCAAAGTTCCAGCCGCATACAGCTATGCTTTAAATGTGATTATTTATGTTTGTTATTTTTCAGCATTAAGTAATTAGTCACAGTCAGTAAAGGTCTGAAATTAATGCATTTTCAGTCACATGCTTTTTTTTTGTCAACCTGATGTGGATGATGTGGACAGTAAAGAGCCCTCAACCCATCTTGACATCACACAGAGAATTAACATCTGTTGATTGAAATAACAGAAATTCAGTACTTGTATCTAGCACCGCTCACTATTTGTTTTTCCTTTTCTCGTTTTTCCCCTCAGTCTTCGATTCCCTTTTCCTCTCATGTTCCTGCTCTCCTCTGCTTGTAATTTATGCAGCCCTTAACTTTATTGTCCCATTGGAAAATCCTGCTTCACAGACGGTAACAGCCACACAATAAAAACACAACAGCACCATGTAATCATCTAGTTTATTAGAGTTGTTTATCAGTAACCGGGGATGTTGTCTGTTCTCAGCGCCTCTCTCTCGCACTCTCTTAATAACTTCACCCGGACAGCGGGTCGATCGGGTTGGCCCATTAAAAGCATATTGAGCTCATCCCTTAACTGAAAGCCAATGTTTGAACACTTTAACGTCTGTGTATGTTTATGTGCGTTTGTTGTATCTGCATGAGTCACGTCAGGTACAATCATCAAGCCGCAGCAGCCTGTAACGGCACAAATGAGGTCGACCTGCATGTGCCATGTGGAGAACATTTGTTTTGCTTCGTTTCCACTCCTTTTCATGATGCTATTATCAAAGGCATGCTGACCACCCTCATTAATTAGACAGGGATTGTTGTGGTTTTCTGCCTGTGATGCTGTGTTAAACTCTTTGAGTCACTTTTTCAGGGAGGGGATAAATCGAGTAATGTCCGAGTAAAACAAAGAATTAAAAAAAAAAAAAGGATTAGTGTGCATCCTGTGTGTGTGTCATAGACTGCAAATTCTGAGAGGGGGATGAAGCTTGTTAAAAAGTGAGATCAGGGAAGAAAGAAAGAATATATGAAATGAGAGAAGAAGGAACAAAAAAGAGAACAACAAAACCAAACAAAAGAGATAAACAGACAAACAATATTCAAAATGCTCTGTTCAGAGCATTTAGAACAGGAAGAGCTGTCTTTCCCATGAGGTGACTTATTATTGGGGACAAGTTGGGGTCACAACATCTTTCTCTCCTCGGGGAGCAAGGAGGTTAAGGCTCCAATCAGGCTTGTCACATCCCGTTTGATTTCCTGTCAGAGTGGCTGATAACAAGGATTACAGAACTCTGACAGAAGGGAGGTGGCGAAGATGGGAGCTGAAACTGTGGAAAAAAACGGACAGGCTGAGAGACGCACGATGTGTTTATTATCTGTAGAGAAGCATGGAACATTCCTGATGCTTTAAGGAGGATATGGCTTCGCATGTGTACATTCATGGGTTAATGCTTGTCATGCTGCAGCAAAAGTACATTTTTACGAGTGACGTTATTCCACCTTCTCAGATCAACTGCATACATTAGTCACTGAAAAATATGAAAGTAAGATGTGAAACATTGTAGACCTCGACATGTAGCATCAGTCTAAACTAATTATGTTTGCCTGGTGGAATTTATGTGACACAAGGTGATTGGTGGCCTTGTTTGTAGCAATGCCTCTCAAAGGTAAGACCATCATTTCCCATAAATGTGACAGTAATGAGCATGTCTTCTGTTCTCCCCCATCTTTTGTCTTAACTGAGGAGGAAAACATGTTGTTTTTCTTCATTAGCCTTTTACAGACTTCATCATCCTGAGACAGTTTCACACCTGTATTACTTAATTATTGAAGACACTTTGTAAAGCATTGTTTTAAACTACAAAAAAACGTGGGGAAAAACAAACCATCGTATGTAAATTAGCTACATCTGCATGATAACAGCTATGACTGTGCATCATTTCCATTGAGCAACAGGACTGAGGACTTGTAGGTCATATGGACTGTAACTCAGAATACATCAAAAGGCAGAGTTAACATTTAATGATTTTTCTATAAACAGAAGAGGAAAGAAGTGATGCACTTATTTGCATAAAATTGAATGCCTATAAGTTTCATAATGGCCTTTCTTATGTTTCTAAAGATTCTTGGGGCATTTATTGTAGAGTGAGGAGGACACTAGATAGAGTTGGAAATTTGGTGAAGAAAGAGAGTAGGGAATGGCATGCGGGAAGGTAGCCACAGATTGGTTTCGAACCCCAGAACGCCTGCTTGGAGGAACGTAGCCTTTGGACTTGGACCTCCTGAAGTCAAGTCTGAAGATAAATCATTAAGCTTAAGTTATAGTTGGATTTGGCAAGGCTCCAACTTTATACCTAATATATACATTTTATAAAATTATAGGTTGGTACATGTAATATGTTTTTATGTCTGCAACCTCTAAGACCCCTTTTTGTCTTTTTTTCACACATTCACACATAACCATTCACTAATGACAAATCTCATCCAGATCGTATTCCACATTAAGCCACAGTCAGACATTGATGGATAAACCTGTTTCGATTCAGGATCCAATTACTGCTTCGGTGTGCTGACGACAGGGGATCAAACCCCCCCTGTTCTTGTGATAAGTGGATAGCCTGCTCTTTCATTTGGGCCGCAGCCAAAGTACGAATATTTCCCAACATCTCAGTCTGTTCCTTTAAATTTAATACAAATGAGAAAACTGTACCTTTAGGCCCTGGTGGCTAGGTTGTTAAAGTCAAGGTGGGGTAATGATGTGAAAGTGTCATACAGGTTGCTGAAATTATTGACATCATGTCAGGCTGTGCTCCCTTTGTATCTCTGTATACCTGTGTGAGGTGTCTGTGTTTGATCCCTGTCTGTGTGTTTGATCAGTCAGACACACCTTAAGGTCGCCAGAGCTCTGACATGTCCATCAGGGCCCGGCTTTGTTCTGCTGTCAGGGAGCTCAAACAGGCTTTGACTATTTAAAGCACAAAGGGCTTAATAACCCTGAGTCTACCTTTATGAATCACACAATGGGCTTTTACCGTGCTACACATTGTAACGTATAATGGAGCTGCAGTGAAGAAGCCCTCCTGTTAATAAGAGTAAAAAGAACACATTATTTTTGACGAGCATTGATTGGTTGTATGTGTTCCATTGTAAATTTTATGTGTAATATTTTGTATTTCACTTGACATGTTCATCATTACTCATGATGAAAAATAATAATTGTTTTTTTACTTGGTTTTGTTTAATATATGCAGATTTGAAAAGATGCAGTAATGCAACCAAATGCTAATTAGTGGACCGCTCCAGTCAACCTGTCATACACGCTTCACTTCACTCTCTCTCACACACACACACACACACACACACACACACACACAGATATGCCTATAACTGTCAATGCTCACTGGAGTGTGTGTGTGTGTGTGTGTGTGTGTGTGTTTAGTAAGTGTCAGGTGTGAAACATCATATGACAAGACATCATTAAAAATTTTAACCATGTTCATCGTCAAGAACCCACAGGCCATATGGAGGTCATATGGTGTGTGTGTGTGTGTGTGTGTGTGTGTGTGTGTGTATTCGTGTTCTTAAAGATTACATGAACATACAGTATGTGAGGTTTGCATACATTGTGAAATGACCACCTTACTTCCTTTATAGTCCTTCCTTAGCAATGTTTTTTTTGTTTAAAATTTGATACAAAACCCTAAAATGTTTTATGGCTAATTATTTGTGCATTCAAACATAAATGTCTTATATGTCCCAAAAAATCAGACACATTTTTCTTGAAAGCTTCAGCAGGAAGACTTTTTTAAACATATTGTTTGATCCCATACCATCAGTATTTGCATGTTAGCATGAGAAAGGACTCTTGTCCAAACGTAAACTGTGCAGTGAGATTAAAAGGCCTCTCGTTTGGAGAGCAGTGAGGTGTTAGTGCACATGACACTCTATTATTAGGACATAACAGGACGAGGTGCTGTGTTGTGGTTCTCTGGGACGCCCTCTGTCACACTCACCAGATGGATGCTCTCTGTGTTGGTGGAGAAGCTTGTGTTGTGTGTGTGTCTCTGTGTTCTTGTTCACATATGGTTTCTCTCTGTGACTCTGTGCTAACAGTTGCTGGCAGCTCAGGTGTCTGCAAGTGAGAAAACAGGGAGCGATGGGAGGAGGATGATGAGAAGCTTAACCCTTGTTGAACTAGTCAGAATGACATAAACAAGAAATGACCATCAAGGGAATTGAGAAAGGAAAAAGCACCTATATACCTTGCAGCTGTTATAATTAATGTACTCATAGGAGAGTGCAATTGCCAATCAATTCAGAATGTTTAAGCCATTGCAGGAACAATTTAAATGTGAGTTCTTTCCAATTTTATTTTAACGTTATGTTTCATTGGCTGAGGCGGGAAAATAAAACACTATGACCAAGAAGGCCTAAGTTGGAAGTAACATTTTCTCTGGAATTTAAATATTGGCTGTGATTGTCTTTTTGCTGTTAATGTAAGTCCAGTATTTTACCTCTTACTCTAAAGCCGTCTGCCAATTGAACTGACCACCAATCCATCTACTTCACACGCACCGAGTCGTTTTAATCCTTTCTAAGCAGCAGATAAGAAGTAACAGATCTTGACTGTTGTAGGCCAGTAGGTAGTATTAGCCTTCTGTTCAGATTAGGCTGTAAATCACTAGGTGGGATACAAACAAGTCCCTGTATGAGTAATAAAGAAGTTCAGGTTTATATCAAGACAGGGGACAGTTTGTGGAATATATTTTAAAGCATGATGGGGCACTGAGAAGTAATCATACGCTGTATAAAACATGGAAGTAGGCTAAGTAGCCTTACCTATTGGTCTTGTACATACAGTATTACTTTGTAATTTCTTGTTTATATTTTTTAGTTATTTTTTTTATATTTAATGTTACATTTAAGAACACAGTCTACCAAAGTTAAAATCCTTGTGTGCTAAACATACCTGACCAATAAAACTGATTTATATTCATTCATATTGGAAACACCTGTTATTCAGATCAGCCACACCATAACTATGCACAACGAGGATTAATAGGAGAAAACAGTTGAGTTATTTAAAAAAAAAAAAATCCCCTCTTGATCAGTGTGTTAAATACATGTATTAGCTTTTCAGACCAAAACTGTTTCATGGGGCTGTTATTTTTTTCTGCCTTTAAAATGGACATTTTCCACATGGTTGTTTGTTACACCCCACCATAAGGCAGCCCTTTAAGGTTAACAAAAACAACCCGCAACTGAACCCATGATGAAGTGACTTAAAACTCTTTCAAAAGTCAAAACCAAGGGATTGTTTAGCTAGTTATCTTAGAAGTTGAAAGTCACCAGAAGACTAAATCAACAAGAGACCCCACAACCCCTGACTGAGTGGCAAAACCCTCAACAGAGCGCAGTACAGAGCCTTTAAACACTGAGGCCAGGTGTGCCTCGTTGTGCAATCAGAGCTGAAGATAACAGAAGAGGGGAGAAAAACTGCAGATTTTCGTAACGCCTGTCTGGGACTCTGGGGCTTTTGTTGCCAGCTTGCCCAAATTTGCTCTATAGTGTCATCCTCATTTTTAAAACCAAAGGTTGCCACTTGGTAATACCGCCTAAAACCCTAATAACCAGACCAAAAAAACAACTGAACAACAACCAGAAAGATAGTTATATTACTTCTGTCCCAGCAATCACCTGGTAACACAAACAGATAATCAGAATACCCAAAGTAACACATGTGACATCCAGATTTTGAAGTCAATACTTCCCTCTCTGTTTCCTCAACTACATTGAAAGTTAAAGTATCATGATCATCACCATTTGCTCTGTTCGTATTAACAAAAATAATAACCTCGCACAATATACAGAGATATTGAACGATACATCATGTCCATGATACATTCGCACTGCTTTGCATTTGAGCTGCAAAATATTTCCGAGAGAGAAAGCAGGAAAAGAAAAACGAGTTAGAGAAAAAGAAACAAGTTGGGAAACAAAATCAGCTTGCAATACAATTAGTGAAACATTTCTGCTGTTTGTGTTGTGCATTAACTGCTGTCGCATAGCCACACATATTATGAAATCGGGTCATTTTATGAGAAAGCACAGAAGGAATCTGATCAGAGTTTCATCAAACACCGTTTACAGACAAACACGATCATATCTCAGTAAACCCAACATCATTTTTCAAATACACACAGAGGTATTTCACTGTTAGCTCTTGGTGATATTTTTGTAAATTGGGTGAGAGGAAGTAGTATCAACTTGATGATGATTTGGGTTTGGATTTGAACGAGAGGGGGGGGGGGGGATTCTTTGTTTTGAGACCTTTTGAATGGTCTTGTTGTATTCTTGTTTTGTTTCTTACTCCATCCAAACACCTCCTCTCCTCTCTGCATCCAACCATCTTGTTACCCCCCCTCCCCCATCCTTCCTCTCTTTCCTCTTTCTGTCTTTACATTAATGTGATGCCAGCAGGGCATCTTGGCGACAGGCTGCAGAAGCTGTCGCCACGGCAACATATCATAGTCTGTGGTTGTTGAGGCGTTTTGTCTGGAGGCAGGGGCGGGTGGTGTTGGGGGGTGGGGGGGGGGGGGGGGGGGGCTACATCCTTTGCGTGCTGAAACTGCTCCTCAGAGAAGTGAAGGCCAGACAATCAAATATTAAATTCTCTACACGCTTAGCTCTTTCTCCATCTCTTACTCCAGCTCTTTTCTTTTTCCCCGCCCCCATCTTCACCTTATTTATACACCTTGTCTTTGTTTTCTAGTCTAATGCGGCAATGCATTAGAATCCTTTATTAGGGCTTTTTTTTTACACAGTCATGACATTGAAACATGTACAAACTGTTATACCACGGTGAGAAAAAAAACGCCTTATTCAGCTTAATTTAGTCAAGCCGCTCTTCCTTCTCACTTAACGTAATGTGAATACATTTACTCCCAGTAACACATAATCAAATGTTCTCCACTTTTCTGTTGTATGCACACTCCATGTTGAAGGTTTAGAGTTTGTTTCCTACTTACCTACTTTCTTGAATTGCCCCCCGGGGACAAATAAAGTTTTTGGAATTTGAATGACTGTGCACACAGTTTGATCAGGGAACAGTGCAATGAGCATGCAAGGCTCAGGGTACTTCAAACATTAGCTGGTCGATCGCTGAAGCAGCAGTTTGCTTCGGCTGAAAAAGGGAGCTGCATCTGATCAATTGCCCTGGAACAAGAATAAAGAGTACCTGTAACTGGAGAGAAAAGCTTCAAGGTCATAACTGTAAAACGAGTCCCTTTTAACCCATTTTTGCCCTCAGCAAGAACTCTACTCTTTCCCCCACAGTCAATATAAGTTCTAGTCTGTATTTTGGGGCTGAAACAATGAGCCAATGAAGGAACTCACCTAAATCATAAAATCTGAGATCATTAATGTCGACGAAACAAACATTTGCTTATTTCTACATGAAATTAGACAATTAGACATTTAATGAGGTTGTTGGAGTAATAGGACCCTGAGGAGTGATGGAGGGGGGCAGCTTTGAGGAGGAGGGTGGGGGTAGTTGGGCATTAAGGTATTAAGGTTTGATACCCACTTATTTTATTTTATCACACACACACACACACACACACACACACACACACACACACACACACACACACACACACATGTACTCCGCACTCTCTACGTTGTAGCAGGCGTGGCTCTGTTCAGCTTCCAACCCTTCTGGGCATACATAAAACACACAAATCCTTCCCTACACACACATACATACACACACACACACACACACACACACACACACAAATATGCCACACTTGCACAAAAACATATAAACACACAGCTGTAGCAGACATATGAATGCAACATACACGCCATACACACATGAATAATTCAGATCAATACAAAGCAGCAGGTTGAGCTGGAAGGAGTGTTTGTTTGTGCAAGGTCACCTACTAACACACTGCCTTAATAAACAGAGTGTGAGAGAGACACACACAAACACACGCTCGCACATTGGCAGACATACACACAGGCTTTTCTCTGGTGGAGGTGGCTGGAAGTGAGCAGCAATTCTGCTAACAAAGAACAGCAAATCCTCTTTCCTCTGCCCCTCCTTCCTTCCTTCGTTCCTTCCCCTCCCTTCTTCCTTCCCTACTCTTCTCATCTGTTATCATTTTTTTTCTCATTCTCTCTTCATTGATCTTTTGTTTTGTATTTTTGCCAGTGTGTGCAGAGCCAACGTGAACAGAAGAAGAGGAGAAGATGGGTTATGCCTGTCTGAAATACAGCCTGTTGTTGTCATGATTACTTATCAGAGGAGAGACAGAGAAATTGAAATAAACAGTGAAAAGGATGGAAAGACAAAGTCAGGGCAATGACAAAGAAAGAGGCACACTGTTGACACACTTTGTGCATCTGTGTATATGTGTGTGTTCTTCCTGCAGATCAAGTGTAACATCCGTCCCCTATCAGTATTCTGATGCTTTTTTGCAGTGCTAATGCCATGCTAATGCCATGCTAATTGACCATTCTTTCTCTTGGCTTTAGCCACACTGATATAAATGTTGGCTGAATCACTGTAGTGTTACATCATGACAGTGTTCATTTAAGAAAAAAACAACAGGCATGCTGGGAAATTTTAACAACACACAAAGGCTCAAATGATGTTGTTTGTGTTGCATCAAGCAGAGCTTGAATGTATAAATAATCATACTTTGATTTGACTCCATTTAAATAATAAAGACAAAACAAATTAAGCTCTTTGGACACTATCTAGAAAAATAACAGGGACAGTTGAGCTTCATGTGATCTTTTATTAAGTTTCAGCTTGATATGGTCAGTTGTATGAGGCTGTGGGAAATTTCATCCGGTCTCAGAGAATTTAGGTGGGTTTTCAAAAGAAATTAATGTTTAGAATATTTGCAACCAATCAGCTGTGTGTTATTTTGCAGATGAAAATGAATAAATCCCTCATTCATGACACCATTCTGAAATTACCCTGAAAATAGTGAAGGCCTATGAACGGCACTGTATGAATCTTATCTGATCGAAATCAATTCTGACATTATGGATCTCCCTTGTGAGTCAATCTCAGCTTCATTGTTCATTTCATTGCTCGGCTTGCAGACACAAAGGACAAAAAACACTTGATTTATATCATTCAGTCTGTCTCGGTGTGCCGGTTCACGACCTTATCTCCCTGACAACCGGAGTGAGACGGTTAAGTTAATATTTTTCTGTCATTTTTCAGTCTGCATGTATGTGTGTGTAATGAAATTACATTTCAGGACCAGCCAGTCATGTTGACCTCGGCTTCCCCACACATCACTGTGAAATACCTTTCATTTCCTTTCCTCCACCTTGAGAAGTCCTCTATTCACAGATTCAGTTTATGAGGACATAGATCTAGATTTCAGAAGTTGTCTGGTTTCTGTTTGTAGTCCAGTTAGTGTTATCCATGAGTGTTTCAGCTAGATTTCTCTAATATCTTGTCAATATATAAAGATTGTCTTCAAATGAATAGAGAAAGCATAACTGCTTTATAGTAATTCATGAACAATTTCGATCGATTTGATATCTGATCCTTAAATAAAGCTACATCAACAACATCACAACAAAGAGGCTTCATGCTCGAAGCGCTGACAATGAATGGTTTGTTTATTTCCTAATTCAGCGCTCGCAGGGTGTTATGGTGTTTTCACAAAACGTGTGGGTTAAAGTGTGTTATACTATACTGCAGAGTGTAGAATCAGCGTGAGTGTGTCGTAATGAGCCGAGCAGACTGGGGATTTGTGAAGCGCTTGTGTTGCTTTCCTCTTATCTGCTCTGCTCTGTTGTGCTCTGAGCTGCTTTCCTCTGCAGCAGACAACCGGAGAGGGCTGCTTTACACTGCATTTGCATCCCTAGGAATCATAGAAAGAGCTGTTATAATGTGTAACGAAGGATAAATATGACTTTACAATCTGCGTGCAACATGACAGAACATCCATTTGTATAGTTGAACAAACATGATTCAATTGTTGTCCGTTGGTAAATGGCAGGATTTGATCAAAGAAATGTCACCGTCAGTATCTTTTTCTTTGCTTACATGCAACACAGGCTAACCCAAAAACACACACAGACACACACAGACCCTAGTTATGTAACCCATGTTGTGTTGTGTTGTGTTGTGTTGTGTTGTGTTGTGGGGACTCTTTGTTGGAATCTGTGTGGTGGTAATGATGAAGAGACAGAAATGCTTTGTTCCCCGTGGCTGAGAATGGCCCCTTGCCTGCAAGAGCAAGAGATGTGTGTGTGTGTAGGTGTGTGTGTTTGTGTGTGTGTGTGTGTGTGTGTGTGTGTGTGTGTGTGTGTGTGTGTGTGTGTGTGTGTGTGTGTGTGTGTGTGTGTGTGTGTGTGTTCTTCTGTTGTTGTATGCACATCAAACAATTCATTTTCCGGACTCTTTTAATGTGCACACACTGTCACTTGCGTACACATGCACAGTTTCGCTCAGCATTTTGATATCAGTTCTGCCCTCTGAAGAAATATTTCCTGTAGTAATTCAGTGACTAAATAAAAACCCCACATTGAAAAATAAATAAAAATAAAATCTTCTCTATTAAAAATGCAACTTTGCAGGGTGTTGAGCTTGCTTGTGCCTTTAAAAATAGACACATCTATGCCTGCTAGATTTGCATCCCTTGTTCCTGGTCACCTCGGAATGAGGGATGTTCCTCAGCGACTAGCTTCAATAATTTAAGGGAAATTTGAATTCAGACTTACCAATTATTTAAAGGTAAGAAAACACTCACTCATAACAGCATAATTTACCCATCATTTAACCTTTACAGGTAAATTATGTTGTTTGGTTTGCTAAGTGTTGCTAATGTTAGCAGTACTAGCCCCGCCAGCCTCTGCTGTGCTCCCTGCAGATTAACACAACATGCCCATGTTAAATGTGGTCACGCATTGCTTTGGTCACTTTAACAGTTTATCCTGACACAGCCTACATATGACTTTTTCTCCATTTATTGGATCGAAATACTGCCAAACAGCATTGCTTTTATAGTACTTTATCTGTTCACTGTGCTTGTTTACATCTGGGAAGTAGAGGGGTAGGGGAAAAATACCAGAATAGTTAAACTGTTTAGAGAGGGTTTGAGGGCAACACCTCCTATGCTACCTGGTTGTTTATGTATAAGTTATGTAAGAAAATACCATGTGATTTTAGAAGACCATACAGATCAAAACAACAACAGGTTCAAAGCTTGTTAGGGTTAACATAAAGGGACAGCAGAGTCAATTGAAAAAAATACACCTAAAATCCATTCCAACTTGATATTCTTCTCCTCGTCTTCGAAGCTCCCAGGATTTCATGGCTGCGTGGTTCACATTAGTCTGTTCGCTGAGAGTAAATCTGATTTGTGTGCTGCTTCCTTTCTCCCTACCTCCACATCCCCAGAGTGCCATCTCATCTTTTAGCAGTTAACCTGTGTGACGGGTTCTAACCTGACAGGGCTGTTAAAATCATTTCTATATCAGCACACTGTAAAAGTGTCTCTGGTCTGTCAACCAGAGAGCACGAGGACTTCTCTATTCAGCACTTTTTAAAAATACTACTCTGTTTATTGCTGCCTTTTGAGGTGAAACAGAACTGTTTTTAGTCCTTTGTTTCTATTTTCAGCTGACTGACTGACTATAATGACTGATTTCATCTTTTAATAAGTTTGAGCTTTGTGTCCTGTGTCCTCATTACCCCTCGGTCAGTCCTATCATAATATGCTTGCAGTGGTTCTATCATTAATGTTTGAAGAGTTTCTCGATTTCATCATTTTCTTCATGTTTTTATCCTTTATAAGCCAGTTTACCAGCCTTTCCCCACCGTCCACAGGGTATTTCATCAGCTCTCTCTCACTCTGTGTTTGATCTGGCCCTGTTGTGAGTGTCACAGCTGGTTGAGCTGCAGATCAGATTGGATTGGAAGGAGGAGAGTTCACAGCGCTGTGCTGGGCTGTGCTTCTTCATCCATGCCAGTGGAATGACAACATCTTCTTTTTCTCCCTCTGCCATGGCTCTTGTTTTGTTTCTCTTAGACTTTTTTCTCTTTTTATATGCCCTCCCTTTCTCTTTCCCTCTCTGTTCTCGTCAGATTTTCGTCACCAAATAGTCTGAATATAGGGAAATGTTACCTGATAAAAAGCTTTGCAGCAAACTGAAGTAGCAAAGGACATGGCCAAAAGCTGTTAAATATGTGATCAGATAGCACAGGACTCAACCTGTTATCTTATCTGCTTTGTAACTGGAGACCTGCAACCTCCGGAACATGAGAACAAGGCTCTGTTCACGGTGTGTGTGTGTGTGTGTGTGTGTGTGTGCGTGTGCGTGTGCGCGCGTGTGTGAATTATGTAATAAGTAATGAACAGCTCCTGGCATTCTTTTGTAAAAGTCAGAATAAGAGGTAGTTAAAATGTTTTTTTCAAGAAATTAAACTTATCAGATGCGGAGTAGTCTGTAGCCTGTGGTTATGTTGTGCCCCATGTACAGAGGCTGTAGTCCTCGTATTCGTAACAGTGGTCGTGAGCCGGAATCCAACCTCGTCGATTTGCTGCATGTCATCCCCCACTCTCTCGTCCTGATATTTCCTCTCCCTCTTCATTATCTTTTAAAAAAGTGTCAGATGCTGTTGGTTATAAGTGTGAGTTCATGATTAGAAGAAAACACACAATTCAGCACTTGATCATATCATTACAGACACATAGCATCCATCAAACTATGGCTTCAATTATTGGCCAAAAAAGTCCCCAATTTAACAGATACGCTGACAGCTGACACTGCTGCTCACCTGTTCATATAACTGGTAATTTGAGGCAACTCAGACACGTTGCAGACAGATTATTATCAGCTCAGTCAAGTGTTTCACAATCGGACTCAGCAGTTTTATGTTCTGGCTGTTCAGGTATCTAATTGTGCCTTTTCTGCTGGTTTTTGTTGTGTATGTGTATTATGTCATATTTGAGAAGTTTAGGCAAGTTAGTTAGTTAAACCTACTCTTCTGAAGTAAAACATATTTAAGCAGAAGAGGGCTTTAACACAAGTCAGTTTCATATCGCAAGAAAGGCTTTTGTTTAGAAAAGTTGAACATTTGATTAGCAAATCAAAAATGTGTCTCCCTCTTACTTTCAGTTTTTAGAATTGCTGGGGGGTCATGTGCACACTCTCGCATGAATGAATCGCCTTTACGTGGAAGTCTTTCTCCAACTAAATGCTGCTCAGCTAAAAAGCCTGATTCAATAGTACCGACATCTGTTCAACATCCTGCCAGAATCAATGTTTCCATTATAGGGCAGGATTATTGATCAGTTAGTTTAGAGCCATTAATAGACTGTTTGCATCCTGATAAACTGATGTTAAAGTGGGTTAGGACTGAGAGAGAGAGGTAGAGCAGAGGAAAAGGGCAGGGACAAACAGTGTTAGGTGAAAAATGTTAATGTTGGTAAATAGAACAAAAAGGGCTATGGAGGGAAGAGAGAGAAGAAAGGAACGCTGGGAGTTCATAGGGAAGACAAAGAATAGGTGAGGACGGTAGAGAAACAAGTAAAGAAACACCCGTCATGCACATACTGCACTGCACCCGAAACTGGACATGAGAGGAATTTTAAAAGGTGTGTGAAGGTTAACTATTTTAACAATTTTCTCCTTAAGTTTAACTATACATAACATTACAAAACTAAACTACAGAGATTGAGTAAAGTAGGGTTTTTTTAAGTTACATTTCTGTCTTCCTGCTGTATCTTTTTTCTTTCTTCTACCCCTCCATTTCTTTCTTTGTTGTCACTGGTTTCATTGCAGAGTAACTTGTTTCCATGGAAACGGACTGAGCGAGATAAGCTGTGCTGCTTTCACTGCAGCGTCCATCCTGCCGCTGCTGCGCATGTGTCTTTGTGTGTGTGTGTGTGTGTGTGTGTGTGAGTGTGTGTGTGGACTAGGATAATGATTTATGAGAGTCTAATTCACTGGTCAGACACTTGGATGAACAGAGGGTTGCGTGTGTTCAGGCATGTGTGTGATTTGAGAAGGTTTAGTAATGCATCAGAATTCTTTGTCATATATGCTGATACTGATGTTTTGATTTCCTCCCTTATTTTGCTATGCTGTCTTTTTTTTTGCATCTCTCTCCTTCATTCTCTTCTCCTCTCTCCTCCCTCTTCTCTCTTTCTCTCTCTCTCTTTCATTCGTACTTCCACATCAGAGCTGTAACTTCAGACTCTCATCAGTGTCTCCGTGGTGATCATAATCACTTCGGGGAGGATCAACATCACCAAAGCAATGAACACAGGGTGAAAAATGATGGAGTGGAAAGCTGCCCTGTGATATAAGAGTTTCAAAAAAGACAAAGCACTTGCCCTAACGAAATAGTGTGATGTGTCCGTACCATGAGCAGGAACACTCCCACAGTCTGGATTGTCTTTCTTGGCCTAAATCAAATCAAAACAAAATAAAAAGACATAAATAATGTAATCATGTAGCTGACAGATTCATTTACCCAAGGTAGATTAAAACAGTATTATTTTTAATCTTGTGCCTTGGACAGTGGATAGAGCAGGAAATGAGGAGAGGGAGTGACATGATGAGGGAGCAGCAGGTCGGTATTGAACCCAGCCCGTCCGTTTGGAGGGCAAAAACCTCCGTACCTATAGTGCGACCTAACCATTAGGCAATCAGGGCCACATGCATATTTACAAACAGTTTGCATAGGTTAATTTCAAATGATGGGGATGATATTTCCTTGATTAAATGTGTCTCCAGATAAAATCAGGATATCTCACATTTATTTGGCATCTTTATTAATTAAACATGCAGCTGAGAGCAGTGCTAATAGATTCCTCTTTGTTTTATATGTAAATGGCCTGAGTTGTTTTGGTCTTTGTAATTAATTTCATTCAAGACAAGATCAATGTGATATTGAGTGTGTTATCGTTTGTGCAGAAGCAGGCAGCTTAAAGGCTCCAGATGAGATCAGATTAAAATCATATGGTGGGTAGGTTGTGGATAGTTGTGTTTTGTTACACAATGAGTGTCTTGTCATTTTGAAAATATTCAGTGTGAAAACTGTTCCATGAGAATGTGTTGTATTTCCATTTCAAATGTAAACCAAAGACTCTGAACACTCTTGCTTGATGTGATTTTCTGCACGTATGGAAAGGCAACAACGCATCCTCTTGAAAATACATTTATGTCCCACTTTACTTCTTGATTGAAGGTCCTCTCATGACTTAGCCTGTTTTGTGTCAGACAGGAAACATTCATTCCACAGCTCACTGAAATGTTTCACAGTCGATGCAGTGTCACGTCCTCCTAATGAGCGTCTGTTTGTCTCTCCGTCTCAGAACTCCCAGAAGAAAAGAGGAGCACGACCCAACAACAAACCTGACAAGAAGCTTGCTCCACAGGTAACACACACACACACACGCACGCACCCACACACACACACACACACATGCTTCCACTCTGCTATGTTTCTTAACAACAAATCAATAACCTAACCCTATCCATTAAAGACAAAGAGAGACAATGCCTTCCATAACACACACACCACAAGGCCAGAATAAAACTGACGAAAAGTAACGTAAAAAAATAACATACAAGTGAGTTTTAAATAAAGACAAGTCGATCTGGAAGAAATCAAACAGGGGTGAAGGACAACAACATTACAGTCTTTACAAGATTATTTTTTTCTGTAAGATGGATGGACCAAATAATTCTCCAATAAGCCTACTCTGTGTTTTCATTTGATCTGTCATTGTCCTGCTAGATAATAAATGATATCATCCCAGCTTCCATGTAGCATTTGTGTTGTCAGCATCACCTGAGGCCAGATGGGGGCCAGAAATGTGATTGCTTGTGCTGCAGTGGAGATGACAAAAGACATCAATACTCACTGTCATTTCCACTAACCTGTATCAAGAGAGCTGCAGTCGTTCAAAATAATAAGATTTGATTGGAAACTGAACCTGTTATTTCACAAATCCACTCCCTCATGAACTTTTGCACCATTAACCTTCGCCACATATGATCGCAATCAGCAACAACACCAAGATGTTTGGTGCAGTGAAGCACAAATGTAAATGTATCCTTTCATAGCCAATAGGAATCAAAACAATGGGAGGCAGAGTCTACTGAGTGTAAGAGGAGTTTATGTTTCGGTTGCCTATTGTAGATTCAACAGAATCGGGTGTTGATTGCAGATTCCAACTGCTATGTTTGAAATTAAACACGTTTCAGTATTTAGCGTGTTCCTGCCTCACAGTTCATGATTGTGCAGTTTGTGTGTCTCTTGTGTTTGTGACCCATATCCTCAGGGGTTCACACTCTCTCTGTACAAACAAGCTCTGTACATTTGACGCAGACAGATCAGCAGTTCCTGTACTCCTTACTCGTCTCCGTGTGCTCTCGTTCTATTATCTGCCCTCGGTCTGTTTCTGCAGGTGTTTGGGTTTAATATAATCTGTGAATAGCAGCCTTTGTTTATGTTTGGATTATAGATCAGGCCCTGACATCTCTCTTTAAATCTATGCCTCCTCCTGGTTCTGGTTCTGCATAGAAATAATGCTGTTTCTGTGGCTACACTTTCCCAAAGTTTTCTTACATTTTTACAGTTACATGTCACTTAAATAGCTCACACACTGCTCTATTCACTTTTTCCCAATCTGTGAAATGTGCATTTAAGTATATAGAACTGAACATGCTCTGGTGTTTAGGGTATAAAAAATACAAATGAAAAACAAACAGGTGTGATATATCACTCCATGAGGTGTTTGCGGTGAAACTAATTTTCTCAATCATCATCTTTCACGAGATGCTGAGCTACACTAGACCAGGCTGAGTCTCCAAGCCACATACCATAAATGGCTATAAATTCTCTGGCTCTCGCCTTGCTTAATGTGGTTGGAAATGCTCCACATGGGCTGTAAAACAAATACAGCCACAGAAGTGCTTCTTAGGAATGGGAGCACAGGATCATCCAGGGTCAGCAGCCCTCAGCTGAGTTTGGGATGAAAGAAAAAGATACTTTAAAGACTAAAAATTGTCTTCAAGAAACAAGAAACAAAAAAGAGTCCTTTAAATATGGCTATTATTATCTGATTATATCATGTAGTTGTGTTTTAGTCCTTGCCATTGGCCTTTAGTAGTCAGATAAACGTGGTTAAAATGGACTTGAGCTTGTACAGCACTTTTCTTCTGACTACGTAAAGCACTTTTAAACCGCAGGTCACAACTACACATTCACACAGTGATGGCAGAGGATGCTTTGTAAAGCTTCCATCAGTGTTAACTAATCCTTCATACACATTGACATGTAAGAGTGTTTAGTTTGCATGCTCCATATGCAGAGGCTATGGTCCTCGAAGTGGGCAGCCCAGGTTCGAATCCGACCTTTGGCTGTTTTTCTGCACGTCATTCCCCAATTTCTGTATTTCCTCGATTTCTAGCTCCACTCACTCTCCTGTCTCTCAAATAAAGGCACAAAAAGATCTAAAATAAAATCGTGAGAATAACAATTGAAAAACACGAAATAAAATTGCACATTACCTCAACACATGATTAAACCCTTATTGGATAGTTTATACAAAGCTATTTGAATAAGAACAAGTGTATGTAGGTCTACTGTGTTGGAAAAAAAATGTTGAGACCTGGAATGAGAGCCATTACTAAAAAACATGATCATCTTTGGCAGCAGCGATGTATTATCTTTTTTCCGTTTGGGTCCAGGGAGTTTCAAAAGCAAAAAGGTTGGGAACCACTGGGACAGCCGACTGCTTCCTCTCCTCTGCATAGTTCTAGTGATTTGCTTGTTCAACTGTCTGTGAACTGTTTTAATCTCACGGTACTCTATTTTGTGAACTGGTAGGTTTGGAAAATGGCAAAGCACTAATGAGTGTGTTTTAGTGTCATGCTTTTGTCTGTTTTTCATAAAAACCTCAAACACAGTCAGACTCTGATTTCACCACAAGTTCATCAGGAACCTCTTTGTCATTATCTCTTTATTTCAGGGCCATTTTAAGCAACATTAAAAGCCAGTCCATCCCACTGTAGCTGCGGTGCTATAATGGGTTGTGGCTTGTGTTCAACTTAATTATGTTAATTTTCCTCCTATAAACGCCAGAGATGACTTCAGGAGAATCTCTTTGCTTTGAAAAATACACTGGATGGATTAATTGAAGGAGGTCGCTGTGAGGACTATAATTGCTCTGGGACGCCAGAGTTTAACTGTCCAGCATTCTGGAGGTGCTGTGGCACTAAAACACAGATGTAAGGAGATTCCCCACATGAAAACCCTGTCAATGTCGTCCTGGATCTTGCTGCCAGTGGGTCTACACAGTTGAGTTGTGGGGAGGATTAGGGTTAGGTAGTGTCAGAGTTGTCACTACCTGGAGCTTGCATGTCCAGACCTTGGGTCTGTCTGTTTTGCTTGAGGGTAGGTTATGTAACTTATCAGTAGGATGGAGGGGCATGACTGGAGGAAGGGTTGCCTACTGCATGAAAAGTAGGATTTTCTGCAGTACACCGAAAATTATCAGCACAGGCAAACTTCATCGTAAACTGCCATTAACTGTCGGGAATAATGGGCAATTGCAGTGGTCCTCACTCAGTACTTCTCCTTCGACAGGGCACAAATATCTTGTGTTTATTTCAAAATTGTTGAATCCCTTTTGTATCCCAGTTTGTATTTTAAAAAAGAATGCGCATAATTTTTGTAGTTTCCCGTTAGCGCATTTTTCTTTGTGTCGGCAATTGCAGCAACACATTTCTTTATTGATTACTTTCTGTAAGGAATTTCCATAAAACAAGTTTTAAAGACCCCAAGAGGATTAATCAATCAGTCAAGCTCTCAATGCATGAATCCATCCTTCAATCATTAACGAGAGACCCAAAGTTGCAACTGCACCTTTCATGATATGAGATGCGTGCATGTCAGCCTCTTGTTGATGCAGCAGATTTTTGTAACTATGTCATCTCAGTGCTCTCCTCTCTTTCTGCCCTGTCACTGCAGGAGGACAGTTCTGACTTAAAGTGTCAACTCCACTTTGCAAAAGAAGAATCAGCCCTGATGTGCAAGAAGCTGACGAAGCTGGTGAAGGACGGCGAGGCCATGAAGGAGGAGCTCGCCAAGTTCAGGTCGCTGTATGGAGACGTCAACGCCTCGCTCACCGTGGAGGAGGTAAGGGAATATGGAGGATGTAAAGACCTAGGAGGAAGAAGTTTGTCATTGCCACATGGTGATTAATGAGGAAATTAGCAGGGACAAATTAGTGGTCTGTGAACAAGGCCGTGAAACGAGAGCTTGTTGTGTCCAGAACACTGTATGACCAAAAAACGCTCTCACGGATCTTCGCTCATATTTGGAGCTGACAAACAGCCATTGGAAGTGTTTCCTGGAAACAAGTTTTGGAAAAGCTCAACCATGTGATACTCAACTTCTGCTCTGTAGAACTGTCTATGAGTTGCAATAGAGTACCACTAGGCTTTTATTGAGACCAAGGGCAGTGAAATCTCACCACCACTCCCTGAAAAGCCTGGGAAAATTCTTGTAAAATGTAATTGCATTGTTTTAGAAACAGCCCAAAATGCTCTCTCGCTCATTATGCCTCTCAATTTTGAGCCATTTCACTGACAAATTCGATAAAGCCAGCATGAACAAACATTACAACAAACAGAAGCGTTTTCCCATATTCTTAACAATTGTTATAAAACTGCAATTTTTTACGATGAGTGTTTTAATAAATTGTACAGATCTTAGGATAGACTTAAGAAGAAATAAACAAAAGCGCTTCACACCCACACCCAGGTTGCCGACTCTCCCCACACCCGTGAGGCTGAGATCAGAGTCCACTTGAAGCTGGTGGAGGAGGAGGCCAACCTGCTGAGTCGACGCATCGTGGAGCTGGAGGTGGAGAACAGGGGACTCCGAGCTGAGATGGAGGACATGAAGGGACCACAAGGTAGTTACGCTACTAATTAGCATGCTAATAAGCAACTCGTTAAAGGTGAATTTTGTGACTTTAATTTCACATGTTACCAAAAGGCTACATCTTTGAAAAAAATGTGTCTTTAGTTCTTTCTGATAGACTTAGATTGACTGGCGTCCTTATCATTCTCATGTCTATACAAAAACATAGTACTTGCAGCAAGTTAGCTTAGCTTGGCACAAACCCTGGGAAACAAGCAGGAACACATTGGAGTTTACCTCTTCAATGAACTTTCTGATTTTTTGTATTTGGTCAGGTTAGCTGTTTCTCTTTGGTCAGTATAAAAATAATAGTTATATCAACCTACTTCTAAACGGTTTGACCTCTCATTGTTTCCTCTCCCATAGATGGTCCTCAAGAACTCTCAGGTGTTGGTGGTGGCCTTGGGACAGGTGTTGGTCTTGGAGGAGGGGCCATGGTGCTTGGTGGAGGGGCTTCATCTGAGAACGTTATGGAGCTCCAGAGACACCTCCAGTTTGTGGAGGAAGAGGCGGAACTTCTGAGGCGGTCTTTAATCGAGATGGAAGAACAAAACAAGCTTCTGATGAACGAGATTAACCGCTATAAATCGGAAATCCCACCGCCAACATCCACACTTTCGTCCAATTCATTAGCATCACTGACAGACGGGCTGCTCAATGACAGCCCGGTGCACTCCATACAAGAAGGGGCAGTTCTTATCAGCACCGATGCCCCGGCCCAGGAGGAGGAGCTCAGATTGGCGAGGTTACAGATCGGAGAGCTGAGTGGAAAGGTGAAAAAGCTGCAGTACGAGAACAGAGTGCTTCTGTCCAACCTGCAACGCTGTGATCTGGCCTCCTACCATGCACCTTCCTCTTCCTCATCTTCCTCCTCATTAAGATTAGCTCTGGAGACTGACGCCGAGGCTGGAGACTCAGCTGAGTGCCTCCCAACCAGGTATGATCACATTTTGTAAGAAGGATTGGGGTGTTGTTTTGGTGCTAAACGAAGAACTGTATTTAGATCTCTCTCATGTTTCAGTAAGATTTTTTTTTTTTGGAGTACCTCAACAACAATGTTGAAAACTTGATGAATAAAAACAAACACTGTCTACATTTGTAACAAATTCTACAGTATCCCATTTTATTTCTCAGAGTTCTACAGGTAGCAGAGTCAGGTTTCTCAAAATTGGGATAGGGGATTTTCCCAGTTTCTTAAACCGGGATATGACATTTATGTTGCCAAACACACAAAAAAAGGATTCAAAAAATAAGTTAATGAAGTCTATGTGAAAGCACTTATAGAGACGTTCATCCTCCAGCAGACTAACTTGTGCCTTTATAGACAATGGTGCGCTCTAATAAAGCCGTAGTAATTCCCTGATTCTTTAGGCTCTTTAGGTTATTTATTTAATTTGGTTCCAACACAACAATTTGACAAAACATGTCGTTTCTCATGTCATCTCTTCCAAAAGCTTAAAAGATAAGAAAGTCTACCTTAAAAGACACAGGGGTTGTATTCATAAAGTACTAAAAGTTGCTCTTCGTGACAAAATTCTAAGAACATTTTTAGAATCAGGACATTTTCTAAGACTTTCCTCTGAAAGTTCAGACCGGATCCTTGTAAAGATGAAAGTTATTCACAGTGTCTCAGCCCTTAAAAGAGCTCAGAAGGTGTAAAACTGTGAGGAGTAGTGAGGAGGACTTCTCACAGGTTCAAGAGTTTCTCAGGCTGAGGAGAAAATAGAGAGATGTTCATCAAACACTACATGAAGAATATTTTTGACTATTTGTTGGGCACAACAGACACAAATCTATCTATGACTTTTTTCAGTACAAAGTGAGACATGCATGCTGAGTTTCTCTTCATGTGGTCAGCTCCACAGGTGCATCCAATCACTAATTAAGACCCTTCACACGTTGATGTAACGATCAGCAGGTGAACAAGCTGCTGCACGAGTGGACATGTGATTTCAAATATCTTGTACTTTTAAAGTATGTCTAACATTTTATCCCCCAGATGATGATTCTATGATTGGCTAGTTTTTCTCAATTTTTTATTGTGAAAAAATGTCATACCTAGCAACAGGGTCAACCATGCCTCCTCACTAAGATAAAAGTTTCTGTCTCTTCTTTGCTCAGACAGAGTTGCTCTAAAATGTTTCAAAATCAAAAGCTAATTACTCCTTGCTAGCATTTTTTAAGATAAGTTAAGAGCTCTCTGAGAGGATTACGGGCCCTGAAAGTCTAATTGAAGAGTTTGAGAGGAAACAAGCCAAGTTGCTGTTCTACGTTACGTAAGGCACCACAGAATCATCATAATAGACACAGAAAGAATGTTCAGCAGGGGTCAAAGTCTTCAGCCGGACATATTGAAGTATTGCAAAATTTAAAATTCTATATTTTTAATGTTGTCACAATGCGACCTGACAGGAATATGAGTGTCTCTTCACACTTGAGCTGATGATGCATGAGAAGCAACCCGATGTACGTTTGCTCATCATTAGGAGTAAAATATTATAAAGATTGATCGGCAATGCTTGGCACTGGAAACAAAGGTCAACGGATGAGTCTCGCTAAATCAACATCAAATAATATGACCCTATTTTCGAACATTTTGTGGGCAACATTGAACTTGTACTCCCGATATCTAAGCAAGGGGAAGGAGTCCTGAATGCTCTCTCTCTGTTCCCCTCAGTCCGCCCCACCGAAAAGAGCCAGTCGGGGGTGAGAACGAAGCCCTGGAGATCAAGGAACAGAAAAAGAACATCGAGGACAACGCTTACGCAATAACCTCGCTCCCTGATTGCCTGGGGCAGAAGGACCATGATGCCTTGCTAGCCATGAGGGATCAGGCTCGCTTGGTTTCCACGGCGATACAGCTCCTGACCTCCCCCGAGTCGAACTGCCTCTCTTCCTCACCATCCATCTACCACAAGGTCTGCAATGAGGCAGCAGAGCAGTGTGACCTGGAGAAACCTCAGCCTCACAGTCAGGTACACGTCCTGTGTGTATCTCTGCGCAGTCCTGTCAGCTGAGCCTGTTTGTTCATAATCACATCAGCTTATGTGATCGCTGTCTCTTGTTTTTACTTCAAATTTAGATTATAAACCTCTGACCATAAGAGTTAGCAGCAAAAACACAAAGTTACAGATCAGAGACACAAAGGGAGACAAAACACAACATACTAAACTCTAAAATTTGCCTTTAAAAAAAGAATCATCTACGAGTCAAATCTGGTACTCCCTCGATTAAGCAGTTGCGCTAAAACATAAACATCCAATGCCCTTTTCCCAATTTATGCTTCACTAACACACACCTTCCTCAAGATCTCTACCTGGAAATGTCACACAGCTCCCCTCTGTTGAGGAAAACAACAATGGTGTTTAATTTCTGACAGACCACCACTTACATTTTAATCTAGTCTTATTCATGAAAAACCAAACGTTTATGTGGCCAGACTTCCTATTATTAAAAATCTATTCTTAGCTTGTCTGTATCATTGTTTAAGGGTTTGTAGACAGACATTTAGCGTCATATGTGCCTTTAAATGGCCCCCCGGAGACAAATACATTTTTTTGAATTGAATATGTTTTGTTGAACAATGGTAGAGTTGTTACTGTTGTTTTTTTTTCTTCCTTGAATGATTTCAGAGCATACTGCAGTACCAGCTCCACAACTTGTCATTCATCAAACCAAGCTGTTCCCTGACAGCCGATGGCAACTGAGAACTTGATCGTTTCTGTTCTTTGTGTTCTTTCCCAGATTTCAGAGCTGTCTGACCTTGCGGATCGGCCTCTCGTCGGCGCTCTTACGAGCAGGCTCCAAGCTCTACATGCCCAGCTACAGTGCTTTGTGGAACGAGTGGACGTCGTGGGTAAAGCCTCTGCAGGCGTGAGGGACCCTCAGATGCAAGGAGCGTCTCCTCTGGCCTCACCATGCGCCTCCCTCCCTTTCTCTGGAGACGACCTAAATGGGCTGAACTCAGCTGAGAAGAAGGTAAAAGTCAAGGAACACAAACCTCCTTTTCACACCTGGTCTCTCTGTCTCTTTTAAGTTTCTGTCATTCTTTGAAAGCTTTGACATTTGTTGGATTTCTATTTTTATTTTGTCACTAGTTTTCACTTTTCCTCAGTTTTTTGTGTTTGGTCCACTGACAACTATTAGTTTGGCTGAATACGACTCCCAATCCCATCTAAACATGCATCTTATTTTCTCCTCACAGTGGGGCATGGATTTACACGCTCAACGCTCAAATTTAAAGACAAAGACTTTTCTAACAATAAAAACAAGCAAGAGTTGAAGTGAGAATAAGAAAAGATAACTTCATGTTTTATTTTGGCTCTGCAGATGATCATCAAGATTCATTAGGATTTATTCATAAGAGGAAAAAACAGCTATTCACCAGTGTTTTCCAAATACTGGGGATTTTAAAAATGGCTCCAAAGTCGGCAGAACATTTCCAGAAAGCTCTCTAAATTCTTGCCAATCCACGTCTTGTTCCAAGACTTATTCTTCTTCCACAAGATTTGGTGTTGAAAATTAACCCTTTAAGTGACAAATACAAATTTGGAATTGGAAAAAACCTGCCTTTGGTTTGTAAGTTTAACTCATATTTGACCTGAAGTGTAAATCTCTCCACTTAATGCCATCCATGTCCTGTGCATGCTTTTGAATTGACTCCTAACCTAGTTTTGAGTTGTGCTTTAAGGCCTTGAATGGAGCCTGTTCTCTGCATGAACAAAGAAGACTTTTTAAGGGCTCCTTTGTATTTATTTATACTTCTATCAACATACCATACAATTAATAAAAATCAGTCTGGGCTGTTTTCTATGTTTCATTCAGATTTATTGAGTAACAAACTGTTTCTGGGAGTCGTAGCGTAACAGAACTCTTAAAAATTAATCATTGTTGTGGTTTGAATATTTTCTTTAAAAACCTTTGAATTGAAAAATGGTGAGGGACAAAACATATCTTCAGGAGAGAGTTTGGTGTTTTCCTGTATTTTTAAGATACTGAGGCTGCACTGTCAATAAAAAGTGAATATTTTGTCTTTGATTAGACTGATAAGACTAAAAATGGATGCTGTAGATGAAAACAACACACAACCACTTACATCGCCTGTATAATTCTATTGCTATTCTGGAGCGTTAATACACAGATCAAATAATCAGAGTAATTAAAATGGATCTTTTGTATGTAACAATAATCGTGGACAATGCTTCAGAGGGTTTCTCACAGCATATGAGAAAACTTGTTTTAAAATAGATTTCCAATCATACTCCATTAATCACAGATTCAGTCATAATTGATCCACAGTTTCTTTGCTGGTGTTGTAGACCACAGTTAACGAGACCAGAACATTCTCGAGGCCAGAGTGCTTTGAGACCAAGACTAGACAGCTGAAACACAAAGACAAATATGTCTCGTGTACAGGGGTGTCTCACTTAATTAGACTGCTGTTTTAGAAAGTGCTGTTTACCTTGTATTCACAGTAATGACATGGAAAAATAATAATATCAGCGTTGGGCTTGACTGGTCTTGATTTAAAATCCCAGTCGGCCGAGACCGAGACAAGATAGCAAAGGTTTCGATTCCAAAACAACACCTTCAAAAAGTGGTCTCGAAACCAGTCTTGAGACTAAAACCGATCTCGAGTAGCACAATGCTAACGATCCACTGCATTGTAAATTATATTACTACATGTAACATTTAGCACATAAAAAGCACATTGGAATTAGAATCACCTTTGAATTGATCCATTATGAGCATCTTTCTCTTGGGTTTTCCCAGGCCCTTGACTCTCAGGAACATAATTTAAAAAAATGTATGACAGGAAATCTTTTTTTTTTTCTTTCTCATTTAATTTGCCTGTTTGAAGGGGACACATTATGTTTAGACTCCATTAGAGGCCAATTCTGAGTCCCAACACCCCTCCGATGTCCCTTTTCCTTTCTTCCCTTCCCCCCCTGCACCCCTTCCTCCTTCCCTCTTCCTCTCTGCACGGGCACCATAACTGTCGTTTTCTGCACTTCACCTTCATGTTTGCCATCCCTTCCTTTTTTAAACCTTCTGTCTCTCACTCCTCATTCCTACTCCTCTTCATTATTTCCTCTGACTTCTCCTTGCTTGCCTCACATCCTTTACCTAACTCTTCCTGCTCTTCCTTCGTCTTCTCCCATGTCTCTGCTTTGCTTCCTCATCTGCACTCGCTGCTCTCACACCTCTTCCACCTCTGTTGACCTTTGCTCTTACCTTTCATCCTAACTGTCTTACTCCTTCTCTTTTCCTTCCCATCAAACCCTTTTCTCCCCTCCTTCTTCCTCCCTTTCCTCCTCTCTTTTCCCCTGTCCTTCTCTTCTTCCCTTTTTTTCTCTTCCGTCTATGTTTTTTTTTTTTTACCTTCCTCTCAGCCATTCATTCTGCCCTCCATCCTCCTTTTCTTTCTCTTCTCCACGCTCTCCTTCTCGTCTCTGACAAAGCTCTTTTTCCTCTACATCCTTTTTTTTGTCTTGTGAGAACCATGACCAACTCTTTCCGTTTGGTTTTTCATTTATTCTCAATGTTGTCATAAGGATGGACGCCGTTTTGGTCGTATTGTTTTATTCTTATTGTGTGTTTGTTTTTTTGTTTTCTCTCTTTATTTTTTCTCCATCATGTTTGTTGGTTCAACACCTTCCCTCCCTCTCTATTTTATTTCTGTTTGTTTGTTTTTACTTCATTAACTTGCCCATACATGCATGCAGCAGCCTGATTATAGGGATCAATCAGAGGCGGTGGTGAAAGGTCAAACTGAAGAGAGCAGCCAATCAGACATCAGTGAGACGAAAAAGCAGGAATTCAGCCAGCTGGAACAGGGAGAGAAGGAGGCAGGTGAAGCGCTGGTAAGTGGCTCGATGTGACAATCATTCACATCATGATGGGAGAGAACATTTTCACCAAAGAAAAACAGGAGCCTGAAATTGTATCCCCAGTCCTTCCTGTAACCAAATGAGATTGAGACAGCATTTTCCAGCATGGTGACCAAGATGACTTGGCTCAGGCTTCATCCATGTTTATTTATAGTCTATGATAAAAACACAGGAACACAGTAAATGACGCATACTGTAGCTTTATGAATGTTTCGCCCTATGCATAAAATTGCATCCGAATAGCTTGTTTATTATTTTAGATCTCTACTGTTTTTTGTTTTTGTCTTTCAAAATAATGTTGCCCTTACACTAGTATTATTGATTTATCCTTAAATTAATTTAAATCTTGTAGATGAGAAAATATTTCAAAAAATGTAGCCTGAAATTAGCATGTTAGCCTTCATTAGGTAAACCGTATTGAAGAATAAGACGCTTTATTTAGACCCGTTTTAAATATTAAGAAATAAGTTCAACCCCTATCTGCAGTATTTGTTTGACATTCCAGAAAATAAACCTCATAACCACACTGCTGTGTTAGCGTCCACCAAACCCTCGTGCAAACACGCAACAACAAGCAGTCCGGAAAAGATTTATCAAAGGCTCATTCATACACGCATAAAAAACACACGCATTCACTCACTGAAAGTCACTGATGTGGGTTAGCGCTGGAAATTCATGGTAGCAACACAGTACAGTAAACATACAAACAGTGGCTTCCCCGTCAGATGTGAGACTGACATGAAGAAAAAAAACCTTTGTTCGGTTGACCTTTTGCTGGCCTGTTTCCATGGTAACCAGGGCTGTGTGTGTGTGTTGGAGAGAAAGGGGTTAGAGAGAACATTAAGGACAAAGAAAAAGTTACGTAAAGAGTTTTTTTTTATTTTGGCAAGTTTCTCTATCTGCCATGTTCATCTGAGCAGTGTCACCAGCTGGAGGGTGGATTGTTAAATTTGGGCTGTTTTTGTCTAATACATATTACTGTTGATCGTGTGTGCCGTATGTTTGACAGTAGTATGTAGTATATGATCACTAGTCTGTTTTTTGGTTTTTTTTGCATGAGCTTTATTTGGGTCTTGGAATGCAGAAGTAAACCGCATCCCAGCAGACAGCAAACACTTCTACTGTGTAGCATCTACTAAAGGTCCAAAATGATTTTTTTGAAGTTGTTTTTTGGGGTTTTTAGCCATTATTAGAGAGATAGGTTAAAGAGAGAAGGGGGATTCACTGGTCAAATTCAAACCCAGGCTGCCCTCTTGGAGGACCACGGCCTCCATACATCAGTTTGAGATTCTTATAAATAAGTGAGCCTCACCGATAGGGTGCTGATTTGGTGCATGAATTAGCTTAAAAAAAAATGGTGGGTAAGCCCGCCGAGATTATACAGTTTCAGGTATTTAGAACCATTTTGATTAAATGCAGAAATGTAAAGAAGGCATCATCATCATCACGTTATTATACTGACACACACACCCTTTATATTCATTCAAAAATACAATTATAATACACAATGTTGACAGAGTACGGTACTAAAACTTTTTATATTTTTGCTGTCAGGTTGCTTCAGTTGCACTTTTTCACAACATGAGAGTCATTTAGAAACAGAGGTCAGAGTCGTATTTCTGGATGACAGTCAGGGCTGTAAACAACCAGGTGGTGTTCAGGGTGGAAGGTGATGGGGGGGGGTGGAGGCCGAGCCCAGTGGAGGGTGAAAGAGGACGTTAATGGTACAGCGGTGGGTCGATGGATCGCACTCACTCAGCAGCTAAATCAGGCATGAGACAGTGGTGTGCATGAGTGAGGTTTGTGTGTGTGGGGTCATACAGTAGCGTGCTGAAGCTGAGGTGTGATTTAAAGGGTGTTCTGGCACAAAACTGCCATGTCATGTTCTTTTCACACTATGAAGTGTCTCACTTTTTCATTTGCTTGTGCCATCTCTTCTCTGCCAAGATTGTTTTTATTTCCTCTCATTCGAAGCTGCCTCTTTGTTTTCTACACATCCTTGAAACTCTACCCACTTCTTTTGTCTTTATTTCTTTCTTTACATATACTTCACCCAATCCCCTACTTTACCTTATCTCCAACTCTTATACTCTGCTATCTATCCTTCTCCCCAACAGCCTGCAGATGATCTCCAGACTCAGCTGTCTGAAGCGGAGACGTTTGGTCTCGGACCTCAGGAGGAGCTGGAGAATGAAAGGCAGGCTCAGAGAGAAACTAATCTCAAACTCACACAGGTCAGTTTGCAGCATCAAACAGTCAATAAACGTAAATCTGAGAATTGAACTTATGAAAAATATATCAACATCAAATTTACACACACACATTGAGGGACTACTTTTAACAAAAATGTACAACAAGAGGAACCCACTGTTTTTCCAATCAAGTTCAAATTACCAAATCTGGTCTTTTCTGTCTTGTGACATTTAGCTAAAAAAAAAAGTTTTGAATGCATGATCTGCCATACCCGACAATATGAAAAATGTTTTCCTCTCAGAGAAAGGAGGCTGACCATCTTCTTCAATTTCTTGCATTTCGAACACAATAAACTCTTTATTTAGCATGGGTTTTTGAGAGGAAGCAAAGAGATGGTCCTGGTTTGAACCCTCAGAAGCAAACATTAAAAAAAAAAATGTCACCCTGGTTTGTGTTCCCCTCTCAGCTCCGCGAGGATCACCAGAAGGCTCTGCTCCGTCGGGACTTCCAGCTGCAGAGTTTGGGCCTCCAGGCTCGGCTTCATCGGAAGCTGTGGAGCCAGGAGAGGAGTCTCCTGGTCCAGGAGTCTCAGCACCTCAAACAGGCCTTGTTACTACTGAGCCTCAAACTGCGCTGCTTCCTCAAACAGTGGAGGCTGGGCTGCAAGAAAGACGCAGAGTGGAAAGACATACTGGAGGTATGAGTGAAGTTTGGAACGTTTAGCAACCTTTCAATCCAAATGTAAAATGTAATCACTAACATTCATTAGATACTGTATCTGAAGCAGAGATTAAAGAATAACAGGATATACTGCTACTTTACTGTCTTTTTTTTTTCTTCAGATGAACAGCCTGAAGGACCTCTATCTGCTGTTGGAGGAGGATAACCTGACAAGCCCCGCCCACCAGACCGACAAGAGGGCTGCTGCAGACGCACAACCACCTAGCCCAACGATCAAGGTAGACAATGGAACAAACACACACACACACTCACACAGGGCGCTCACATCGTAAACTCTTGCATGCGTTACTTGTCGTTCTATGTAGTCAAGCGCAGTGAGTAGCACTTTGGCAGACCTGAAGGTGGCGCTACAGGATCTGAGTGGAGAGTTGCGACAGGAGAGGCAAGGCTCCCAGGAACTGACGCAGCAGTTTGCAAAGGCCAAGGCCTCGTGGGAGGTGGAGAGGACTGAACTGAAGAGCCTCATCACACAGGTAAGAAAGGTTACAGTGAAAACAAAGAGCCAGACTGAATGTTGCAAGACGGAGTGATGCAGGATTCATACGGCAATTTCTGAGCATTTTTGGAACAGACTTGATTATTTTACTGAAAAAGATAGTCATATATATTTTTAAACTTCAATCAGGAGTAGGCACCAATTAAAGCTAAATCTGATGAGGGTTGTTGTGCTGTGTCTGCATGTTGCTAGGCAACTCCATATGACAATGAATAATAATAGAATTTGCTTTCATTGTTTCTCTTCAGTATAACTGCTGTAGAGAAGTTCCCCTTCTATTTAAGCTTTGAGAGGCTTTAAGGACTTGTAATGCAACTTCGATTATATGAAACCAATTATCCTCCTTTTTTATGCAGACGTTTCAGCACAAACCCTTTTCTCTGTTTAAAATGAAATGCTGTGTGTCTGCATTACAATGCTTTATTGGAATAATAAGGCCGAGCCCCTGGTGCAGCAATGTTAAAAATTAACCCCACTCTTGAGATTTTGCATGCTACAGCACTGTGTTGTCCATTAATCAAACAGGCAGATCTAGTTTTCTTTGGTTAGTCTGCAGTTTTTTGGAGAGTGGAGACATAAATTCACAGTTAAAAGCCTTTCGACACTGAGGAAGTTGGGCAAAGCTAAATGAATTCAGTGCAACAGGAAAAAATGAGAGTCGTGGGAAGATTAGGCAATACGGCCCCCGCAGTAAATCAGTGCAAGGGCACATTGTCTATCGACTGCAGCAAAGTTTATGACCACCAACTCTCACAAGTAAAAACAAACAAGCTTCTTACATTATGGGACTTTTGCTTGCAAACTTTCAAGCCTGTGCTCCTTTTGTGGTCACTAAAGGAATGATGAAAAGACAATGATTGACTGTATTTCTGCTCTGAAGAAGCCAACGTTCATTTAGAAAAGTTGATCTCAAAATGGATCATGTCAAAAAAAGGTGGATTGCTTCCTTTTTATCTGTGGGGCTACATATTGTCCCAGCAGGGTTTTTTTTACCCTGTCTGTCTTCGTGTGTCTGTCTGTTTGTCTGGCTGTCTGTCAGTCTGTCTTTAACTTTCAAGGTGTCTTTATTGGTACCTAGAAAGGTCAGTCTGTTCTGCAGGCAGGAGATTCAGCATTGCAAAGATCCACACAACTCATATCAAGCTGTCATTGCAGACAGTAATTAATGGTTTTAATTGTTCCACCTCTCCTCCTCATTGTTTTCTGTCTGTCTCATAACAGCAGCAGAGGCAGTAATTTTCTTAAGTGTTAATTAAGAGCCTCAGAGATAGAACGCAGCCTGTGTGTTGCCGTTTGGTAATTGAGACAGAGAGAGCGATAAAAGAAAGAGGGTGAAGACGACGAGAGGCCTGTTAAAGGTTGGCAATTAGAAAAGGGCTTTTCATGTGTTCTTACCTGCTACCTCAGAGTCGATCAATTACCTTTCTATTGTGATATGCTATTTAACTTTTATTATAAATCAATACTTCCCATTTATCCTCTTCAAGTGAACCTTACCTGAGAGGTGTTCAGTGACTCTTCTTGATAACATTGTAAAGTGTGGTCATCAATACTTCCTTCAGAGTCAGAAAAAAAACAAGTTCTTCATTTACTACTATGGATGTTTTCTCAGTAGATTAAGAGTTTTACATTCATTAAATCTTTCAAATGTTTACAGTTTAGGCTCTTTCTAAAACAACATGATTAAACTGCATGATAAATAGCACCATCCCCTTCTTATTCTGCATAACAGCCATTATTCATATGTTCTCTTCACTCTCACAGACGTGTCTTTCACTGACATCATCCATCACGGTAGCATCTGTTGTTAATGTCTGTTCATCAATTTTCTCTCGATTGTTTCTGTCACTTTTTTCTCGTTGTGTTCTCTCACCATTTATGACTAAATCAAATCAAATCAAATAAATAAATAAATAAATAGTGCCTTCACCCACAAATCAATATTCTACTTGTAAAGCAAGAAGCTTCCTTTAAAGGCAAGGTTTACACTTTTGGACCCATATTTTTATTGAGATGGGTTCAGATGGTAACCACATAAAGATGGCCTTCTAGTTTCCTGCTCACACGTTTACAGAGGATCACAAAGGTGTTGCCTTTTTTTCCCCTTAGTTTAATGAATGTACAAGCGCAGGGTGTGGCTCAAAGTCGGTCATCTCTCAACCTGAAGGTCAGGGGTTGGATCCCAAGCTTATGCAGCCATACGTTGATGTGTCCTCGGGCAAGACACTTAACCCTAAATTGCTCCCACTGCTGCGGCATCAGCAGCATGTGAATGTGTATGAATGAGTTAACACTGATGCACACTTGACATAGCAACCTCTGCCATCAGAGTGTGAATGTGCAGGTGTGACCTGCGATGAAAAGGCTCTTTTAGTAGTCGAAAGACTTGAAAAGTGCATTACAAGAGTCTTTGTTGAATCTGTTTGGATGACCAAAAGAAACTCAAGTTGACAGAAAAGTGATATTGCAAACGAAACAAACAATTCACAAAAGTGGAAAATCATAGACATTAGTTACACATTAAAATATGTCAACGCATAGATTAATGTAAAAACGTTAACAGAAGAAACAATAATCACATTTAAAAATGACATTAGAAGACAAGGACAAACAGGGGAACAGAAGCACAAAATAAAGTTAAGAAAATGTTAAACCTAAATGATGCAATAGGACAAAAAAAGTTGGGAGGTAGATTTTTCTTAGTGAAAGGTAGTTTATATGACATTTCTCAAACATTACCATATTAATTATTGATTTCAGAATACAAGAACTAAATGCTCCATTGTGAAGTCATGACTGCCCTCACCATAAAGGCAGTTAAACAAATGACCACCCCCCACACATACAACGCTGTCATTAATCATCGTCATTAACACAGAGAGAGGCTCTCATGCTGCCGTACAAGATCATTTGTCTTTTGATTGGCTTGTCAGCTCCTTTGACAGCCAATAGGATGCGAGTACAGTGTTTCAGAGTGATAACACTTTCCGCTGAATGTGAAGGAGACACAGGTTTTTCTTTAGAGATAAAAAGGATTTTATTGGTTTCTATTTAACCTTCATTTATCATGTATGTTAACTCACTGAAGCACAAGTTTTATATTCTCATGTCATGTAAAAATATCTTGTATTAGTGTGTAGTAAGTGAACACACACATATTTTATACACTTGCCCAGTAATCTATCCCTTAAAAAAAAGACTTGTGTGGCCTAGATTCCACAGCTGGAACGTCTCCTCTCTGCCAACAGTGCACACTGTAAAGTATGCCATTAGTCTGCCCTGGTGGTGTGTGGGTGTTAGTGTTGACATCCACCAGCCAACCGAATCATATCCATGCCAACGAGTCCTGGCAGCGTGCAGCAGCTCACCCAGCTGTTTCTTTGTCGAACAAGTCAAATCAATTTTCAAACTCCTTCCTACCCTTCACTTTTCTTGACAGCAAATTATCTCTTGCATTCAGCATGCTGAACAAACAGTGTCAGTGAAGTAGAAAAGACATCTCGATTCTTGAGAACACGCAGTTCATGCCTCCTTTTTTTCCCCCTTATTCAGCCATCGTGAGTCTAGGACATGTTACTCACACCTTCTGTTTCCATGATGACACAGAGTGAGCAGCTGGAGGCGCTAATCGATAGATCAGCACACTTCAGTATTGATGGGCAGATGAGAGAGGAGGGTGGAGAAGTCGTCTCAAGTGCAGATGCTACTAAATCGGTCTTTATGTAAAGTCAAACACTAGTCATTTGCTTCAAATATTTTAAATGTATCATAAACATAACTTTTTTTCCTGCTCGAGTTTGAGGGTATACACTTGTATTCATGCAAAGAAATCTGACAGTTCAGAACGTTTAAACCTGCTCTGCTGTAATTTATCAGGCGCTAATTCTAGAATCATTTGGCCGCCCTGCGATATCCTCTTCAAATTGTGAAGCAATTTCAGTTTTGATGGCTGGTGATGGAACACTTATAAAGTCCCCACATCAATAAACTATTACCTAATCCTCAACTTGACATCTCTGTCTGATTGTTGCTGCTAAAAGGTTTTATGCAACTTGAATTTGAGTCAGAGCTAAAGTGTGGGCAAGGTTTGTATTCATTTAGGATAGTCTTAAGCATGAATTACTTGTGAGCCTTCAGGCTATGAAGACACCTTCTTTAGGGTCACATGAACATCATTACTTGTATTTTTTAATCAAATGACTTAGTCATACTTAGTATTACACACATCCTTTCTATAAGCAGGTGTATTTCTAATCACAGTGTGATGTCTTGTCTACATTTTTTAGTTAACATTATTGAACTAAACAAACTGTAGCAGTGTATGTCAGAGTCGGTTAAACCATTAGTAGTAAATATATAATAGAATATAAGTCTAGCCAAGTAATGAGAAATATTTTGAGAGACTCAAACACTGAAGTGCCACAGCGTCATGGCAACATCAGATTTAATTACACAACATGCATTGTATATCTTACTATATTTACCCTCTGTGTGTATTATATAATATCTAGGTTATGGTATTTATTCCTAAATCTGGCACAGATTTCAGCTCTGCAGAGGGTCTGTATTCTCCTCAATTAACAGCTGAGGGGTGGTATGCAAAACAGATAACACGATGTTGTAGGGCAGAAATCTGCTTCAGCCAAATAATACTATGCATTAAAGAGAATTTTATAAACTGTGCGTTTCTGCAACATTATTATTGTTTTCCTTAGAGTTACGATCATATTTACTTCAACACTTTACAGTTTATTAAGAATTAACCCATTCTCTAAATGCAAGCTGGAACTTTCTGGCAGGCGGCCCCTGAAACTTTCCTGGCTTGTTCACACATGCACTGTATATCGAGAGGATACCCCTGTGGGACAGGATTGAGGCGGGACAAGGGGGCACGACAAGCCGTAAAAAGAACAACAAAGAAATGGCTTTAGACTGTTTGGTTTTTTTGTTGTATTTCCAGGGTTTTTGAGACATTTCTTCACATCCTAGACCCTGCAGTTATCTCTTCATGCTTAAACTTAATTAATAAATCTGCAGTTTTATAGTCAAGGTTTTAGTTGAATAAATAAAAGTAATTGAACTTGCTAAATGGTGTTCAGCCAGTTGTGAAACAGATGCCTTCATCAACCAATAAACGCCAGTCATCCAGTAAAAATGCTTTTTTTAATGCATCAGCAGTAAACCTAGTTAAGACACGAGGCTCGTTAAGCCGCGTCCCTCATTAGTCATTTACTCTGTTGCCATGGGAGACGAGAGCTGAGCTCAAGGTGTGCAATGCTCAATCGCATTGCACTGTGATTGGTTGCAAGGTAGTTCCATTAGCACCATATACAGACGCCACTGCCACAGAGTCAGGTCAAAGACAGGCAGGGATGGGATTGATGGGTCTGGGGAAGGTGGGTGTGTCCATGTTAAGTGTGAGTGTCTCTGTATCAGATTGATGGGCCAGCTAGTGTCGGCTGTGTGAACTATGGCGCTAAGACAGAGGGGAAAAGAAGGAAAGCAGAGCTATTCATAAAAAATTCAAGCAGTCCCACCTACAGGCTCAGTGACAGCATGCCAGATTCATGGAGAGCGAAAAAAGGGTGTGAAGAAGCTCAAAATAGAGGGTGGGAAAGCTGCAGACAGAGAGAGAGAGAGAGAGAGAGAGAGAGAGAAGGGGGAAGAGGATGGAGAGAGAGGAAAAAGGTAAAGAAGCATTGAGAGAAAAAGAACAATGAGCTGAGAAATCTGTAGGCACAAAAGTAAAAAAAGAGAAAATACTTAACGATTTCCATATTTCATTATACCCTCAGCCTGAGACGATGATTTCAAATGTGTGGACATTTTGTTTTACTGACTGTCCTTAAATGGACACACCATGACTTCCCATAAACAATCTCTTTGTGGTCAAATGAGTCTTAAGTTTTAAGTACAATTTTAAACCTGTAGGTTATTTTTGTGTGATTATGGTAGGTTGTGTGTACATTTACCAAAGGGCAGTGCTGAAGCTACATTTGTAATATCTTGTACTGCATTTTATGCCTTTATTAGATGGACAGGAAAGTGATCAGGAATAACAACAGTGGGGAAAGACGTTTGGCGGAACAGCCACACCTTATAATTGAATCTAGCTCGAGGTCTGTGGCCTCTTTACATAAGCTGCACAAACTAAGCTCTTGACCACAGGCAGCACCACAGTAACTTGTACTTTTTAGTATTCAAGTTTTAGTATCTAACTTTTGAGCCCCTTTTTAACCTAAACGTGCTATAGCTACATCCCTGTTGTCAATCAGTCTATCGTCCAAAATATTGCTACATAAGACTTTTTATACAGTAACATTTAGGATGCTTGGTTGACATTAGTATGCTGGTTATATAACAGTATTCCACATCACAATACTTTTCTCAGACTAAAGAATCAAATCCTTTCATTGCAGCTGATTTTACTTTATAGCTTCTTTGTCTCCTCCCTGTCGCTCACAGTTTAGGAGGAGATTTAGAAGTAATTCACAAACGAGTTGTTCCAGACTGTGTTCTTTGATGAAGCCAATGAACAGGTGCCACTTATTCCCAGTCACTGTCTGTGCATAAATTACAGGTCTGGCCAGACTAAATGTCACCGCCACCTGGCAACACTGTTGTTAATTAACATCCACCGTGATGTGGCTGATTAAATGTGTTTGCATACCCAGTTAACTTTTCCCAGGCTTCTAAAAAGATGTCTTGATAACAAAAAGGCAAATTGCGTGCAATCGTTTGATGCAGGTTCAAAGAACTTTATGCATCTGTTTGAGGCTGGTCTGTTGTTCTGGCTCCCTGTATACACATATTCTAAGCATAGATTAATTAAAAACATGAGAAAGAATGTGATACCAAAGAAGCATTTTTGAGGTCTCATTTTTGACCTCAGCTCTGTATATATCTTTCTGCTTCCAGCTTGAAACCAAGGCAGGGAAACCAGCAGCAACTCTGTCTGCCAGTGATGCACTTGAACCTCCAGACCTTAAGGTGGCACTAAAGAGGGAGCGTGAAGAACACCAACATCTCTTGGCTGATTCCTATGCAGCTGTGATGGACCTAACTAAACAGGTAAATGTGTGCTTTTATGAGTTTGGATTATGGTCAGAAGGGGACAAAGCTAGTAATGTGTTTGGAAACTGTTTTAAGAAAGAGGATTGAACTCTGCAAGTTGGCTCGAGAGCTGTATTTTATTTGAAATGTGATTTTTTTTAGTATTCATCTGACTTATTCTGGTGGTGTGCACTCCAAATACACCCTATTCCCCCGTCTTATGATCTGCTCTTCTACCTCTCTTTCTGTTGTGGCCAACCCACGAACCAATCAGCTTCAGATTGGAGAGAGGAACTGGGGCAGAGAAAAGCTGGAGCTGCTGGAGAGGTTCAGCCAGGAGAGAGCTCAGTGGGAGCAGAGGCTGAGAGAGGCCACAGCACAGCAGGGGAAGGTATGCGGAGCAGCATGATTTGGAGTGTGTGCAAGAAGCAGAGAGAGAAATGTCAAAGACCTAAATAAATTTAAAAAAAGGCATGAGTATACTGTATGTTGAGACAATACAATCTGCCTGGAAGAGGGGTGTATGCTTGAGATAAGGAGGACATTGAAGTTTATTCAGTAAATAAAGATGTGTATTGCGTTGTCATTTAGTGTGAATGTTGACAATGTCCCGTATTTCTCTGTTAGTTAATCAAGGCTAGAGCTCCGATCTCAGAGGGGGGATACTATGGAGTCTCTCCGTCACATAAATCGCTTTATTGGGGGCCTGAAAATGCCCAAATAGGAAGCAAATTCAGAATATGCATCAGGCCTCTTTAATTTTTTGGAGGTTTTATGGATGACTTTTGCAGAAACATTTATCATTTTTAATAAGCCTTCCCCATAGAGGGAAACTTTCACTTAATGTTTGACATTTAGTATGCTTACTGACCATGTCAATACCTAAAGACAATCCTTTTGCACCCATAGGCAAACGTGTCTACCATTTTTATTAGAATTTCAAAATAATGCCCAATAATAATAATGCTTTTTACAGGCTTGTCCTTGGGGTTTAATCCGATCATAGCTCACAAACTGCTTAAGAGGTTTCCAGTTGCTGTGTTACAGGAGGTATTCTCCTCTAAGGATACTTTGCTGACGCCATCAGAAGCAACAGAAAGCAACAGCCTGAATAAGAACCCTCTCTGGTTTTAGTGGTTGAGCTGCAGTTTAATGTTACTCTGCACTCTCCAGGAAAACATGGTCATTTAGATCGGCTGATTATACACCAGTACAGTCACTGCCCAGCTGCTGCAACATGTCAGCAATGGCTGAAGTGAGATTACATCAGTGTTTTGAAGTGGTCATTACTTGTGGCACACAGACATGAACCCACTCAGTGCTCCTCTACCCTATTTCTTCTGTCTGCTGTGCCTGCCTTCTGTTTGGTGTTCAGTCTGGGTTAAATCTTATCCTCCCGTTATAACCCTCTTCCCTTTCAAATAATTATTTTTGCCCCTTTCTTGTCCCTCTACCTCCTCTTCCCTTCTCTTGGTTTGTGTGATCCCGTCTGACTCCGTCCATTAAGTGACTGTGTCCTGCACTGGAACCTTGGCAGGAGGCCAAAACATGTTATACTTTAATTCACTCTGTCTGAGTCTCTCTGAGTGTGTCTGTGTCACGCTCTGACACCCATAAATCTAATCTACTGTCTGCTTTGATGATGTTGTGTTTTTTCAAACACTCCTCACATTTGATTTTAGTGCCCCCCTCAGGCCAGTTCGTGTAAAAGGTAGCTCGATTATTTTATTTTTTTTGTGGTTTAGCTCAGTGATATACTGTATACTTCTCACCTGGCTGAAAAACATTGTTTGACATCTTGATCAACATGTTTAAAGCCTGTCACCACTGCGATCCAGCCTTGAATAAGCAGGAGTAACAGATGGATGGACCATAACTTAAGTGATTTAAAGTTGTCTGTTCTATAGTGAATAATTTTATACGTTGATGGATATACAGTTTAAACATTAATGAGGTGTAACATATTTTAGATTTGTAACTTTCCAGTAAAAGTAATGTGCTTAATGGATTAACCCATTAAAGCACATTACTTTTATCAAACCGAGTCTTCAGCCTCTGTCTACAAACTTTTAGCTCCATGCCTCTCTTAACAACAGCAGAAGTTGAGTAGGAAGGTGTACTCTATAAAAGATGTATATTTATCTTCTGGTCAGTATATTGAACACACCCACTCTGCACTGTCTGCAGTTCAGTGAGTTGAAGGTGAAAGACCATCCGTTTATCTGCACAACTAAGCACATAATCTGCAGATGTCCTTTTCCCTTCATGCACTCTCTCTGTTTCACTTTCTTTCCTCGGAGGGGGAATGGCTTCAGTGCAAGAGATTAAGAAACATGCTGACTCAGCATTTTCATCCGTGTGTATGTGTGTCTGCCACAGAGAGATACTCGTCGATCTCCACTTCCCGTGCCAAACTGCTCCAGAGGAAATGGAAGGCATTGAGAAAGTAGATGTATTGCAGGATGTTGTTTTTTTTTAAGTGAGGAAATAAAGAATGTGACAGGAGCAACACTGGTGATGGTCTTTTGTTGTCTGTAAAATCAAGTGGGCCCATTGTTTCCATTTTCACTCATAGTCTGCTCTTTTTCCTCACAGTCCAAGCCCTCAGGCAGCGAGTCCTCTGCCGACACAGTCATCACCAATGGGACAGGATCACCAAGGTAACAATTAAAAAGTTATTGGAGAATTAGCTTTGAAATATTTTTTTCAGTCAATAAACATTGTAATCTTTTCCAAGTGGTGAAACCCAAAACCTTACCTAAAAACAAACTACTTTTTTTTTTTACTTTTTCATCAGTTCCTTTTATCATTAGAATTTCCCAGTTTGGGAGCAACAAAGTGTATCTATCTATCTAATAATCTATCTATTTATCTATCTATCTATTTATCTATAAAAATGAAAAAAAGAATGGCTTAATTTGAGTGTTTATTACTCATCTGGAAAAGAGAAATGTTTTTAATCAACACCTCTGTCTTTGAAAAAGAACCAAATCCACATCAGAACTCAATGTCGCAGAAGTCAATGGAACAGCAAATCAAGAGATCCAGTTTGCAGATTCATCTGTTTTCATTCGCCCAGAGTTGGGTGACCTCAGCAGGAAAAACTGGACCTACTTGACCAATGAGGTGAATATGAGTTTCTACTACAGGTTATTCTAATATCTTTGGGAAGACAAGTGAAGTAAGTGATCAATGTACTCCTTTACAAAATACAATAACTGAATTAAATTTCTCAATCCTGTAATTATCCAAGGAATTTAGACAGTCATCTTATAAACATCTGATATCTTTGAAGTAATCGCTGCCTCCACCTGCTATTCTATTCAAAGTGAATACATAGGGTAAATAGATACACTAATAATAATTTTAGATTTTTGTCTTTTGTTCCCACTCTCTTATTCCCTCTCAGGCCCCAGATGTTGGAGACACCTGTAAAACCTGGGATGGCCCCAGCGGCTCATGTAGCAGCTTGGTGGGATCAGAGCTCGACCTGGATTTGGTCCAGAGGAGCTACACAGCTCCAGACCGCACCGGCATCAGGATCTACTACAGCCCTCCTGCAGTACGGCGCATGGAGCACCGACATAGGAACCAGGAGGCCAAAGAGCCACAGCATGCACAGAACGGCAGCTCTCTTGTAGGACTGAGTGGCTCAGACGTTGGCATGTCTGCTGTGGAGAGCCTGCAAGCTCACCAGCAACAGCTTTCATCCTCCTTTTCATCCTCGTACGAGCAATGGCTGAGCTCGCTGTCCAAGCAGCACAGGGAGTTGCTGGAGAGCAGAAGTGGCTGTGTTTCTGACTCAATCCCCAAAGTTGTCAGCAATGGCATTGGTGGTTCTGCTAACAGTTTGGTCGATGGGATCACCTCCCCGTCGGCTTTCCATGGTCTTCAGATGGGCGAGATCTCAGCCAATTTAAGCGATGACATGAAAGAGATGACCAACTGTGTACGCCAGGCCATACGCTCGTCATCCCTCGAGAGGAAAGCCAACAAGGAATCCGTGAGTCAAGCGAATGAAAAAAGAAAGGCCAAACAATGTAGAGGCGTATAAAGATCTTTATAAAGATGCATGCCTTTATACTAAAGCATGCGGTTGCATTGTGTGCATTTTAAGGGAATGCTTATATTCACAACTGTCTTGCTTAATAAGCTGTTGCGGACAATCTTCATTGCATTCTAAACATTCTCCATCAATTTCATTTCTCCACTCAGGGGGTCGGTATGTCCTCCAGATCCACACAGACTGCTGCCCAATACGTCAGCATTGGACTTCAGACAGACAACCTTCCGGGTAGCAGGGGGGCCGGGTTACACTCCAAAGCCTGGTCACCGCGCCCGTCATCATCAACAACGTCTCCTCTCGCCTCGGCCCGAGCACGGCAGATTTCGACATCCCTGGATAAAGTTCACGGCCGCATTGAGAGACCGTGCTGTTCACCTAAGTATGGATCCCCCAAACTACAACGTAGAGTGTCTTCTGGTAAGAATCTTTATATCGCTGAGCATCCTTGAAGCCTTAGTGATTCTTATTACAAGAACTATTTTTAAGCCAAGTCATAAGTCATAATTCATTCAGCTGCGTTTTTTAACTGGCTCCTTAAATGACTATTTTTTTGGGAGACCTAGAAACCAAACTGTCTTGTTTACAGGCTCGACATCCAGACTGGATGGGAGTTCCTCCTCTAGGGACCGTAGCCTGTGGAGCCTCCAGCAAAGATCCATGGGTGGAGGAGGAGGCTCCGCATGGGCTCGCTCCACCACCACTCGGGACAGCCCAGTGCTGAATGGCCTCACTGATGGTCTCTCAAGCCTGTTCAGTGTAGTGGAGCACAACGGGAGCACCGAGTCGCTCTGGAAGGGTGACGGAGGTAAAATTGATTGATGATAGGAGAGTAAATGTGTACAGTCCTTTGTGTTTGATGTCTTTCTATTGGCAATATTTTTTATAACAAACCATTGAAAATCTTTATTGACATCTTTTACAACAGTACATAGCTTTTATATGCATGTTTCCTAAAGCATTGATTACAGAGCTAAAGCTCAAAACACAAGTGAAAATGTAATAAGAAAATCAATCAGATCAAATCTCTAGAGCTCAATGGGACATTTTGGTTTCATCAAATATTCCCTGCTTGCCACTAGGAGCCATCCAAGTTGCCAGTCCAGCCCGGCATCCACCAGCTGCAGGGAAACCCTCTGGTGGGTCTGTCTGCGTACCTGACCCAGGCTCTCAGCAATATGGCGGCCTGGTCCAGGAGTTTTTCAGGAACGTCTGCAGCAGTCGTGTCCAGGCAGGAATCACCCTGCCTGCAGACAGAGCCCAAAGGGAAACCCTCAGCGGCCTCGGAGGTGTGGGTGTCTTGGGCGCCGTGGATGAGACCAAGCCGGAGTGCGTGTCAGCCGCGGGGGGAGGACTTGGAGTGCTGGCCGGGTTGGGTGGAGGCAACGAAAATGTCACCAGGATTGTCAATAAGAGGTTTATGAGACAGACGGCTGGAGAGGAGATGGTCACCATCATGGGAGGAGGGAAAGAAACAGGCAACGTAGGACCTGCAGGATCTGGCATAGAGGTATGGCCAATGGATACGCTATTTCACATTTCTCTTACATCATAGCGGAACAATTTCAACAATTGATGAAGAATGTTTTATTTAGAGATCCACTATGGATGCAGAATATTAGCTTTTGTAAAGCATGCCACAACCCGCTGAATTTAAAATTCAAAATGCAGATAATATTAGTGTCTATCCATTTCTGTATTAACTGAAAATCAAAAAGACTCAGTGATTAAATTCTAAAAAATTCTTAGAATCAGGACATTTTCTAAGAATTTCTCATCAAAGTTCAGACCGGATCCTTGTAAAGATGAAAGTTATTCACAGTGTCTCAGCCCTTAAAAGAGCTCAGAAGGTGTAAAACTGTGAGGAGTAGTGAGGAGGACTTCTCACAGGTTTAAGAGTTTCTCAGGCTGAGGAGAAAATAGAGAGATGTTCATCAAACACTACATAAAGAATATTTTTGACTATTTGTTGGGCACAACAGACAAATGATTTGTGCAGATATTTCATTATCTGACTTTTTTCATTACAAAGTGAGACATGCATGCTGAGTTTCTCTTCATGTGGTCAGCTCCACAGGTGCATCCAATCTCTAATTAAGACCCTTCACATGTTGATGTAACGATCAGCAGGTGAAGAAGCTGCTGCACAAATGGACATGTGATTTCAAACATCTTGTAGGTGTTACACTTTTAAAGAGCGTCTTACAAATGATCACACAGACGACCAAGTGTTATAATTACACAATGTCTGACTAGATTCTACGGTTGGCTCTTTTTCCAACAAATTTTTTTAGATTAACCAATCACAGCTTCTGAAAAAATGTGTCATACCTAGCAACGGGGTCAACCACGCGTCTTGAATCAAATAAAAGTTTTTGTCTCTTCCTTGCTCAGAGTTGCTCTAAGAATTATACTGAATTATGCTGGCGAAGACTAAGACTAATCCGGCTAAGACTCCTTGCTAGGATTTTTTTAAGCTAATTTTAGAGTTCTCTCAGAATTTGTGAATACGGGCACCTACCTGCATGTTAGGGTTAATAAAACACTCTTCTCTTCCCCCCCCCAGGATGCACCCTGTGACTGTGCCGCCCAGCCTTCCTGCTTCGCCCGACCATCAAGAGCTCCTGCACGACATTCCCTCGGCCAGTGCAAGCACCGCCCACAAGAGTCCCCAGCAGCCATCGAGGAAAAGGGGGACGTCTCCACTGAGTGACGACACTTCTACTGCCACTTTGCAAAGACACACAACAAACTCACTGCAACACTGAATCTTCACAAACACTGTACACAACTGCCATGAAAACTCATTACTCACGTCACATGTACATACACACATGCCTCACAGGGGCACTGCCAAACATAACTCACACCACAAGCACACTGCACATGCTGTCCCACACACACTGCCACACATATATATTACAAAATATATACATACAGGGCCTAGGCCTTGTTACGCTTGACTTAGACTATGACATTCCCATGCCAAGGACAGGGACGACTAAAAGTCCCACCCAGCAATGGGTCCAACCAACTACCAGCAGGACGTACAAATGAACACACTCTGATCTTACACTCTAAAACTACGAGAAGTCTTTCAGCTGAATAGAGTTAAACAAGTGAAAAATATGATGTCAGGATTGGAGCTCCCCACCAAACTCTCAAGAGGCATTACAAATAATGATGACATCATGCAGTTGGACCAGCTTTGGATTTAGATGAGCGAGGAGGCACGAAGCGTTTTGACCCAGTTTGAATACGCAGTGAGAGTGCATATCACTCTGCAAGCTACAGTATACTACTGGAAAGGGAACATCTATCACAACTTAACAAAATAAATCCTAAATTGCGTTTTATTCTCTGAAACCATCGACCTCAAAAGAGTGAATTTCTCTCTGAACATACACCCTGTGCTGGGAAGTGCAATCATGCCTTCATAATGGATTAGCACAACGACCTTAAACAAGGATCTGAAAACTCTGCATTGTGATGATGCATCTGCTTCAGCTACAGAACTGTTTCTCTTCATTCTCATACTGAATTAGGGAGCAACAAGAAACACTCAAACTTTTGAACAGACCAGGAGTACATGAGTGATATTAGGCTGTATAAATAAGACCATTAAACTGATCTGAGATAAATGTTTAGTAAAACCAAAACAACTCTGCAGGCTTATTTTAATGTATCTGTCCAGTATGTCCCCAGCAGGACTTTGACAGCATGTACAGGAATGTTTTGTGGGATTGTAGCTATGACCTTGTATTTGGAAGACATCTTCCAAAGAAATGTACTTCTTAACTACTTCTATTTGGTTTACCATTGTCCAGCCGGCAGAAAGTGCCTGCCTGTGTCATATTTCTGGGATGTTTAATTGATTTCACTGATGTCAAGAGTACTCCTTAATAGGATATTTCAGTATTGTTGAAGGGGGGGTTGTACTGTGTTGGGAACTTGTCGATACCATCAAAAGGACGCTGATCAGCTTGGCCCCTTTATTGAGAAACGCACCGGTGTGCTCTCACAGAAGCTAAAGTGGGCTTTAACATCACAGAAGATGGGATAAATTGGACCATGTCTTTTGGTTGTTTTTTAAGAAAAACAGACCATAAAATTCCATGATGATGTGTATGCAGTATTTTAAGCAAACACTTTATTCTGTCTGATGCAAATTGATCAGCTATTCGGCTCCAAACCAAACTAAAATAAAAAGAGAAAATTTGACAGGTATGAGTGGAACTACTGTGTAAGTGGGGAAACAAGACAAAAGGAGTTTTTATTGACAAGTACCTAATACAAAAATACTTCCTTCAACAATACAGAACTACTCACATTAAACCTACAGCACACTGTCCTCAAACATTGAAGGTGGTTGTATGGATTGGGGAATATTTTCACTGATAAAAATGGAAACCTAAAAGCCCATTTGCAAACTCAGCTTTGCTCTGATGGATCGATCGTGTATTTTTTTTTCTCTGGTTTTTAAGAGTGCCTCTGCTATTTGTTTGAGGTCTCACTTCTGAAGCCCACAAGGGATTGATGGAAGGTGAAGTTGCAAAAAAATGAATCAAGTTTAAACTGATGTTTTTATCTTTTGAATCTGCTATACAATGTTTTTTTAATAACTCATAACATTGACTTGATATCTAGCATCTTTATTGGTACATTCATACTCCCAGAGCTTCAGTGGACCAGAGCTTTCCAAACTCAAATTGCTACCATCCTAACTATCATTGAGCAGAACTGCATACTAACTCCTAAATCCAAGGAAAATTCAGTCAATGCATTTCTTTCATTAGTCTCTCAGTTGTTTGTGTATGAATGGGATATTCAACTCTAAAGTCCTCCCTTGTCTCTGCTCCTCTCCATTGAATATCTGTTCTTAATTCACAGTATTACAATTATAGCGAGACTAATGAACAGACCCGAACTCAAAAATGTAGCATTAAATTGTCATCTCGTGAAATGAAATGCTAAAAGTCTTTGCTGCCCATCTGCAGTGACAGTAATCAAAGCACTGGCAGTTTTACATTTTTAAGAAACATATTCACAAACAGTTTTTATGAACTTATATTTTTAAATGTAGCCTTTTTGGGGAAAAAACGTTTTTCTAAATTAAAACATGTTCATCTTTTTTGTACTTACATGCAGCCAGCATCAGCAAGATAAGATGTTTAGAAGTAGGGTGAGTGCTAATCCAGTGAAATACTATTGTAAGAAGTTGAAGGCTGACTTTAAAAGATAAGGAAAAATATTATAAACTGAGAACAATCATCTTGGGAAGGATTTGAGTTCATGTCTCTCACGTCGCTCTGTGTTTGCCATGTCCTTCTCTTTTCAAATCAATCGACGCATATTCAAAGTGCCTGTCAGGTTTCCTATCAGTCAGCTCACGCCAAAACTGGACTCCATTTAAACAAATAACCCCACCAAGCCTTTTTTGTTCATGGGTAAGAATGTTTTATGCACATTATTATGATCAGGCTGTACTACAACTACAACAAAGTACTGTATCATTGCGGAGGGAGGAAATGGTTTACAGGTATAGAAGGTTCTAGTATATAAAAATACCTTTTTTTATCAATGGTTATTGAATTCCTGAAACGTAAAATATTTCTGCTTTCTGTCATTGTTTTATTGTTGTTCCACTTGTTTCCATTTAGTTACCATGGTGCTAAAATGTGCTTAAGTCATTTATCCATCTATTTCAATGTCTTAGATCATCTGAGACAACATTTGACTCAGCAATTTAAAAAAAAACATTTCATGGGTCTGAATAACAGTGAGGAAAACCCGCAGACTAAATGGTGCTCTCTGCCTTCCCTCTCGACCTCACTGCTGGTAGAACATCAACCAGTCCGAGGCAGTTACCACGACACAAGGCACGGGTCTAATTGCAACATGAATAAATCTTATTTGTTGACCAAACTTTATTTCATTCAAGCTAGTCTGATTGGCTGAAAGTCAGAACATAAAGTTAACCAGAACCTCATTTTTTAAGATTTTAAGAGTCCCTAGAAGCACAGCCAATAGGACTGAGAACTCATCCACTCACTTCTACATTCTGTTTTATTTGTATCTTTTGAAGATTTGTTGTTGCATCACACAATGCAGTCGCTGCAGAGAGACTTTTTGTGATGCTTGGGCATGTTGTGTATTTGAAAACAACAGTTAAAAAGGGGAAATGTTGAAATCAGATTCTGGTGCTACGGATGCAAATATGTGGGAAAGTTTTCTGAGGAAAAGTTTATTTTTAACACAAAGTTTGTTTTACCTCAAGAATCTCTTGTCAGGTCTACTGTATTCCATCAAACCACAGTGAATATGTGGGACTACATCAGGGATCACAGATCCCTTGTCTAATGTTGCACTCTTCAAATTCAATACACCAACGCAGTAAATGTGTTGAATCTGTAAAGTTTGTCAGACAAACACATCTGAAGTTACTCCAACTTGAGAGACTGGAAGAGGTATACTCCTTACTTTTGACAGAAACTAGCCACCAAAGCCAACGTCATATGCTTTTGCACAAATTACAGTACAACCTGCATATTAAGGGTGAAAAGCTAACCAACATGTTATTGTCGACGCTCAAAATAGTCCGGACACATCTCACGCACAGACACCATAAAGTGCGGCAGAAGAGAAATACATTTCCATCAATGTGGCTCATAAGCAAAAACATATTATACAAGCCCTTACATGTAATGAGTGGACGATACAGTGCAACCATAGACTGTATATAAAGATGGACAACACACTTCAACCTCCTTCCATTGTACAAATATGAAGGAAGCCAAAATACTCCACACGGGTGCTTACATATTGCCCATTTGGCAATATGGAAAAAGTCTGTGCAATAGGGATCAGCTTGAAGAGTCACAGTGTTGACGTCACGCTGCTACCGCCAACAAAAACACATATTTAACTTGCCCATTTAACAGCAGGGATCCCACAGGGCAGGACAATTGACAGCAAAACAGATTACTGTGTCAGTTAAGGAAGTTCAATGACTGAGGTTTGGTAAAAATGAGTTTGACCTGTAAGGGTTAATGACCTTTACTGCAGCCAGTCAATAGGGATAATTGTTCTGACTTCACTTCAGGTGCATTGTTGTGCTGGCCATTCTTTAGACAGGCTTTGAGTGAAACACAAGCAGAGGTGGCTGTCTTGTCTTTAGTGTCTACTGTCAAATAATGACTCAAAGCTTCCCACAGACTTTGGTTAGGCGGACTAATCTGACAACAAAAAGCAACCCTCATTAGATTTCTTAATTTTTTTAACAAACCATGCTCTGCAGAACTACGGATCCTTTCATTATCAGGCATATTTCTTCAGGTTTTGCTTTTCATCTTTTCTATTTTGTCGCATTTAAAATGAAAAGAAGTAGCATGTAAAATGATATGGTTTCAAATTTCAGGTGTAAAATCCATGACACATTTGTTTTAAAGATTTTAAAACATGACACCTACCTACAAGCACAACCTGAAACAAATCCACTTTAACAAAAGACTGAAATTCATTTCAATCAATTGTTGATCCCTTACTTCAAATATTTAATGCATCAATCATTGGAAGTTACTGTGCAAAGATAAGAGAAGCACAGAGATATTTTTTGGTTTTTCACTTTTGATCTCTCAATTATTGCCGATGCTGCCGAAGTCATTAACAGCAGTGAAACTTCTTGATCCGGAGAAAGCTAAACAGATTCTGTACTACCTCTTAAACATTTTACACCATTACTAAACATCATAAAAGATTCCTGTAAATGAATGATTGGATGTGCATTGGTCCTCTCAACATAGTTGCTACCAGGGCTTTATTCCAAATCGTCTTTCGTATATCTGACAGTGAGAAGGTCACCATGTGCCTTTCCTCTACAAAGATGTCTATGTTTAATCAACATGTTTTCTTTCCTTCAGAACATAATGTCTAGTTGTGCTTCATTCCAGATATAAAGTGTCTGGAGTAAAGTTTAAATGTCTTAAGTTGATGTTTTGCAGTGGATGTAGGCCGTTTATGTTTACATCGATCTTCAGTGATTACTACTACAGTACATACATTCTGACAGACGATATGTGTTGCAAGCCAATAAGGGATCTCAGTGTCACAGTTTTTAAAAGTACAGTATGCCTTAGAAATTAGTTTTACATCACTTTCTGGTGACGAGACTGTAAGAACTGAGGATTTGTATCAAGGTGACATTTTGGTAAACTATTTTAGCTTCCCGTCTTAGGCTTTCCTATGATTCTGCAAAGTTGAACGCAGGCCTGTATTTGAGATGATTATGAAGAGTATGCACATGTTCAAGTTGTGGAAGAAACTATTATGCTGAGTTTTATGTCACATTCACATGATAGGAATACATTGAAACATAGTTCACATTTTTAACTGATACTCAAAACAAAACTTTTGTATTACTTTAAAAGTGAATAATAATTTTTTAATGACTTTTGAAAAAGCAAACATCCGATTTCATCATAGTTTGACATACATCTCCTACTCCGATTTTATAAACCTGGACCTATTTTCTTGCATGTTATGTCAAGAATCTGATGCAGTCAGAATGACACTCTGCTCCCTGATGTCATCAGCCAGTTATGTCTCTCCAGCCTCTCCACCCGCCTGCCAGGTTCTACATCTGCTCCACCCCCTCAGGTTATAAAGAGTACTAAAAAAAATGTGCAGCCAATGACAGACAGTTTTACATGTCACACAGCATCACCAGCCAATGACTGATGACTTTATACAGGTTGCACGGCACCAACCATGGGTGTCATTTTTCCCCTTGTGTGTCTCTCCCCATCCTTTCAAATATGTCTCCATGCCATTCATTTCTTCTAACACCCTGACAACGTGTACATAAATTCTTAGCTTTCTATAATGTAAGGCAAACTATAACCTAGAGACTGCCTGCCTGTATATGCGCTCTATATAACCAACTCGTCTTTTTGTACAACGCTTGATTCTCGAGTTAAAAGGAGAATGCGATGAAAGGAATATAGAATAAGTGCACATTTAGGAAATATGGCCCCTTGTATTGCAACTTGAAAGGAAAGGAGAGGTTTTTAACTCCTTGTCTTTTAATTTCATTGAGAAAAGCTGAAAATCAACAGCTGATCTGGACCAGGTTGCTGTAGAAGTATGTAGCTGTCTCTCTTGTGATAGATACTCTGGAGCATTTCTTCTGTACATAGGTGCATTTTGAAGGTATTGAAAAACAAAAACAAAAAAAGGCAGCAAATATTCAATGAGAACATTTGATCCATGTGGATTTTTATTGTGGCGGGAGTTTTTTTTCTCCAACGGATGTAGCTAGCTGTAAAATGAGATGTTATAACTGCCTCCTGTTTGTCATAGAATTCACAAATAAATGTTTGTTCAAATTAAGCGTGTTGTTTTTTCTTCTTTTGTACGTATTTGTAACTGCATTAAGATCGACACATAACTTGCACAATAAATAACATTTTGCAAATGCCAGGTTTAAACCAGGTTTATGAATCTTAGGTTTATAAAATACAGGTTTATGAATCAAATTAACTTTTTTAATCTAATGCTTTGGTTCAAATGCTTACATGGTAACATGTTAAACATTAATGGTTAAAGCACACATAGCTTTTACAGTGCATTTTGGCCATAGACTGTAAATATTAAGGGACTAAGTTTTAGTAATAACATCAATTTGTCATAATCAGGAGTCGCATCAACTCCAAGGAGGCTGTAGACTTTTCTGAAAGGATTTGTGACTTTTGGTTTTTCTGCAGCCAGCTTCAAGTAGACACTTGATAAGACAGGATTTTCCACTTCTGTATCAGCCTAGATGTTTCAAAACCGGAGGTTGCCTTTCTTACACACATTAACTCACATTCTGGTTACAGTTTCAGAAATGAACAGATTTCAAACCACGCCATACTGACTTTCTGCCCTAGCAATTAATGGCCTGACATAATGTGGTCACAGGAATAAAATGTTCTTAACATGCCTCATCTGTGGAAGTGCTCGTTATCTCTAGGGATACAGAAGAGCTTAAGAAGACTCCTAACCTATTAGGTGGATTGGACAGATGGTGTATTGTTGAGCCAGCATTTGGAGAGCACACAACATGAAAGCTGGAATTATACAGACAGTCATTTAGCAGTAGTTAACTGCAAGTTTGCTACCACTTAAAAAAACTCAGTTTGGATTATTTTTCTGTGAAGCTTTGAATTTTATCCTTTTTGTTTATCTTTAATGTACATATGCTTTAAGAGACGGTACACATATTAGTTCTCCTATATAGGAAGGGATAAATCAGGTAATGTTTTGAGGAATAAAAAAAGAAGCAATGATATGAGAAGTTGAAAATGTACTGGAAAAAAATAATACAGTGGAAGGAAAACAGCTTGAGGGAAGAAAAAGAGAGCAAAAGCACAAAGGTTTGCTTTACACCGAGTAAAACAACAGTGTGGGGAACCTCAGGCTACTTCTCATGTTTGTCAGAATAACAGAAGAATATGAGAGATCAACCTGCTGGTTGCCAGAGGCAGGAAAGAAAAACAAAAAAGAAAGTGGGCCAAAAGTGGATGGAGGAAATCCCTGCCGTAAACAAAACAACAGACGACAACAACAATGCTAGGAACCCTGGGGACAACTTTATTTGTTTTTTATCTTTTCATTTCTTTCTTTGTTTTACCTTTGCTGGTTTAACAAGCCCAGCATTCAATATTTTCACAAGTGTGGGCAAAGCTGAAGGAGCAGTTTTTTAGTTTGATGAAAATTGAGAGGTTGTAGAGTTGTCAAACTGCGTACCTACGCAGGGGAAAGGCAGAATTTATTCCCATTTCATTGTTTCATGATAACAAGAGGCTGCCTATACTGCCCTACAAAGCAAAAAGGCAGTAACTGCAATTTTGGTCAAAAATGAGTTATTATCATTTTCGTGACATTCATTGCATCCTTTATTATGTAACAAAATATCTTGTCTTAAATGTGTATCGTTTTGGAGAAAAACATTTTTTTTTTTAACAGTAACTGCAAAAAGCCCTAGTGAAACAAAGCAAAAACACAGTAAAAGCCATTACTGTTTTCTTGCTTTGTTTCATACAAGTTACTCGTGCTTTGTATTACTAGCCTACATTACAACCATGTTACTACACAGTAATGTCACAACTTTAATTGAGTCACACAATGCTGTGGTCTATTCCAAATGAACTGTCCCCATTTGGGCCTTCATGGAACTTGAAATGTGAAATACTTTTTAAGCAGCCATGTCAGCACCAAAACACTGACCAAAAATGGTCAAATGGCTTTGGGCATAGTATATCCATGTTCAGGAAAACAAAGGATTCCAATTATTCTAAATGCAGCGTATCTAACACAAGCTGTGATGAAATGTTTTTTGAAGAATATGTAGTTACTGCCTTTTCCCTTGGTATTGTGGCACATTTTTGGTAAGCAATACAAAGCAAGAACACAGTAACTGTAAAATGGGGTAAAATATCAAATAAAATATGATGATTGATATGTACAAAGAATAAGCTCATATAAAGTAACAAAAATGCCACATGTCCAATAATATACCTACAACTACTTAGGCTGGACGAGGTGATAACTTTAGAGTCATTTTTCTCAGTTCTGCACTCCGCGTAGTTACTGCCTTTTTGCTTTGTAGGGCAGTATAGCTGTCTGGTGTTTCTGCAATATAATGAACGTGAATTATTTAAGATATCTTTTTGTGGGATACAGGGAGTACAGTTTCAGTCATGAAATGAGAATTAAGTTGTATGAAATTCTAAATGTATCCAAAAATATAACGCACCCTGGGGATTGATTTTTCACGCAAGGGTTAGCACAGCAGAAACGTTAATCATGAAATCACTTTGTTTTGTGTGGTACTGTTGTCTCATCTTGTATCTATAAGACCTCTGTTCAACACTTATACGTTGTCCAAATCCCAGAGCCTGACTCAATTTTTCAATGCAGAGAATGCTAACATAACTCCAGTATTTTGCAGAAATTAAGCAACGTAATGCGAGGTCTTTTGAGAATATTGAACCCATTTCTCAAAATGTGCTTGACGTATTATTTCAAGTAAGTACTGAGATTTTTATTTTCTCAATCAAATGTCATCAAACTGTTCACAGTACACTTTAAGAACACATTAATGTGTTCCTTCACTTAACCTTTCTCCAAAGTCTTTCCTCAGTAAGCAATTTAACTTAATTATCTAACTGTTGAAGTCAAAGTGAAGTGGGGATTTAACTCCAGGATGCTTTGCTTCTTAGGAAAAGTTGGAGGTATGTTTGCATAATGTACTTTACCTATTCCACTTTCTGTAATCCCACAGCCTGAGTTCCTAACTTTATTTTAATGTTATCTTATCTGTTCTGGCCTAAAACCATCCAAAAAGTTAAAATTCAAATCCCTCTATCTTTGAACTCACAGCTGGATTTAGTTGAATTCTTAGTGCAAAGGAAGTCATGCTATCTGCAAGTTAGACAGGAAGCACTAAGATTAAAGATATATACAGTATCTGTGTGTGTCTGCAGTCTAAGCTTAGCTAAAAAGCTTCACTATTCAAGACAGGTCTTATTCAAAAGCTGCCACTCAAGACCCATCTGTATCTGTCCAATTTGTCTTTCATTTGAAAGTTGGACGCAGGTGCCGACATAGGGTTGACTTAAAGTTGTCCCAGAAGGATAACCATAAAAATCACAAGCCATAGATTGGAGGAATGGCGCAAAACAAGCTTCATGAACTAAATAAGGCACCTGAACAGAGAGGGCAATGAACATTGTGTAGCACAGGGTGAACCCCTCACTACCTCTTAAGGTAAGCTATTGAGTCAACACAGAGAACTGGAGACTCAGCGGAGTATATATAAGCTCCCCACAAGTGGATTTAATCAAGGCCAATCAGTCACACACACCTGACTGCAGTGAGTTAATTCTCCCACTAAAGCACTGGACCATCCTTTATGAAAGGAGATGGGAAAGTGCCACCACACAATTACTTGCTGCCGCAACTTTTAAAGCGACTCGCGCATTAAAACTGTTCACGAAAACTAACGACCTGTTGGAGGAGAAATGTGGAGACAATCTGCATTTGGTTCAAATATTGATTTGACTTAATTTGTTACAGCCTTTGAATTCCTTTTCTTTTTATTTTGGCGTATAGAAGGTGAACTTTACTTGTACATTCTTGTATCATGTTTAGTGGAGATGTTTTGCTGTTATTTGATGTTCATTTAATAGGAAAAATTGTAATAGGCCTACAAAACCTTGCTAATGAAAAAGAAAAGGGACACAGCTCATGAAAGTTAGCACTGCAATAATTTACCTGAACAATCTTAAACCCAGAAGTGAACTCTGAACATGATGAAAAAATACCAAAGTTGAATATCCTGGTATTTTATTTAGACCTTTTATTTTAATTACACCCTTGTGGTTATTAGGATTATTACCAGTAAGAAAGCAGATCAAAAGATTTTTTGATGATCTTTTTGTAGTTTCAACCCAGCGCCATGTCAATAACCTCTGCCACCGTCACATTATTATTACGTCGCCCAGTGGAAATGCGGTCGGATTGTCAGAACAACGCGATCACCTTTCACTAGGTCCTTTATGAATTCTTTTAACGCCTTTCCTTAAACCCATGACAGTTAAGGTAAAGTTGATAGAGAAAGTAGATAGAAGGGACAATCCGAATGCACCCCATTTTGTTTTTTTATCTGTAAGACCACTCCTGCACTGCCCAGACTACTGCCTGTAATCCACTAAGAATTTTAAACTTGAATTAATCTCAAAACTGCTTAGATGTGCCACGTCACTTGTTTAGGGCCGTATTCAGGAAGCCCTCTAAGTACGAAGAGGTCCTCCTATAGTAACAAAAATTCTACGAAAATTCAAGAAATTTTATAAGAATTACCCCTCTGTCTAGATCCTTGTAAAAATTAAAGTTATTCATGAAGTGTGTTTGCCCTTAAAAGAGCTCCAAAGATGTAAAACTGTGAGGAGTAGTGAGGAGGACTTCTCACAGGTTTAAGAGTTTCTCAAGCTGAGGAGAAAATAGAGAGATGTTCAAACAAGAATATTTTTGATTCATAGTTTTGCAGAACAAACAAATGATTTGTGCAGACATTTCATTATCTGACTTTTTTCAGTACTAAGTGAGACATGCATGCTGAGTTTCTCTTCATGTGGTCAGCTCCACAGGTGCATCCAATCACTAATTAAGACCCTTCACATGTTGATGTAACGATCAGCAGGTGAAGAAGCTGCTGCACAAGTGGACATGTGATTTCAAACATCTAGGCATTATACTCTTAAAGTATGTCTTTCAAATGATCACACAGATGATAATTTCAAAGTGTTTATAATTATACAATGTCTGACTAGATTCTATGTTTGACTTTTTAGATCACCAATTACAGCTTCTGAAAAAAATGATATACTATTCACCAAAAAATAAATGCATTCCAATTATTCTCTTCTTCTTTCTTTTCACCCATTCACAGAGGGTAAGATCAGTATTAGCAATTTGATTTAACAGAAATGGATGTTCAAGCAAGTAATGGATGAGAGGATATATTCTCATGGCTGTTAAGCCAGAAAGTTTTGCTTGGCTACTGCTATGCACACACGGCAGGAAGACAGGTACAATCACAGGATACAGTCAATGAGGCACCAGCAATTAAAAAAACATGTTGTGAAGAAAGAAACTAAAACTCCATAGACCAGATGAAACACACACACACACACACACACACACACACACACACACACACACACACACACACACACACACACACACACACACACACACACACACACACACACACACACACACACACACACACACACACACACACACACACACACACGATGAGGGACAATATGTCAGGTTCAAATTGTTAAATTCTGCTACATCATGTTTTAAAAACTCATGATCATTTTTCGAAGCCAAGTCAATCAGACATAATTTTCTATATATGGAAACACACTGTAGCAAACACCCTGTAACATGAAGCTTATAATTATTGTTGATTTACTTTTGTTAATTACATTTAAATACAGAAGTTAGTATGTAAGGAAAAGTAATAAACAGAACAAAGAGTTGTGTATAGTGCTGATAGAAAAGAAGCCTATATCTCTGAGGGGATAGAGCCCTCTTGTGGTCTATTTGTGTTATTATCAAAGAAAGAAAAACATGAGTCAGTATGAAACTGTAAAACTCAAACATTATCGGAGAGTACAGATAAAATGATAAGATGGTCCGGGTATTATAAGTGAATCGAAGAGCTACAATTGTTAATATCAGCCTTACATCTATTATCATTAATATATACTTTACAGCGAATCGTAGAGCTGCTCAACTTCAACTTCTATAATTTACATTTTGTTGTTACTGCTAATTCTACACGTTGTATAAGTCTCTGTTGTTCAGTGTTGTTTTTGTTCTGTTTGTCCCTCTATTTCTTCCTGCATCTCCCTCTATCCCACTTTCTAAGCCCAGCATAGTTTTGGCAGATGGCTGCTCAAAAACAAAAGTCTGGTTTTGGCTCAAGATTTCTGCCTCTTCAAAATAAGTTTTTCCTTGACACTCTAACTTTGCCAAATTTAGTTTAGAGCTCATGATGGATTAATTTTGGTCTTTGTATATAATTGAAACAAAGAGTAAGGTCATTACCCATTTTTTGTAAAGTGTCTGGAGATATATATATATATATAAAGATTGATATACTGTAAATGGACAATAACTTTTATGTTTCTATATGATTTAATGTCACACACACTGTTAGCCTACTTGTGTTGATACGTTAGTATTCATGCAGACAAACATACAGCAGATTCTTGTCAGATGCAAGCCCATTATTTTAGTATACTTTTGTTTTGTTATTCACACAGTTTCCACAGTTGGAAGGCAAAAAAACACAAAAACACGACAGTCCAGAATCAACTAAGTCTTTACTCCCAAAAATAGATTTGAGGGGGAGATAGGCAGAGTTGACAGGGTCCAATGTTGAGGTATATGTCTCAGTCAAATATGAGATTGAGAAAAAGTAAACTAAAAAAATCTGGCAGTGCATGTAATGGGAGCTAATCGGGCAATGGGGAACATAAGGGGAATGCAGGCAGGTGAGGAGATTCTAGAGGCAGAAAGGTGGGAGAAGCTGAGTCTAAAATAACAGACAAGTTCAATCACTGTTTAATACACCAGTTCTTTACTAAAATTCAGCTGGTTACTTCCCTCGGAACATATTTCAGTCAGTCGTCCTCAATCTACCACAGTCAAAGGTGTTATGCAGCAAAGTCCTCCCTCCACCTGCTGCACACCTCTTATTTGCATACTTGTGATACACGCTATGTTCATATATGTAATGCACATTAACCCAATATTTGAAGAATTAAAATCAAGAAATCAATGGTTAAACAGATCAGCCATAACAAGTGGTCCTCACAATTGTTTTCATATGAAAACAAAGTGTACGCTCAAGTGCTGTGCAGGAGATCATTTTGGATCTAGAAGGAGGGTATTCAAAGAGAAGTTTTCTGCTTCGTAAAACTATTTGGGTATGAATGTGTAGGCTTATGGCTCTTGGGGCTTTCCCTAGTGTCATAGCCAAGACCCAACTGTTTGGAGGTTTTTTTAAGTCTCCTTGTGCATGTTGGTTTTCTCAGAGAAGGAAGAGAAGACACTTTGACAAGACAAATTGAATGAACCAGAAGGTTTAATAAAGCAAGGAAATACCATGCAGATACCTAGGATTATTCTCAGCTGAGAGGTCCACCTCGCTGACCTGCAGGTCAGCCAAAAAAAAAAACAGAGAATGGACCACGAATATCAGAAGTCACAAGATTATATAGTTATCAGTTATGTGCCTCCTCTAGAATGTTCGTGTGCTGTGTCAGCAGAAGTTTTAGCAGAAGTGGTGTGATGTTCAGTGTCTGGTAAAGAAGGTGTCCTTGAGGGTTTGCAATATGAGGACATTCAGTACACAGTCAGTTCAGTGCTGCAGATATAGGACATTAAAAGTGGAGGTACATTGGCCTAAGAAGCCAATTAGTAGCTTAAAATCAAAGTTCAGTGGTATGGGAGCATTAAATTAAAAACACAAACAAACTACCAGCTCAGATTATCAAGAAAAGGAAAAAAAAAAAATCTGTGCTGACTTTTGTATTTTGCCAAATAACGTTAAATTACCACATAGTTATATTAGTAATGAAAGCTGGCATATTGTTGTTCAATTATATTTTCTGACCGACAGTTGCGCTAGCTTGATGCTAGCTCATCTGATAGAGCATTTGTAAGGATGTTGCTTGACACGTACGTGATTTAGTATGTTGCTAATGGTATTCTAATAGTCGGTTAGTGTGCCATATACTTTGAGTATATGTAGTGAGTAGTATATAGTAAGTGGTTTCATATAGACCCTGTGTCATTTAGGGATCCAGACTAATACAACACCAAAACCGTGGCAAGTTGAGGCAGAGTACACATTTTCAAAGATCCACATGACTGAAAATTTGTCTGGGAAAAACTATAGGAGAAGGTCCATCAGGATAACAACAGGTGGAATTGTCGATGTTGAATTTCTATCTATAAACGCCAGAGAGATATAACACTGAAATTGTGTCTTTGGAGATGGATATAGTGCTGTTGCATGTTTCTCCTTGGATCAGAGGCAAGGAAGAAGGGAGTGGTGAGTGGCGTGACAGTTTCTGTAAAGGCTGAGTCACCTGGAGGAGTGAGTGAAGCAAGAAGACTGGCAAGATTTTGTGAAGGAGAAAGAGAGGAGACAACATCGTTGTGCCTGTCATTTAAAGGAGATTTGCCTGGGAGAGTTTATTTAGGTTATGTATGTTACAAAGTGAGACCTTATGAGAGAACTCCTCTTAGGTGTTTCTGCTGTCAGGAAGAAGGAGGAAATGATTGTTTTGACAACAAGTGTATGGAAGAGATAGATCAGACCTTTACATGTATTGTAAAGGAAATCACTACACTTGGTCAGCACAGTGTCTAAAAACCATTAAGGAGGTGAAAGTGATTAAAATAAGAACTGAGAAGGGACTTACAGTATGATGCTGGGGTTTACTCTGCAGTTATTGTCCAATGGCGAGTCTTCGTATTTGCAAAGTCATTGATAGGATTCTTTGAAGTCTTCATTTTTGGCAACTTTGCTTTCAAGCGAGAAAGTGCAGGGCTGTTAAGCCTATCCTGGGACATGGTTGACCTTAGGTCATGTTTAAACACTTTTAACTTACTGAAAGCCATTAAAGTCCTGGTAGTTCCTATTTGTCAGTGCCCGGCAGGTTGGTTTGATCTGTTCTTCATTCACTTCTGTAAGCCTCAGAAAAGGTTCATGTGTTTCACAGATGGTGGCTGCAGTCTGGAACCTTATGCTCAAGTCAAAAATAATGTGTCTATATATATATATATATATATATATATATATATATATATATATATAAAGAAACAAAAGAGAGCAATTTCTGTGCCGTCCTAATTTTCATCCTCGTGCGTCTCTTTATCAGGCATATTTCCTTTTGTGCTTTCGTTTTTCCTCACCCCCAAAACTGCGAGTGAGATAGAGGTTGAGATCTGAAGTGTTTGAACCACAAGGCATTGGCAAGCAGAGAGTCCCATTCATTGCACAGCACGTGCATTTCATCTTCCAGCAGTTTGATGTTTGCAGCCTCAAGGTCAGGGGAAATGTCTCCCGTCTGAAGAATCAGGTTTTGGTTGTCAATGCACTGTAGTACCTTTCCAAATACAGGATGACTACATCGAATGTCTTAAAATATTGTTTTAAGAACATTCGCCTCAGACTTAGCTTCACTTGTTAAGATAGATTCCAGTGTTGCGATGATGGAGGGCAGGTGAGTAGCTACAACACGCACAACAACAATGTGGGCTCTCCATTGGGTGTCAGAGAGACCATAAAGAGAGCGTCCAGTTTTTTTCCTTTAAGATTGCTCATCTGTCCGGACTAGCGTGGAAAAGATTGTAAAGATGATTAAATGTGACAAAAAATGTTGAGACCTCTGGACATGACTCAGCTGCATCTATACCCAGATTCAGGATACCGGGAAGCACAGAGGGACTCTGTCACAAGTGGATTGGCTTTTAAAATCTGCTTGCACTCCTTTTACCTTTCCTGACACATTCGCTCCATTGTTATAGCGTTGTCCTCCATAGTCCTCCAATGGCATTTCACTCTCCTGCAATGCTGCCTAAATCAAACATTTTCCCAGCGTGAAGGTAAAGTGAAAAGTGAAAGGAGATAGGAGGGACAATCCCAATCCACCCTGGGACTAATTAGACGTTAGGTAATCAAGCACAGGTGAGACAAACGACACAGGTGAAGACAATCAGGGCAATCAGAACTGCAGGGAAAAAACACACACACACACACAGAGGCAGGAAGAAAGGACAAGACAATAAACACTGGGGACAAAAACTAGAAAATAAAACACACACAGAGAACTCAACACAGAAGTTCCATGGATCAGGACGTGCTGTAGAGGCAGTAAATGCACTGATGCTGCATTTGCATACTTGTGATACACGCTATGTTCATATATGTAATGCACATTAACCCAATATTTGAAGAATTAAAATCAAGAAATCAATGGTTACACAGATCAGCCATAACAAGTGGTCCTCACAATTGTTTTCATATGAAAACAAAGTGTACGCTCAAGTGCTGTGCAGGAGATCATTTTGGATCTAGAAGGAGGGTATTCAAAGAGAAGTTTTCTGCTTCGTAAAACTATTTGGGTATGAATGTGTAGGCTTATGGCTCTTGGGGCTTTCCCTAGTGTCATAGCCAAGACCCAACTGTTTGGAGGTTTTTTTAAGTCTCCTTGTGCATGTTGGTTTTCTCAGAGAAGGAAGAGAAGACACTTTGACAAGACAAATTGAATGAACCAGAAGGTTTAATAAAGCAAGGAAATACAATGCAGATACCTAGGGTTATTCTCAGCTGAGAGGTCCACCTCGCTGACCTGCAGGTCAGCCAAAAAAAAAAACAGAGAATGGACCACGAATATCAGAAGTCACAAGATTATATAGTTATCAGTTACGTGCCTCCTCTGGAATGTTCGTGTGCTGTGTCAGCAGAAGTTTTAGCAGAAGTGGTGTGATGTTCAGTGTCTGGTAAAGGATGCATCCCAGGATGCTGGCCACAGCCAAAAAGTTACAGAACAGTTGGATATACCACCACTTTTTCTTGAATTTTTAGAGATACATTGCCATATGGCCTTCCAATACTGACTATTCTCACTTATCTAGCAACACCCAGCTAAACTGATGGACTTCAAAGCGATACATGTATTCTGAGGACCCAGAATAGACAGAATGGGAGGTTTTCTCAAGTGCACCCAACATTGGTCGATGCTCATCAGCCTGTGAAAAATCAGTTTACTGTCAGGGCAATAGACAAAAGCCTTCCTCTGATGACCAATACATTCATGATCTTGGGTGTCTGACATACAACATGACCATAATCTTTTTTCATTTCAGATGTCAAAGCCAGATTTTCTTTTCTTTTTTTTTTTTTTTAGCTCATGCATGTTTTTATTGTGTACAGTCATCTAGCCAATCATCAGGAAATAGGTGCAGAACGAACGTTTGTTCCCTTAACGTTCATGTTCCACTCTGAAAAAAAGCAGGCAGTCTCTCTCAAACTGGCTAAGGTTGGATTTCCAGATTTCTGCTTTTGTTTTCTACCTTTTTTCCTTGGACACTGCTTGGTGGCACATCCTCAGTTCCCTCATCCTCAGCTTCAACCATAAATGAAATGTAACTTTTAGAAGACTTTGCAAGGCAGACAGATTTAATTACCTGTATGCAAATGTTCCCAAGAATATGTGGCTTTAGTTTAGTTTATTAGGATCCACATTAGCTGCAGCATTGCAACACCACCGCACCCTTGGGTGTGGTTTATAGGACACCTCGGACTGTGCCCAAACACAGATGGAGCCTAAATCAATCTCAGTTTGGCAACACCAGCAGGTAAATCTGTGTCTGTTGGGAAGACTAGACTCTATAGTCAGGGGCTTCAGAGCACTTTAACATTAAAAGAATCGCAGAGTGGATGTTATGGTCCTGTGTGTTGTGCTGTATTTGTTCCTCCTCCTGTCTGTGTGTGAGTGGGCGTGTCTGTTTTAGGATGTGTCAAGTGGGAGGAGAAGGCGGCTGCTGACTGGAGGAGAGGAGTGGACTCTGATTGGAGGAGCTGAATAAAAGGCAGTGGATTCATTCTGCTCACCCCTCTCTGCTCTTGCCATTTCTCGGCCAGCCACGTTGGAAGATGTTGTAAATTGTGAATGTGTTATTTTTCTGCTTAACCCCAGCATGAGAGAAGCCCTACTTTTGTTTAAAGATTTTTCTCCTGTTTTGTTTTAGTAGAAGTTAGGGGAAGTATTGTTTTTGATTTTCCAATTATTTTTGATAGGTAAGGTTGAGGGTACCTTATGTTTTTTTGTTTGTTGTTTTAAGGGTACATGTTTCTCTCCTTTGAAAATAAACAAGCTGTAGGTTAACTAAAGGGGCATGGAATGCTGGTTCTTGTTGGGAGTGGGACGAGTGGGGGCCGCTTTTATGTTATGTCCAGGTTCCCCTAGACCAGGGACATAAAAGTAGATGATCATAAAACGATTACTAATTGATTTTTTTTTTTGTATTTGAATGGTCACATATAAACCTTTTTTAACAAAGTTTAAAATTCCTTTATAAAGCCACTTTGATCCTGTATTTGATCATTCCTGTTAACCCCTCTATTTCAGCCCTGCTCAGAACAGGTCGTTTCTGGGGGAGGGGTCACTGCCCTCTGTGATATCATGAAGGGATTATCTCCAAACAAACCTGTTTGAGCACACATGCTCTGAAAAGTGGAGCAGGCATTGATGGAGAACATGGACTTCTCTCATAATGTAATGGTTTGTATACAGACTAGTCATATAGTGTTAGAAAAACATGGGAGTGTATGTGACCTTTAATGCCCTTTTTTTCCAATTTAGGTTGTATTTTAGTTTTATTATTCAGATCGTTCCAATTTATTTTATATTGAATCTATTATTAGTTGTTATATTTTTAATGTTTCTTTTCTGTTTGTCTTGATCGCCTTGTTGCTGAAATGTGTGAAATAAAATCTAAATAAAACTGACTTGATTCAATCAAACTTTTTAAGGAACAATCTAGTCCTATCCAAAACTTGACATGGTTTCATTCTGATCATTTTTCTTCATAAACAAACACAAAGCATTTTATTACAACCAACAGGAGATTAAATACACAACTGAGGACAAACTATAACATCTGACATTTGCAGACATTCTTTGTTATACTTGATTCTATGATAAATTGAATAAATAAAAAAGCACTGAGTTTTTTCTCCAATCAATGTAAAACATTCATCTCATCATCCATATGTACATTTTATACATCACGTAGTGCTGAAAAACTGATATTCTTAATGTACTTAATGCAACACATTAATACACACAAGTACACACTGACTTTGTAGTCACTTTCATGTCAACACAACTCATGACATAATGATAAAGTAGCAGGAAATTGTGCCATTTGGACAACATTGGAAATTAAATAGACAGCATTTTTTTTCTTAGTTGCTACATAAAGCTACTGGCTAACTGAAGTTCTTTAATAAACCAAGGCTGCTAAAAAATGAGTCTTGCTTGTAGTGAAGCACATTTTAAGCCCCAACCAGATGTTTCCATCAAACAAACAATACTGTCTTTTTGTGCGATCACACTGTCTGCTATATCATGGAAGAAACACCCCAGGTTAAGGTTAAAAGGCTTTGTAATTACAGCAGTGTGTAGATTGCACGAGCATGGTGGCTTTCAGAAGATCATTTATAACAAAAGACAAATGGGATACATAAAAAGGCAAGAACATTTAGGTATAGAGACATGCATTGCTCTTCACAGTATTCATCTATGGGGAAAAAAAGGTCAATATCCTGCCTCCTTAAGTGTTTCATGATCGCAGGAGACAGGAAGCCACAGTGCTTTTGTTTTCCGTTTACAAGGCTGTAGCAGCATTTGCCTTAATAAATACGACAACTGGCAGTTGAAAACAGCATGCAGGTGTATGAGGATATCATAAAGGACGTGTCCTACAGTAGTTGCTCAAAAGTATGTAATATTTAACAGTACAAGTACTGAAACATTGCAAATAAATGTTTGTTTGCAAGTTGGAGTGCAGGAGTTTACTGTCACGCGTTTGCTCTCCTACGCACCTTTCTTGCGAAATGGATGTACAAAGGTTTTTTTTTTTTCAATTTCCAGTTTGTTATATTGACAACAACTTTAAAAGACATCTGTAACTATTAAATATCTCAAGTGCAAAACAGGTAGCCATAATCAGGGAGCCATTTCAGTATGACAACAGATAAAAGTTTTATTTGCCAGGGGTTATCTTGTCTAGGCCAGGCCAGGAAGGGATGTAGTAGCGTGGCAAAGTTCCCTCCATCAGTCTTTCCATCCACAACCCCAGGCGGTCCAGCTTGTGGTGGATCTGCAGGGTGGAGAGGCTGCGGGACTTGTTGGATTTGCGTGGTGGGTGGTCATCCCTCGAGCTTGACCTTGACCGCCCCCCTGAAGAGCCCCCTTCATCCTCTGATGACTTATTGTCAAAGTCTTCTCCTGTATAGACCGGCTTAAACAGACAAAAGTACTTCTTGTGGCCGTTAAGTGCGAGCACAAAGCCGGTGAAGTCCATCTTGTGGTGGCTCCCATCATCCTCGTCTGCATCGATCTGAGTAGCATCCTGGGCGTATTCCAGCAGCGTGTGCATCCACTCGCAATGCTTATCGATGTTCAGGAAGGAAAAATGCAGCGTAAAGCTCCTGGGAGAAAGGGTTGAAGGAATGCATGTAAAGAAGGAATGTTTAGTAGACTGTAAATGTCTTTAAACATGAATTTTATTTGCTCAATGTGATTAGAAGTTGATGCTTAGCCTACCCTGTGAAGGAGTAGACCTCTTTGGCAAACTTGCTAAGTAGGATGTTCTTGGAAGCGTCAGTGAGCACCAGCACTATGTTCATGTGTCCTGGCCTCAGCTTCACCAGGTTGCTAATGTAAGTGATGTCTGTCAGCTCTGTCACCTCCACAAAATTCTTCTTGGGAGGCCGACTAAAATCAAAGAGAGAAAATAAAGCTTTGACACATAACCATAAGTCCGTCACTTGATTAAAAAAAAAGAAAAAAAAAAAAGTAATCGACGCTTGCCTTGAAGTACCACTGGCCCCTGGTGACCCATTTTCTGCTTTTGTTCCTTCTTTTGCCTTGGGTTTAGTCTGCTTGTCATCACTTGAATCGCTGCAAAAATATTTTCCCACAAAGGAGAACCAAAGAAAACATTTTAAACAGTGTCTTGTACATCCTGTATCTCAAAAAAGGTGATACTGCCATAGATACAATTTTGCTGGCCTTGTGTGATATACAGTACGCATCATATAGCAACCAACCTGAAGGCCTGGATGACCACAGTTCCAAACAAAATGAACAAGGCAGAGAAGATAAGGGACAGAAGAGGCATCATCTCGCGCCTGCAAACCATCAAAGATGTTAAAGAGAAACCACACATTTTATTTACGTCTCAAGAACTTATTTTTCTATACACCGTGGAAAACACTTTGCTTGCATATTTAAAACGGCTTATTACAATTTTATCCCTAGCATCAAATTATTTGACCTCGAGTGATTCAACAACCTGAAACAAAACATGACTTTGAACTTTAAAGACTTTTACCTACCAGTTGTTGTGCAGAATATCGTCAATGACTTCAGAGAGGTAATCGTAAGACGCGTAGATCCATCTGATTACAAACATCTATAAAAACATGAGCTCTTTTAATTGCAGGACTGGTGGGTGATGTTTAACGGATCATAGTCATAAATATTTCTACAATAAGACGACATACAGAAGCAAACTCATTGTTGAGCTCGGGCAGCACGGCGTCATGGATGAGGATGGACGGGTCCTTCTGGAGTCTCTCCAGCTCCTCTAAAAGAAGCTGCTTGTCTTCCTCACTGCCGTTCCAGGCTGTGACAGACTTGAACAAAGCCTTGCCTGCAGCGTTACGCCTCTCCAGGATCACCACCTAAGGACAACATTTAAAACTGATTAATATGAATGTTGAATAATTCACTTTCCTTGAGTATTTAAAGCAAAAACGTGTCCTTTTTCCACCTTAAAAGGAAGTTTCAAAGTTGATCAAGAAGTACAGAAACTGTCAGATGGAATGGCATGTGTCTGAACATCACCCCGAATTCCTGCTTATGGCACATGTAAATTTGGCAGCAGACTGCTATTTTCTCATGAGAAGAGCCTACGGCTTTATGGTCGGCCTACTTGCTCATTAGCCCATTTTGATACCGTTTGATATGATGGCTAAGGCTGAGACATGGAAGAGACCGGTGATGGATGAAGCTAGAAGGCTGAGTGGACATGCCTGCAGGTATTTTTTTTATAACAGATAAAGACGTAGCATCTATTGTTATCTGTCTGGTTTTCTTATGTTTAGCAGCTTTTTAAGGTCATCAAATACAAGATGTGTCTCAAGCTTGAATCCAATCTTTACCCAAATGTTGTCTCATCAACAGGCTGTAGGCTGTCAAATAGCATTTCATTTGAGTTCCATTGTATTACAATAGCATTTTTCGTTCTGGCTGTCACCAGCAGAGTGTGTTATACGGAAAGCATCATCTCAGTCTGTGGGGATGCCAGACATGCCAAGTCACTTTCATCTTGTCTTCGTTATAAATCTTTTCCACGTGCTTGATAACTGCTTTTGGAGGATCAACGCAGGATCCAACTCTATAGATCATAAAAAGAAATAAAACTTTTTTTTTTCCCCTGATATCGCTCTCAAAAATCCTCGGTCCCTCATAGAAACCTTCAGTGAGCACAAAAGGGCATCAAACAACATTTTTACATGAAGTTTTACATGTTGTTTTAAATCAAAAATATTTTTTGCGCCCATCTTGTTGTTTGAGAACTGCCTGAAATCCCGACTTTTTCTTCAATCAATTTACACATTTAGCGGCGGCGTATTAACAAATATGCTGAATTTTTACACACGTCATACTATGAACAAAACCAATTCTTAAATTCCAATAGATTTTATACATTCACCGCAAAACTCATATTTCACAGTGTTGAACATAAATGAGTTCACCTGAGGGTGTGACTGTGTACTGTCCTTATTCGACACTAGTATGTCACATAATGGTTGCTGCAGTCGCTGGTACACATAGGCAAATCTCAAAATGTCCTTGGTGTTTGTAGAAGCGAATGAGAGAAATGCCTGGTTCCCCAAAGAGAAGGTCTCTTCATCACCTGTGATCAGCAGGACACAGTATCTGAGGGGGGAGGGGGGGAGAACTCTATTAGCAATAAGTAAATCTTAATCCCTTATCTCGATTGTTTTATCAAGTTCAACAGATGCCATGAGATTAAGTGTTACGCTCTCTTACTTCCTTCGTCTGTGGAACTGTTTGACAGGACAGAGCTCATCAAAGAGTTTCTGGTTGACCAGCCTTGGCGCAAGGAGAAATTTGTTGTTTGACATGAACTCATCAATAATTTGCTTTTTCATTCCTTTAGCCTGTGTAAAGTGAAGCACAAACACAAAGATAAGAAGACGTGTCAGTGAAATCGACTGAAACTGGATCAGCTAATAGACAGCCCTGAACATGAAATGGTATGTTGATAATATGTTCTTCTCTAGAGCTCCCTGTGTCTGTGATTTACCTGTATGATGTCAGCAGGCTTGTCTGTGTTCTCTTTAAACACCAGCATGGTTGGAGCGTAAGTGTTAATATTAAACTGTTTCTGCAGATCGGCCGTCTCTGAAAGGCCCTGATCCACATAGCCAAACTGCAAGTAGTCTTTATATGCAAAAGCTGTCAGCTGTGGAGAAGCAGAAACACATTACTCTTCTGTTCGTGTTGGTGTAAAAACAGCAAACCAACAACTTACTTTGTAGAGGAGAGGAACTACAGGAACTTGGTCGAATAAAAGCACATGTGGCTTGTTAAGTTCATGCCAGCTGTTCAAAAACTGAAGGTCGTTCTTGTCTGTGACCTAAAACCAACGGAAAAAAAAAAACATTTTGAATTTGTGCTGTCAATAAATCGTGTGCATGTCCTTTATGATTCACTTAAACACCCTTCCTTTACTGTACTTTCTAAGGTGATCAGAGGACACAGATATTTACCCGATCCACTAGTCTCTGAGGGAGTAGGTCTTCTACAAACTGCAGCAGGTGCTCCTTTGCTACTGCATAATGGAAAAACGTCACTTTGCCATTAATGACTCCAAGTATTGATGGGGTGCGATGAGCCCCAAGATGATTTGCTAATCTTCTCTCATAGCCAACATCGACCACACCTATTCCAACACCTGCAAACACAGGATATTGGCAAACATGCACACATCAGTGTCTTCCATTCGCCCTTTACAATTCATGACATGAGGGACAATTTTGGAAAATTTACAGGTTTTTATCCGAACCTAGAGTCTCCATCTCCTGCACAACCTCTTTCCAGACAGGCTCGATGTGGATGCAGCTGAAGCACCAGTCAGAGGTGATCTTTATCAGGTATGGCCTCTTGTAGCTGTCAGGCACCACGTCGCTGACGTACTGATTGAAGTGCAAAATGTACCTGCTGTCAGCAAAGTCCCTGTGGTTCTTGCTGTTGAAGGGAAAGTTGAAGAAGGACTCGTCGAAGTAAAAGTTGTCATGGCGATGACCGTAGCGACCGCTGCTGTATGGCTGGGTGTCATCAGTCTGCCCATAACGGTCATAATTGCCACGTTTTTCTTCATTGGACAGGATCTAGATTTTGAACATTACAAATATCAATATGGCAGACCGTTTCCTTATGCATATGGTCGTACATACCGAACACATCATAAAGTATTTGGGAACACACAAGACAAAACATTTATAATTTCTACTATCAACAACTGACCTCATAAGATTTGGTAATCCTGATAAACATGTCCTCAGCACCTGGATTTTTGTTTTTGTCAGGATGCCTTAAAATGAAAATTCCAATTAGATTAGCAATAAGTGAATACCATTACAAGTCAGTGACAGGTGAAAATATTTACCATTCTTTTGCAAGACGCTTATAGACCTTCTTGATCTCCGCCTGGCTTGCACTCCGAGTTACCCCTAAGATTTTGTACGGGTCCATCTCAGGCCCAGCCTGGGATGCTCCTGCCAGCATCACTGAGAGGACCACCAGGAGAGCCAACGTCATAAAGATGTTTGACCCTGCCATCACTGTTACCTGTAGAGTAACAGATGAACTATTACTAGCAAGTACAATGGAAACACTCTCATCAAGACAAACGTTCAATCTAGACACTTTTGCTGACATGCACATGTCATACAGCTCTTCCTCTGCGCTGACATCAGCTGTGTAATCATGCAAAAGGATCAAAACAGTCTAGTGGTTCTTTATGCATGCACGGGTTGCATTCAACTTATGCAGCAAGGCAAGCGATGTAACAAATGTCAGCCATATTATTCAGCAACAAACACTAGAATATTATAAGTACTCTGACAGGACATGAAGGGGAAACACTCAATTCCTCGAGGAAGGTTATAAATGTTCGCATCTTTTTTTTTTTCATTTAGGTTAGATGCGTTGCTACACGAGCTAGCGGTCGAGTAGTCTCAACAGCTCTGCATTTACCTCAAGCAGGTGCAGTCAACCAGCACTACGCCACATATTTAAAGGAGGAGGAGATGTTCCTAAGATTGCTGGGTAATGCTTGTTTGAAAAGTCAGCGGATTGCAAATGGTGCGTTCAGTCGCATCCTACAGCTCCTTCAGGGCAGACTGAGAAGAAGCTGCTGCGAATCAGGAGGAGCACATCCATTGAGGAGTAGGAGGAGAGGGGGGAGGCGTCCAATGCCGAAAGTGCTTTTGGGAAACTGAGTATGGAGGGACAGCTTAGCCCTCACCTGAGTATGTTCGGTTTATTGCTCGTCGTGTCGTGTCGTGTCGTGTGAATAGGAGTGGGTTGATCATATCGCAGCGCTCAGTTGTGTAATCAAACGCACCCCCCCCCCGCTGTACTCTTGCATTGGACCAATAACAGACAACGATGATGTAAACAAGGAAGTAGCGAACGTAACCGAGCACGTACAGCCTAACCCTAATATAATAACATGAAAAGAGAAACTTAAAATACGTATTAAGTATATTTCGCCGTTTAACAGCACCTGTGTGTGTGTGTGTGTGTGGATTGATCGCATTTTAGGCTGTCGTCTCCATCTGCTTCTCTGTGGTTGTCTTGTATTTATTAGAAAAATGGAAGAAAGACACAAAAAAATTCTTCAGCGAAACAGGACCAATCTGGTCAGAGAGTTTGACTCTTCAAGTATGTGTGACTTACTTTTGGAAAAAGGAGTTTTCACACAAGACATGATTGATGAGATAAAAGTAAGACACACACACTTTCAGTTCCTTGTCTTTCTTTATTTGATATCGTTGTTTGTGAAAATGGTGATGAACGCACCTGTACCTGTGTCTCCTTTCAGAGCTCAGGGACCCGACGGGACCAAGCCAGACAGTTAGTTCGGGACTTGGAGAGACGTGGGAGTCGGGCCTTTCCATTATTTCTGGAGTGCCTTCAGGAGGCAGGGCAGCACAGTTTGGCAGAGCACCTGCAGAATGGAGCTCCAGCTGTTTATGTGCAGCCAGCAACACCACATCTACGACCTCTCCCAGTTAGTAAGTGTGTCATACTATATGTTATACAGGTTTTTCACCCTACAAAAGTCATTGCAATGACTTCTTATCTGGATGTGAAATATTTGGTGTCATGTTTTGTTTCTGTTTGTACACTTTGTTCCCTGAATAGCCCCTGCTGTGGATATTGATCAGCAAAGAAAAGACAATGTTCCTGTCTCTCCAGTACAGAAACTTAACACAACTCCAACTCCATGTAAGACATGCCATTTGTTTGAAATAATCATCACAATATTAGGATGAAGTCTAGCAACTTCCTTGATGCTCAACTCATACTGATGCTTACATCACAGCACCTGAAAGCGAGTTCATAGGACCAAGGCCTCCCGGCAGGACTCGCCGGGATAGCATACAGGTGATCACCAGTTAATTATCATGCACTTACCAACCATTAAAAAGGCAAAGCTAATTACTTTGCTTTGTTCCATCCTGTTGAACCTAAACCCAACATTTGTCTTTTCTCTATGTGTCAGAGCTATAAAATGGATGCGAACCCATGTGGACATTGCCTCATAATAAACAACGTGGACTTTGAGCCTGAAAGCGAGCTCAGCAATCGCAAAGGGTCCAACATAGACTGTGATAGGCTGGAGAGAAGATTCAAGGGGCTCAATTTTCTTGTGGAAGTAAAAACAAACCTTAAACAAAGAGTAAGACTTTTTTTTCTTCTTTCATTTCCACATCTGTTACCAGATTCAAAAAGGGGGGGTTGCTCACAGTTTCTTATCTCTTTCAGCAAATCAAACATGAACTGTCAGCTTTGTCGAAGAAGGATCATTCACTTTATGACTGCTGCGTGGTCATCATGCTATCCCATGGAACTGAGGTAATAAATTCCTTGTAAAAATTCCTGATTATTATATTGCTTCTATGACGTATAAAAAGCTAACATAGGCTTATATTTACGGTTATAGGTGAGTCACAGTCGCTTCCCTGGTGCTGTGTACGGTGTGGACGGGCAGCATGTCCCAGTTCAACACATCACAAACTTCCTCAATGGGCAGCATTGTCCATCTCTGCAGGGCAAGCCCAAACTTTTCTTCATCCAAGCCTGTGGTGGAGGTGAGTTACGTACGTCGGTGAATAACTCAAAGCACCATCGCATGTATACAAATCCATAATCCCACTCAACACACTTTAAACATGAAGTGGTTACACGAAGGAACATTTGTTTTTGTCCTTGAGACGAGAGAGACACAGGTTTTGAGGTGTCCCCTGATGGGATTGAACCATCCTTCGGGGGAGCAGATGATCAGACCGACGCCATACCCATGTCGTCCAGCAGCGACTCTCTGAGCATGTCAGATGAGCCGGATGCCCGAGCCACGCTGCCCACCCCGAGTGACATTTTAGTGTCCTACTCTACTTTTCCTGGTATGTGTGTGTGTGTGTGAGCAGCATCTATGCATTCACGTTGTATTGTTTTTGGACGCATACCAGAGTCACAGACTTGTCTTGAATGTCATTTTCCACTTTGCCTATGTTTCAAAAAAAGGTTATGTATCTTGGAGAGACACCCAGTCAGGCTCTTGGTACGTCGAGATACTGGATCGTGTTCTTGAGGAAAATGCTGCCACTGATGACTTGGTCACAATGCTGATGATGGTAAGTTTCTTCTATGATGCAATATGCAAACAAAATTAGCGTAACAGATAGCCTAATAGTGACGTCCTGCTCCCAATGTAATGATGCCATAGTCCTCGTCCTTAGCGGTAGCTGTGGGTTTGCAGCAATTCATCCCTCGCTCCCAACATCTCCTCTCTCTCTTCAGCAGTCCTAACCAATGAAGAGAAACAGCCCCAAACTAATTCATTAGATTTTCACGTATACGCCTACCATTTAAGGTGGATTCTCAATGACTCTATTTGTGAGTTTTAACAGTAATGAATTATTAGCTTTGTTACAAGCAGACACTGAAATACATCTGCATTTTTTTCGCTGATACAGGAAACAAAGATTAGTTATCTGAGCAGTTAAACAACATACAACCTTTTTTTTAGCCAACTATAACAATAATCTGTTAACTTTAAGAAGACATAAACACTCAAGATTAAGACCTGGCCTGCCACCATTTTCTGTTTCTCTTCGGCAGTCCTATCCAATAGAGGCAAAAATGGCCTAAAAAACAACTACTACAACACAAACAAACAAACAAATAAATGTGTCGTATAAATGATTGCTCTTTCTTTTAGGTCAACAATGAAGTCTCCCAAAACTCTGCAAAAGGCGTCTACAAGCAAATGCCTGGATCCTTCAACTTCCTACGCAAACTGCTCCACTTTCAGACACAAGCCTAGCTGCCAGATCCAACGCAATACCAGCCATTTACACTCTCAGGGAATTTCCGCCAATTTTAACCCAATCATGGGTCACGACCAACATTTCTTTGGATTTTGTCTGATGCGACTTGAAAAGTCTGCACTTGCTAAATTGTGGTCTTATACTGGTACAGGTATTTCGAACTGTGCTCTTTGAAACGTTTAATACATTAATGATCTGTGTTTACATTTACATACTGTGAAAAATGTGGTTTGTGGTGTTTTTTTTATAGTTTTGGTGTCTCCTTGAGCGCAGCAGCTTCAATTTGTACATTTATAGACAATCAACATAAAGGTTTTTGCTGATTCCTTTTGCAAGTCTGGTTATTTCCTGATTTTGTTGATACATTTGGACTGACTGTAAGTTAGAGGGATTTTTTTAATATGGAGATTGCTGGGGAAAAAAGACTAGATAGCAGCCACAAATGAGTTAGATGCGTCCTGTTTAAGTTAAATTCTTAAGTGCCAACTTCAGCGTATTACACAGCGATGGAAAAGATTTTCAGGAAATATGTCAAATGTGATAATTGAATGTATCAATCCATTCATTATCTCTTACACTTTTCCTGTTTGGGGTGGCTGGAGCCTATCCTAGATGTCATTGGGCGAGAGGTGGGGTGCACCCTGGACTGTCCACCAGATAGTCACAGGGCTGACCACCAGCCACGCTCACATGCACAACTACAACCACTTTAGAGTCACTAATTGATGAATTTGGACCGTGGGACAAAGCTGGAGTACCTGGAGAGAGCCAATGCATGCATAGGGAGAATATGCAAACTGAAACCCAGAAGGGCTCCTGCTCGACGTGGCTTCAAATCAGGATCCTACTGACTGTGAAGCAACAGTTGTGCAGACCCACTTCAATGTTCCAGGGTTCAAATTGCTAACAAAAAATTTGGGAGAGTAATGAATATATTCTTATGTAATCTTGAAATTAAATAGTGACATGCAAAAACTACCCTGGCATATTTAGTTCCCGTAAAAAAAGCCTTCGTTATTTGCCAATTACTACTCAACTTCTGCTGCTTAAGGTAATTGAGATCGTTCTGAAATTAATAAAAATAAGCATATTTGGTCATTTTAAATGGCCAATAGACTGACACAACTCTATCATGTTGCATTTTGAATGAACTATTCCTTATTCTTAAGATGTGTTGGGGATAATGCATTGCAAAGCATCACACTAGTGTATTCTGATTACTTTTTTGTTATAACAAAGTTCATAAGAAACTGCTTTTGCAACTCAAGTTATTTTGTTAATTTTCTAATAAGCAGTATTAGTGAAACATGTATTCTTGCTTCTTTTTGTTGCCAAAAAGACAAAAACAATACTTGGGGAAAAAAAAGGCAGCCGAAAAGGAAGAAAACTTTATGGGGCCCAGCCCTGAGGCCCACAGAGGTTAGCAATAAAAACATGGTCCATCCTAATTTGAAACAACAATGACTATTTTATTTTACACCTGAGAACTCACCATTACCTTGAGAGAAACACATATCTACATTTATTTATTGCCACTTCAGTTAACTCTGTTCAAATGAGACTTTTTTGGGGGGTGACGTAATAATGCACCTCTAAGATGCCCCACAGGGAGCTAAGGTTAGCCAAGGGATTAGGGCCAACGCTACTGAATGCTACAGAGTGGGGCAGGTCATCTCTTCACGATCCTAGGATCAAATACAGCAGGATGGTCTTAATATTTACAGTCTCTGAGCATACTAAACTCAATAAGTTATAAGCCAAATTTAATGTTAGAGTTTTTGATTGTTTAGTTATCATGTCAGGTTGTAAAAGGGCAAAGAGGAGGAATTAAGGGCAGATAAGAAAAAGTAAAAGACTTATTCAGACAAAAGGCAAAGCAAAGCATACTTATTTTAAATGCCCAACATAAAATACTTCACAGGAGAAACAAAAAGCAGCAATGAAGAGCCCTCACAGGGGTAGGAGACTAAATAGACTCAGGGGTAATAAGACGCAGGTGAGACTAATATCACAGGTGAAGACAATCGGAGCAATCAAAAAGGAGGGAAACCAGACGAAGTGAGGAAGTAAAACAAGACAAGAAACGTCAAATAAAACTGGACAAACAGAGAGAATATAATAATGTGCTTGTAATAAAGTATTTGTAAAATGGCCTTGCCTCTAAGTTTTTTGTCATCAATTTTTGGTCTTTAAACGTTGCTGTCTGGACACAGCTGTTTGGACATGTCCTGGCTGGGTCTCACTTTTGAAAAGTTGCTTTAACCTTATTGTGATTGTATTGATGACATATAAGTGTTTTCTTCTTCCTCCTTTTACTCGTCATACATCATTTTTGTTGTTCTGTTAGACTTAATCCCTTTTGGCATCAAACCTACAGTGACAAAGTATTACACAACACGCCTATTCCCCGAGACATCCAGGCACCAACAAAACATTTGCGCAACAGCTATTGTGGATTTCTTCTCCTCATTTTGGATCCTACTTTTTTTAATTCTCCCCACTCATTATGTCAAGAACACTATGATTTATGTACACTTGAGGTTGTATTTTGTAAACCCACTCAGCCCAATGTTATCCAAAACTGGTTGTGCACATGCCTCACATGATAGCTCTCAAATGTGCAAGTGCACTGAAACAGATTATAGAAATTCTTTATTTCATTCTGTACCATAGTCGAGCCTTTTTATTTCAAAAGTGCTGTCACAGTTCATCGTTTTTTTCCTTGCATTATTCATATACCGTATAGGAGTGGTTGTTCTTCTTTAAACTGTAAGGTTTGATCCCAAGCTTCTGCAGTCACACTTCCTTTCAAGTGTCCCTAGGGACGACACTGAACCCCAATGAGCTCCTGCTGCACAACCAGTGGTGTGTTAAACTGGTTGTACTGATTATCATCAACCAAGTGTTCACGTGTCCTGATGTAAAGATAATATCTCTTTGTCCAGGAAGCTTAAAGCACCTGGAACGGTCACGGTAAAGTATTGAAAACAAGCAGAATTGTTTACTTGTCTTCATCACAAAAGTACAACCTTTTTCCTTTATTTGGGGCTTCGATTACCTAATCCTTCACAAAAACTGCAAAACCTGTTCTTTGCTATTCATAAACAAAAAAAAGGGGATGCCTATCAATTATTTATGAACCTTTGCATTTTCCCATAATAAGATATTATGATGGTTTATTTTGGTTCTGTTATTCTTTCATTTGTTAATTTATTAAACAGATAATCAAACCTTATTTGCAATGATGTTTGAATACAGAGTATTAACAAAACACAACAAAAGAGGAAGAAATTCCTTGATGCTAAGATTAGATCAATGTTTAATCTTCGGGAAAAAAACATGAGGCTTGACAAATAAGGCAGTTAGTGCATCTTGTCCAGCCAAAAGCTAGAAATAGTGACATACATCTAGTATGGGAGTTATGTTTGGTGTTACTGACAACTCATTGAAGAAGGAACCAACAAACTTTGTTTGACAGAATACAATAACAGACGTTGTTGATTATTTGACCATAATCAAAAAATGAAAGAAATGCTGCTTCAGGTTTCTTTTCCCCTTATACTAAAACGAAAACTGAATTTGTTTCTGTTTTGACAAAAAGGTTTTGCTGAATGTGATTTCTATCTATCTTTAACTTACGTTTACGTTTAAAGGAAACGTCAAGCAAGAAAATGTTTGGCTTTAACAGAAAGTTGCACAACTGCGTGCAATGACGGATGGACTTTATGTCTGTGTCCTATTTCATTCACAGAGATGTGTCACTGTTCTTCAAAGACTTAAGGCCCTCCGTCCACAGCTTGTAGAAGGCATGTTGGACTTTGGTAGTCTGGATTGCCGTGTGAAAGAAAGGACGCCTGTAGTTGAGTTGCACTGATTATCGTGTCTTATCAAAGAGACAATATTTTTGATATATTGTAAGAGGACCCACAATGGATCCTTGTGGAACACCTTTTTTTAGGAGTTAAAACTCTGATGGTATATCTGGATCCTGAGGGTAGTTCAGTCGTGAAACTGAACTAAATAGTAAATAAAGACATTTTTCCCCTATGATGTCCCCTCACAGCTAAATGAAACAATATTGTCCCCTCCAGCACTGCACATATTTCACAACTCCACATGTAAACAGAGCTTAAAGTCTTCAAATGTTTTCTTGCTCAAACCCCTCTGGCATCAGCCGTTTGAGAAAAGAGACTGGATTACTGGAGGCCTGCCATCCCACATTGGATTGTTGTGTTATTCTCTTTTTAAAAAATGCTTAGGGGAAAAAAAGCCAACTGAAAAGGAGCCACTGGAGGCAGTTTTTTGGCAAAGTTCTCCCAAGATCCAAATGAATAAATACTGAGGGTATTTGTTCCCAACGTCTCACTGCTTGCTCACAACTGGTTCCTGTATAACCATGCTCCACATCAGCATCACTGTCGGTGAGTATACTGATAACCCTAGAATAAATGCACAACAACTCTTTACTACTGTAATGACTTTAAATAGCTGTTTTTTTACACCAGGGCTGGCAGCCTTCTGCCTGCTTGCATGTGAAGGTAAATATAAATAAATATGAGGGTGGAAGAAATGTTTTCACATTTGTTCCTTTGTATTACCGTAACTATACTTTAATTTCTGTTTATAGGTGTTTCTTCTTATACAGTTACTACATGTCAGGGCGACCATGTCCATCGCCTCAGCTGTGGTATGAATTGATTTTTATTAAAACACAGTGCTTGAGTTTACTTTGGCAGCTCTGAAGAGCTTGTTTGCTTATTTATTATTGTGTTTTGCTCTTGTTTTTAAATCATCTAACTTTTGTTTGCTTTTTTAAATATGGATGAAAAGCCAAACATCTAGATGTGATTGTGAGGGTTGAATAGAGTCACTGGATTAGTTGCCACAGTAATATTGATCCACGTATTTCTAAAAAACAATTTATTAAAAATATATTGATAGATAAGATGCTCTTATCCATCCTTTATATTTCACCTCTTTAACATCGGGGCCAGGGGACTACAAATTTTAAACCATGTTTTACCATGTGTTTTATTAATTTGTACTGTCCTCTTCCTAAATGAACTGAACTAAACTTGAATTGAATTTTAAAACTCTTTTTTCTCCCTCTCTGCTGTGTAATAGATTCTGGAGTGATCAGTATTCAGTTTACAGTGTACGGACGTGGAGACACGCTGACCTGCAGTGAGGGAAAACCTCCAGGACAGACTTCTAACACAGATTGCTCTTTGAGGGAGGCTGAGGATGTCCTCAAATCATGGTACAACCCTACTGTGTTTCTTTTCACATGTGTAACCTCGTATGCTTTAATTAGTAGAATGTCACTGTGCCTTACTGTCTTCCTCGATCTTGTCCCTGCAGGTGTGATGGAAAAACTGTGTGTGAATTTGGCACAGCTCACTTCACTGAACTTGATCCATGTCCGGGCACCTTTAAGTACCTGCAGACCAACTATAACTGCCTTCCAGCAAGTAAATCACATGTTGAAGATTATAGGTCATGGGCAATTACTTCTGAATAATTGAACATTTGTTGATTTTACAACACATTGAACGGACATCACTCGTCACAGAAATGTTTTTTAAAGAAGGGCCTTTGTCTTTTCTAATATGTGTTTGGCTTTTGGCCATGCTTGGATTGCTTTAAAATTATTCAAACAGCACATGATGGTGTAATATGTGTGGATGATAATTGGCAACATTTATGTACCATGTTAAGGTTTGAAAATGATCATCTGTTCATCTCTGTAAACCCTGCTGTGTTTTCACAGATTACCAAGTAACATGTGAGCACTCCTTTGCACACCTGCAGTGTGGTAAGCTCACATCCTCTTCAGAGTATGTATTGTTGTATTTTTAATTGCGCTTCAGCATCAGCACTCATCACAATGCCTCCTCCCTTTATTTTTAGACGGAGGGCAGGTTATATTTGTCAAGGCTGCGAAATACGGACGCACTGACCCGAACAAATGCTCCTACAAACGGCCTGCCTCTCAGTTGACAAACCGCTACTGCTCACTTCCCACTAGCAAAGTTGCTGAAAGGTCCAGTTACCAACTCCTCATTGCACAACTGCCTATCTAGAAAGGCTGTTAATATCAAAATCATGCTGGAATTTACTTCTCACTATGTACTTTTCACTACAACATTGTTTACCTTGCTTTTACAGCTGCAATGGGGAGAAAAGTTGCATTATTCAAGCCAGCAACTCTGTGTTTGGGGACCCCTGTGAGGGGACTTACAAGTACCTGGAAGTGGCTTACATGTGTGAATGTAAGTGGTTCAAAAAAACGTTTCTACCTCATACTAAAAAGCTGCTCTGTGGTCCATACCATTATCAAATGTTCCTGCAATTCTTTGCAACATTAATAATACACAAAATGGAAGCCCTTTATCAAAGTATTCAAATATAAGAGTTGTGTTGAAGTTTCTGTGTTGACAAAGTGTAGATTCTGTTTAGATCATTAGTTCTCAACTTGTCTAGCCTCAGGACCCACCTGTGTAACCCATAAGTCCTATCTCGAAACTGAGGCCCCCTTAAAACATACTAAAACTACAAAAACCTATTTTCCTCCAACCCAAATTTCTGATATTGTTTCACCGATCAGATTTGTACCAACTAAATTGTGCCTTCTGGACCTCAGTCAATACAAAATGTGAGAATGTAAGAAAGAAGCTGAACAATTGAAACGTGTTTAAAAAAGTGCTTCACAGACTTTTTTTCCTAGCCCAAATTTGCGAACCACTAAAAATGGCTTCACAACCCACCTGTGAGTCCCCACCCACCATTTGAGAACCACTTGTTTAGATTATCCCTTTGTACTATAACCAGTAGCTCATAAATGTATCTAAAGGGGATCTTTAATCTTCTGTTGTTGTTTTTTTACAGATCCTTTGAACTCTCCAGATGAGTCTACTGACCAATTGAATGAACAATAAGAGCACGACAAACCAGAACAAACAGCATTAAGAAAATACATTAAACACAAACTGTCTCGTTTAATAATGTTCCATCACTTGCTTTTGGATTAATATTGAATTTATATTAATCCAAGAAAACGTTGCTCAAGAAAAGCCTCATGAGAACTTCAGGTTAAGGTCTATCATGGTAAGTGTAATTTTATCAGGTCATTCTGGTTCTTCCACGGACAGCACAGACACAATAACAATGACTGGTTCAGAGTAGTCCAGGAAGTTAGAAAAAAAAATAGACATACCCACAAAACTAACAATGCAACACATCATGTGTGTGTCACTTCTGGGTAACAACGCAAAGTAATGTTAACAATGTGGACTTTATTTTAAGATGAAGAAATGAGCAACAGCTCGATACCCAAGTTATGTTATTGTAAGCTGAGAACAATGGGAGAACCTTTTTGTTTCATTAGTTTCAATGAAAAGTCATAGAAGAGTCACCTGACCCTGCAAGATGTATGTAACTCAAAGGCAAGGACAAGTCTATGATCAATGTTTGCAAACAGACTAGACCTGCACTTTTTGAAATAAATTCCGTGCTTTTCATCAGAGCTGTTTCATGACTCATTATTTCCAATAATATAAAAAACCCCAATGATTTTTATTTCTTTATTTTGCACACTTTGTTAATCCCCAAGTTGAAATCCAACATTTAACTGTAAAATGTACTGTATTGTACTGCATTGGGAGACGTGCTTTACATGCATATACAGTTGGTCAGACAAGCACAGACAAGTAACACACAGACAAGCCTCAGATTCATAGACACATGCAGAGAGATATCAGAGTAAGGGTGTGGGTGCAATCATGTTTGGGCCCCCAAGCAGTTTAGGGTCTGGTGCCTTGGTCTAGCACACCTCGGCAGTTCTCAGGAAGAAAACTAACTCTGCTCCCCATTATGGACTTGGTCAGTAACAGGACTTGAAGCAGCCACTCTGCCAAGTCCCATTTAGCAGCATTGCGAAAGTCTTATCTTGTGTTTGTTTTCTCTTGTGTGAGTCAATATATCGATCAATCTTTTCCTTTGGTACATCACCATTGTCCTTATCCAGGAAATAATCATCCATTTTCTGTTGTGTGTGACCTAACAAAGGGTGCATTCTGGTCTGAATGATGCTTTCACATACTCTACACAGAGGGAGGCCAGGTTGCAAAATGTCAAGCTATTGCTAAACAAGGAAGCAACAGCAGCTTAAATGTAGGTGTTTCAGAATGAACCACCATCAGTCCTGCTGCTCACACCAGACAGGATCTTCTAAAAACAATCATGCTCCACTTCAGACTCAGCAACACCCTATGTGAGTACACACTGTGTGATGAGGACTAAAAATATCTAATGAGGGATTTTATACAGAGAATTAAGTGCATTTTGGTTTTGTTGCTGTCTTGATGAAGAGCTCAAAAGTCTAGATATATTTGGAGTTATTACTGAGACTACAATTAGATCACTTATGTTTATATAAGTTACATATATCATATTTTTATACAACGTATAAAAAAACAGTATAAGATACATATACATATACAAATACATATATAATGTATTTGTATTGAATCAATATTACCCATAATGATTTAGTGCTTCTTTTCTTCCAGTGTTGATTCATACACTGGAATGATTAATCTGAATTTGGCGATGTTAAACATCTTGCTATCATTGAATTAGAGAAGCTTTTTCTGGGATTTGATAAAGCCAGCTGGCAGGACAAATTCCCTTCGGACCCTACAGATAGAAGGAAAGAAAGAAACAAGTTGAAGGAGGGTTGTGAAATTCAAGGACAAAAAGGGAGGAAAGGTTTCAAATTGATTTTATGGGATAGCCAAAACAGGCGTGGTTGAGGTGTGTCCCAACTCCTAAAATTTTGCTTATTAGCATCACTTTTATGTGCCAGTAAAACATTCCGTCAAGCAATGTGTAATACTTAAATACTGTCCTTTCAATGCTGGAGTTTACAGAATCGGGGAAGTCAAGTCAAGTCCAAGTTTTTCACTTAAACACAACCTCGCTTGACCAAATTGCTGTACAGACTGGAACACAATATAACAGACAAAATAAATTAAATGAACAATAGCTAAATCTAAAAAAAAAGAGGCAACTGGACGACGGCAATTATTTGTATTCATTTATTTAAATATTACATTTAACAGTGTCTTATTGCTGCCGGCTATTTGTAACAAATGTATTTTGACAAAAAGGATAGCGGCTGATCATCATTGCATATCAAAAGAAAAATATGTCAGGCAGTTCTGTTCGCCTGAAAGTATCAGGAACTGCAATATAGGACCCACAAGACTCAAATATTTTCTGTGGTTGTCATCTGGAGGAGTCTGTCCTGTCTGACAATATAGACACCTGTTTGTGCTATCTGTACTGCAGTCCTATGTACACTCAGAAATGTTTATATTAAAAGACAAACAAGTGTTATTCCATGTTAACTAATGTTTGATTTAGGGGTAACACCGTTTCAATGATGATGATAACATTTGTACTTTGAAATCCATGTGACCCTATTCTCCACTTTTTTTTTACTTATTTGTGTTTTAATTTGTCTTTTCCAGTGCTGGCAGCAATATGTATGCTCGTGACATCAGGTAAGTATCAGCATAAATAACAAGATTGTGTTTATTATTGTTTATGCAATATGGGAATGGAAACAGTCTCAACTTACACTTCTATATTTGCTGCTTTAGTTGCTTCCACGGACACAGTTGTGACCTGCGATGACAGCCACAATGTCCATCGCCTGACCTGTGGTATGACTGAACTCATTATTGTTTTTAATCCTTTGTAAGCATCAGCCATCTCTGTAGACGTTTCATGACAAAATCCACATCATTCTCGGGTCTTGATCCCGTATGTCTTGATTTGTGTAAATCAGACAATGGAGTGATCAGTGTGCAGGGAGTCCTGTACGGGCGCACAAACTCTATGACCTGCAGCGATGGCAAACCACCACAACAGCTCGCCGATACAGAGTGTGCTCAGGAAGGCACAATGGACGTCCTCAAGAGAAGGTACACAATACTCTTACAATGCTGAAAAAAAGAAATACAATGTTCAATCCTAAATGTGGCTGTTGTTGGCACTGAGGTTCCTAATTAGTTCAATGATGCCAACGAGGCTTAAAAAACAACAACATAACCTTGAGGATGCCTCTGTTTGGCCCAGCACAAATCATACCAGAAATGCAGTTTGGACAGAACAGATGACTTGGTCTTTCCTCTTGTTGAATGCTCTAAATTGTTCCATCACAGAAATGATTACTGGTTATCTCTCTGTGCTGGGTAAACCCTTTCTTTTACTGACAGCAATCAAGTTTAAGTTGAATGACCATTCTGACACACAGGACGTTTGGAATAAGTGGACAACTCTTTCAAAAGGGATGTTTGACACTTGTGATCTGAATTCGGACATATTAAGCATGCTGACATCAGTCTAAGGTGTTGCACTAATTCATCTTTGCTTTGTGTTAAACACACTTTTGTGTGACTTACCCACAGGTGTGACGGCAAGCAGATGTGTGAGCTCAACCTAAACGTAGTCCGTACTTCTGACCCATGCGAGGGCATCTACAAATATCTGGAAACCAACTTCACCTGCCTGCCAGCCTGTTAGTCACTTCTTTGGAACAAAAAATGCATGACGCTGCATCTTCTTCATTTTAATGTCTAATTCATTGGTGTTACTTTTTCAGTTCATCTTACTACATGTGAGCACTCGTATGCATATTTGCATTGTGGTAGGTGACTTTTATTATGCATTCAAGGAAACATTTGATAAACAGTTATATTTGGATGGTATCTAAAAAAAAAAAAAAAACAATGACTATTTTCCCCCTTTGTGCCAAAATTTTCTTTTGTTTCTAATCAGATGTGGGACAGGTTATTTATGTCTACGGTGCCGATTATGGGCGTCATGACCACACCACATGCTCTTTTATGAGACCCCCCTCCCAACTCGAAGATGTGGACTGCTCACAACCCAGTCAAATAGTAGCTGAAAGGTACAAGTCTAACTTCCTTTCAACTTATACCTGAGGTTAAAGGAACTGAAATCACTTTATACTATCAAGGTGATGGTTACACTCTCATAATGCCAGCTACTGAAGAATGCCTGTAGATAAAGCCTATTCTAACTCTTTATTTCACTGTGTCCACAGGTGCAATGGAAAGAACAGCTGTATGGTGAAATCCAGCAACTCAGTGTTTGGAGACCCTTGTGGGGGAACTTACAAGTACCTGGAGGTTGCCTACGTGTGTGAATGTAAGAACTGTTCTCTCTCATGCCTTCAAAAGCTGGTCTGTGATGTATAAATGAAAAAAAAACATGATGTAAAATGGGATAATAGAACTAAAGGAAAGAGGCAGTATGTAAATGAAACAATTATCTTTGCACTAACTAACTAAATTTTTTTAAATTTAAGTCTTTGTTCTGATACAGAGTTAATGTATTTTTTTGACTGTCATGCAGTTACACAACCACTCAAATCTATTCTTTTCCCCACTTCTTTTGTTCTGATGCAGATCCTCTGGGTCCTCTGAGCATGCCAGATGGATCCGAACACATGGTTGAATAAAACAAGATCCCATTACACATGAATTAAACAAACAATAATCAGTAGAAAATGTCCTGTAAGCACTCCAGAGGTGTTAAAATTACTATAAAATACAATAAACATGTCTTCAATAAAATACTTTGAACAGCATTAGTCTTGTCTGTTTATGAATATTTGTGTAGTGCTGCGCCTAATAATTAAAAGATTGTAAATAAAAGTGCACAAGCAAAGCTTCATGAAGCCAACCAGATCAGCGTATTCTGGACTCAGCTCTTTAAGCTGTGGTTGTTATCTGGACCATGTTATTTCAAAAGTTTCAATCCATCCCTGATCTTTCCCGCTTTTCCCTTTTTGGGGTTGTGAATCCGATTTGGAAAATGTGGCTTCTTGTGTCCAGACTTGCAAAATAAAAAAAATAAAAAAATCAAACCACATACAGATTGTATTTTTTTTATGATGATCTAAAAAAAATTGGATTTGGAGGTGCAATGTGAGAATAAAAAAAAAAATGTTTGACCAGATGCTCCAGTCTATATCTGTCTCAGACACAGGATATACATCTTTGGGCAAACTAAAAAATCAAATTTTTGAATATATTTGTTGGGGGGGGGGGGGGGGGGGGGACCCTGTGGCCTAGACGTCAGTGTGCATGGCTCATGTGCGGAGGCTATGGTCCAAACCAAGTGGGCGGAATCGGTCCAAACATGACCTGCGGATCTTTTCCTGCATGTAAGGCCACATTCTCTCTCCCCCTGATCTCTCACTCTATCAATCTCTGAATAAAAGGCCAAAAGTAAACCTTAAAAAAAAGAAAAAAAGTTTTCCTGGAGATGACTTCAGCATCACCAGTCAAACTACTAATACTCTAATTCAGCACATACAGGTAAGCACTCAACAGAAATGGGGCACTCGGGATACCAAATGGTTCAGTTCATGAGCTTTTAACCAAAAAGTCATATTTTGTCAGTGAACCTACGATGTCATCATAGTAATGGTTTTCTTGCATGCCAGCAAAAAAAACATCACTAAGGAGAGGGCCTGTAGTCTCCTACAGGTGTTGAACCTCCACTGATTCTAAGAAATCTTTTTCTGAACATACAAACATTCTGCAGTTTACATTATACTGAATGATGGTAAAATATAATGAATTGGTTGAAGTATATTTCAGACTGTTTGTGATTAAGCCAATAAATTCAATCCTTAAATAATAAATTATCAAAAACGTCTCCCACTACAACAGACAGTTAAACCAGACCAAACTCAAGTCTATACAAAACAACTCTAAGCAAGAAAAAGTGTCGTCAGTTTGCAAGAAACACAAAAACAAGGATATGATGACGCAGCTGGTGATTTTAGGAAGCAGCAAAAACAAGGATTTATTAAAAGTAGTACATAAGTCATAAATGTAAACATTCAGACACTTTTAGTAAATACAAAAGAAAACAGATGCACGTTGTTATTTCAATTACAAAATAACTTAATGGAACTAGATTTTCTACTCTATCCCTTAAGTAAAGGGAACTGATTTTTATTGCATGTTATTACACCTTAGTTTTCATGTTGTGTTACTTCATGTTGCGTGAGATTTGGTGTAAAAAAAAGTTTCCCTGCTGAGCGACTACCAGATTACAGTCAAGTTGCTGATTTCATGAGAGAGGTCAGTCTTTGATGGGTAGACCACCTTCAGGTTTCCGTCCTGGTCCACTGTTCGAACCTGCTGGACTGTGAGTTCACCGGAGCTCTCACAGCTGGCTGCAGGTTCTTGTGGGCCGTCTCCTTCCCCATCTGACCCCGCCTCCTCTTTATGCTCTGCTGTGAACTTGTTCAACTCTGCCATTTTCTGCGTGGAAACAGGAAATGTTTACAAATGGAATCACAGATACGATACATATTTTTACGTATGCATTCCTGAAGTTTTCAAGAAAATGTCAGCAGCCTGCCCTCTGCCGTCTTCCTGAGTTGCTGAATTTCAATAACACAACAACAAGAAAAGAAAGGCTCTGAGTTGTTAACACCCATAAATTCTATTACAGTTTGTCCTCAGCATAGCTCAGTACAACATCCATAGTGTCAACTAGTGTATTGAGTATACTGGGTTGAGTTGCTTTACCCTCAGTAGGACCTCTTCGGAATATAAGGATCAACTTTAGGTGCTTTAACCAAGAGGAAAAACTAAACATAAATATGAAAATAAAAATAACGTTTTTGTAAACTTATCTTTAACTTAATGACAGAAAAGTTGAACTTACTGCAATCAGGGCGTCCATAACATCTTTGCAGGTCTGCAGGCTGGCTGCACTCGTCACCTCCAAGAACAACTCTTTGGTTGTCTTCCTGATCTGAGGGTTCACAATAAGCTCACCGTGTTATTATTTATTCTGTTTAATGTAAAGAAACAGAGACAATGCATCTCAAAATTAACGTTTTTTTTTTTTTTTTTCTTTCGTTTGCTGAAAAATCAGCTCCATTGTAAGCCTTTGATTATAGATGACTGTAAGACACGATAATGAAAAGCAACAAGTAAAGCAACAGACTCACCTTGGTTTTCTCACTGTTAGTGATTGGCGGAAAGGAGATCACATGACCCTCTGCATCCACGAGGCAGGGATAGAGGGCCTTTCCTTTTAGAATCTGCAAGTATCTGTGGAAAAATGTGATTAGTTTAGAGACTATCTAGGAGCAACAGAAACAAACATTTGTATATTACAAGTACAACTAATGCTCTTAATATGGATTAAATGATGAGTGCACTTTCAAGCACTACAGCACTTTATTTTTATTCTTACTGTACCATTCCAGTGTAATCTTTGACACACAGGGACATTTTTCTTGGTCATTTTCAACCATGTCTTTTTATCTGCTTTGTTTTTGTCCACTGCTGTAGATCAACATTTCCTTTCCGCGAACAATAAAAGGTCTGAACTGACCTGGAAACACAACATTAAAATATCCGAGGATGAAATACATCAAACCCAAGCTGTCGTTCAACACTTTGATAACACTTTTATGAAAACTTTTACACTCTAGGATTGTGACAACCCGTATGTCAAAGTGAAGGTAACAGGGGGGAAAAAAAGATCTATGCTCAGCAAATACAGCACATGCTTGTAGCTGAAGACAATGTTTAAAAAAATCAGACATTTATTTGTGAACCAAAGTTCACATTATGTACAAAGACTCCTGTCACTCTGAGTCCATAACAACAACAATTCATGCTTTTATGTATTGTACAGCATATCTATACATTCTATTTCTGTTCAATCCTTTAAGCCCGTGGTATATTTTGTCCTAGATAGATAGATAGATACTTTATTGATCCCGAGGGAAATTCAAGGCATCCAGTAGCAGTATACAGACAGGCAGGACACAAGACATTAGTTACAATACACACCCGCTGTCCCCCCTCCCCTCTGTATACAAAATCCCCCAAACAAGATATAGCAGCCCCTATGTGACTAAGAATAAACATAATTACATGTTAAACCTGTGCAGTTAGCATTAGCAGTTAGACTTAAAACTAATATAGCATAATGTACATAACCTGTGAGGAGAGAAAAACATGTGTTGGTTAAAAGAGACCTGTAAACAGTTAAAGAGCCTTAAAAACAAAGTGCTGACCTTCTAGAAACTAGTTACATGTGCATGTACAGAGGTGTTTGAGCTTATGCCAGAGGTGCGAGTACAGTCGTTAAACAGTCAATGCAGGGATGCATATTGGCTCACCAACTTAAAGGAGCAGTGATTAGCATTACGTGTCCTAGACAATATGGTGAAACCAGGAGTGATTAGGGTGATTGTCGTTAAGTACCCAACTATTGAGGGGCAGATTAGCATTAAGTGTTGAAGACAATAGAGTGAAACTTGACCTAATTAGGGTGATCATGTCAACCATTACAGATGTAGCATAACACAACAGTAGGATGAAACCAGACATGATTATGGTGATTATCTTTAAAGTGACCTGTGCTCAGTAAGGTGACTATCAATATGCATTACAGTGTCCAACTGGGGGCTGACTCTGAGGTCAGCAGTGCAGATGAGGAGTGATAAAAAAGTGAAAAAAGAGTCCAGGGATCACCGTGCGCTTCTTCCCTGCCGTGACAGTGAAGTGTTGTACAGTCTTATTGCCAGGGGGACGAAAGAGTTCTTGAGTCTGTCCGTGGAGCACGACTGTGACAGCAGTCTTTCGCTGAACATGCTCCTCTGCCCGGTGAAGGTGCTGTGCAGAGGGTGGTGTGTGTTGTCCATGATGGAGAGCATTTTGTCCAGAGACCTCCTCTCTACCACTGTCACCAGTGAGTCCAGCTCTGTGCCCACCACAGAGCCGGTCCTCCTCACCAGTCTGTCCAGGCGTGCTGCGTCCCTCTTCTTGCAGCTTCCTCCCCAGCACACCACTGCGTAGAAGAGGACGCTGGACACCACAGACTGGTAGAACATCTGCAGCAGCTTTTTGCAGATGTTGAAGGACCCCAGCCTTCTCAGGAAGTACAGACGGCTCTGTCCCTTCCTGCAGGTAGTGTCCATGTTAGGCGACCAGTCCAGCTTGTCATCCAGCTGCAGCCCCAGGTACCCGTAGGTCCTGACCACCTCCACGTCGACCCCGCCGATGGAAACAGGTTCTAGATGTGGTTTGTTCCTTCGGAAGTCCACCACCATCTCCTTGGTCTTGGAGGTGTTTAGCTGCAGATGGTTGGCACTGCACCACGTCACAAAGTCCTCGATCAGGCTCCTGTACTCCTCCTCCTGTCCATCCCTGACACAAGCAACTATCGCAGTGTCGTCCGAGTATTTCTGCATGTGGCAGAGCTCAGAGTTATACTGGAAGTCAGAGGTGTACAGGGTGAACAGGACAGGGGAGAGCACGGTCCCCTGTGGTGCTCCGGTGCTGCTGACCACAGTGTCAGATGTGCAGTCCTTCAGTCTGACGTACTGTGGTCTCTCTGTGAGGTAGTCCGTGATCCACCTCACCAGGTGCGAGTCCACCCTCATCTCGGTCAGCTTGTCTCTCAGTAGGAGGGGATGGATGGTGTCGAAGGCGCTTGAGAAATCAAAGAACATGATTCTCATCACGCTGCGCCCTTTGTCCAGATGAGAGTAAGCCCTGTGTAGAAGATAAAGGATGGCATCGTCCACGCCCACCTTTGCCTGGTATGCAAACTGCAGGGGATCCTGTGCGTGTTGTACCCGGGGTCTGAGGTGTTGGAGCAGCAGCCGTTCAAAGGTCTTCATAACGTGGGATGTCAGAGCGATTGGTCTGAAGTCGCCTGGCTCACTGGGGTTCTTCTTCTTGGGGACAGGGGTGAGGCACGAGGTCTTCCAGAGCACAGGAACCTTTCCGAGCCGCAGGCTCATGTTGAAGATGTGCTGAAGTGGCTCCCCCAGCTCAGCAGAGCAGGCCTTTAGCATCCTGGGACACACCTTGTCTGGGCCTGCTGCCTTCCTGGGGCGGAGTCTCTTCAGCTCCTTGCTCACCTGGTCTCTGGTGATGGTGGGGGGGAGGGGGGATGGATTGTCACTGGAGGTTGTATCTGTTCTGGTGGAGGTGTTGGGGGGAGTGAGAGGGGGGGAGGGGGTGTGCAGAGGGGTGCTGGGGGGGGGGGAGGAGTGAGAGGGGGGGAGGGGGTGTGTAGAGGGGTGCTGGGGGGACAGGCACTGGCTGCAGCGACGGGGCTGTCGAACCTGTTAAAAAACAAGTTGAGCTGGTTTGCTCTCTCAGGGTCCCCGTCTTCTGCGTTGTTGTTTTTCTTTTTGCAGCCTGTGATGGTCTTCATGCCCTCCCAGACCTCTCTCATGTTGTTCTTCTGCAGCTTCTGTTCTACCTTCCTTCTGTACTCCTCCTTTGCCTCTCGGAGTCTGACCTTGAGTTCCCCCTGCACCCGCTTCAGCTCTGCCTGGTCTCCCTCCTTGAATGCCCTTTTCTTCCTGTTAAGGATCTCCTTGACATCGCTGGTGATCCAGGGCTTGTTATTCGGGAAGCAGCGCACAGTTTTAGTGGGAACCACAACGTCCATACAGAAGTTCATGTAGTCAGTTGTGCAGTGTGTGACCCCCTCAATGTCATCGCCATGAGTCTCTTGTAGGGCACTCCAGTCAGTGGTCTCAAAACAGTCTCTGAGGGCCTCCTCTGCCTCGGGAGACCACTTTCTGAAGGTGCGTGTAGTTATCGGTTGTCTCTGGATCATAGTTTTGTACTGTGGCTTTAGTAGGACCAGGTTGTGGTCGGACTTACCCAGAGGTGGTAGGGGGGTGGCTGTGTAGGCGTCCTTCACGTTTGCATACAGGAGGTCTATTGTCCTGTTCTTCCTGGTGGGACAGCTTACAAACTGGTGAAAGTCCGGTAGTGTGGAGTTCAAAGTGACATGGTTAAAGTCCCCTGAGATGGCGATGAAAGCATCCGGGTGTAGCGTTTGTAATCTTGAGGTGGTCGCGTGGATGACGTCACACGCAGTTTCGGCGTGTGCCCGGGGAGGAATGTAAACACAGAGCACGATCGCGTGAGAAAATTCCCTCGGCATGTAGTAAGGACGGAGACCCACCGCCAGCAGCTCGATGTCTTTGCTGCACGTTGCCTCCTTCACAGTAACATGTCCATGGTGGCACCATCTGTTGTTAATAAACAGCGCGAGTCCTCCTCCTTTCCGTTTGCCGCTGCGTTTCGTGTCTCTGTCCGCTCTCACTGTAGTGAAGCCCGGTAAATCCACGTTAGCGTCTGGGGTGTTTTTAGTCAGCCAGGTTTCTGTGAGGCACATTAAACTGCACTCTCTAAATGTCCGGTTGTTCCTCACAAGAGCAGCCAGCTCGTCTGTCTTGTTGGTTAGACAGTTTACGTTCCCCATAACTATCACCGGAACCGAGGGCTTGTACCTCCATCGCTTAGCCGCGAGCTTAGCCCTTAACAGAGCCCCAGCTCTACAGCCTCTATACCGCCGCCTCAGCTCCTCTGGTATCGGGTGAACGATGCCGGCTTGTCCCGCTGACCGGAGCGAGAGCAGCGTTTCCCTTGAATAGGAAAGTTTTCCGCTGCTATTTCCACGAAGGCACGAAAAAGTATCCATAGGATACATAAAGTTATACACTGAAGGTGTACTATAAAAACTATATAGTATAGTACTATAAAAACTATAAAAGTAGAAGTTGGCACAGAGCCACAACAAACGAATAACATATCAGACGAGTGCGACAGGGACGGAGCTACTGAAAGTGCGGCCACTCACGTCGGCGCACAGGTGCTATCTTGCTATCTTTGAGCCCTTGTACACTTAAAACATTCAATTTTCATTTAATAGCTTCAGTGACCTCGAACCTCGATCCATTTAGAACTATATCACGTACTTCAGCATCAAGTGTCATTCAAGTAGATGGATTTTTTTGTCTGGAATTCAATACGTTACTGGTAAAATTCAAACAAAGGTCCTGTTACAATACTACAAAAAATCCTGCACACTGCTCTTGCTAAGTATCACATCATCAATCGTTTGGTCCCCCTGAACCTTTGTGAAGTTCGTTCTCAAACAATTCCCCACCATGATGTTAAGAAGACAAACAGCAAACCTGCTGTGTGTGTGATCAGGTGTGTGACATTTAGTCTGATTACAATCAACAGCAGTGACACGGGTAGTCACCCATTCACATACAGTATATGAGGGCAAAAACACAAAAAAAACAACACATTGAACACTGAGACTCTCCCACACCAAAATGTAACTATTTTTGATTTTTATGTGATGTTTTTAATCAACAAAAAATACTGGCTAACTCCTGTGCACCATCTTAATTGCACAAATATCTTTGCAACATTTTTGTATTTGTGCAACTGAGACAGTGCATGCTCTTTTTTCTGGCAGGAGTATTTGGTAAACATAAAAAAAGTGTCTTCAGATTTTCAAGTGTTGACAAAGGTTCAGTATGTCTTAAAATGTTAGTGATGCCCTGCAGGAACAGTGTGCAAGATTTTTATCTCTTCAGGGTGATCGTTTGATGTACACTCCTACCTCCTGCCATATTTGGATGTGCAAACACCTCCTTTAAAAAATTGATTAATATGTAGTACTGTATAATATAAGACTGACAATCGGTAGATGTATTCATCTTGGCATCATTAAATAAGACACATTTAAAACGTGACCTTAAATAGTATCCTGAAAACATTAAAAACCTCTCTTTTTTTGGTAAAAAATAAGGTTTTTTTTTAAATTGAATTGAATCATCGCAGTGTTTGCTGGGCAGCATGTTCTGAACTGAGGAGTGATATGCTGCACTGACCTGTGGAGTCCAGAGACATTCTGCCTCTTCTTCTGCTTCCTCAACTCATCAGCCTCCAGCTGGATGTGTCTCATCAGCTCGACGGCCGTCATCTCCTTACGGCCCAGAGATGTAATCTAACAAACATTACAGTTTTATGTGAACGTTTCGTATTTTTTCCCCCCAGAGCTTTTCAGAGAAAATGTAAAGAAGAAGAGCCAACCGTTATGTGTAATTGTACCTTTAGCTCGGTAGGTGGCTTGACATCATAAGTCAGGGGCGCTTTGAGAAGCTGCACATCGTGAGTTGCGATGGTTGCAATTGTCCTTCTATCACACAAGTCATCATGAAGCTTCGTCTAGAAAAACAAGAAACATTTTTGTTAGGAGACTAATCACTTGGTTTCATTAATAGAAAAGCACTTCTCAAATAATGAAAGATGAGATTGAACTTACCTGAGCCATCAGGAATCGTTTGAGAGCATTCCCAGACTTCAGGTTCATGCCTCTGACAATGCAGCACACCAAGTATGGTCGCACATCTTTCACCTCTGCGCTCACTTTGACTGTGAGAGCTGCAGGAGCTTCTGAAAAATGGAGGACCCTCACCACCATCTTGTTCAGTTCCTCAACCTCATCCGGATCATCTGCCACCTTGTCCTTCTTCTTCCTCTGCTGCCTTTTCCCCTTGTCTGCGTTGCGACCCTTGTCTGCCTCACCTCCATCCTCTCCTTGCCTTCCTTTAGCCCTCAGGTAGTCGAGGATGGACTTGGTCTGACAGCCGTTGACCATCTTCTCCAGACGTTTGTCGTTCAATTTGTTGCCTTTGAAATTGATCTCCTTCAGCTTGGGACAGTCGCTCAGGGTGAAGGGGATATCACTCAGCTTGTTGTTTGAGAGATCCAGCACCTGGGAAAATATGTGCAAAGAGGAAAAAGTAAACCCAGGGGGTAGTTTAATAACTCTGGTAAAAAAGTACCAGCTACTTCCACAGTTTCAAGTAACAGGCAAAGAGTGAAAACACAACAAAAAATAGTGCATTGCTTTGGAGAGTACATTGATAAATGCTACAGTAGTTAGTCAAACTTGTTAGGATGGTACAGACCAAACTCTGTTTAAAAAAATGTGCATTTTGTTCTTTGTTGTCTGTCTGTCTGTCTAGTTGATAGCTAGGATGAAAGATGTACACCCCGAACAGGGACACTTCCTCTCAAATTCGGTTATACTTTTAACCAACATATAAGAATCTGTGTAACATAAAAATCCAATTTTCTGTACGAACTGCTTGGTGTATGGTGAAAGCAATAACGTGTTAGATTGTGTTTCATTATCCTGGCTGCGTGTGTGTTTGGGTGGGCAACAGGGAACAAATTCCAACTCACCTTTATAGCTGCTAGCTTTTGAACATCTCCACTCAGCTTCTCAATGGAGTTATCATAGGCCACCAGTGTGCTGAGGAGATCCAGTCGTTCAGAATAGAAATCAGACGGGAAATCCGAGATGCGATTTTTGGAGATGTTGATGTAAGAGAGCTTTGTGCACTTGCTGAGTCCCTCCGGCAGGAACTGCAGATTGTTACAACTCACATTGAGAGTGGTTAGCTCCTTCAGCTCAGTCAGTCCCTCTGGTAAAACACCGAGGTCGTTGGCTGATAGGTCCAGGACCTTCAGGGACTTGAGCTTTCCGACTACATTTGGCACGGAGGCGAGTTTGTTTCTGCACAGGATGAGGCTTTGAAGGTTTGTCAGGCGCTGGATGTCCTCATGGATCTCAGTTAAACTTGGACACTGGCTAACTTCCAGATAATTCAGCAGAGTGAGAGAATAGATGGCAGGGCTGAGTCCCCCGCTAGAGGAGATTCTCTCATCGACGGGTGAACCCTGTAGGACCAGTTCACGTCTCTTCCCTGTCGCTGCCTTTTCAATTTCTGGCCAATTCTCCATGTCATCCATGCTGCTAGACATCAGTTGGCAAGTAGGAAGAGAGACTAAAAAGCATTACCACTTCCTTTTGAATATTTCAGAATAAAATTCAATGTCCATTAAATACACCCATGGACTGTAAATATTGGCATATGTGCTGCCTCGTTGCAGAATTGTATTTTTTGTTAAAACTACATACTTTGTAAGTTTTAAGTTTGAATTGCCATGCAGGCTTGCTGAAGACTTTTAAGTTTCCGGAACATACTATGCTTTTATTCTGAAGATAACAACTCCGCTGTTGTAAAAACGTATTAACAAACATATTTTACATTTATCGATATAACGGTTGTCTTACGATGTAAACAGCAACAATTATACAATAAAAGTTTTTACATTTCACTTTTATAAATAACAGATACATCGACGCTGAGTAAAACGGTAATAATACGGTGACGACAATCCGTTGCGACAATCCTGCCACTGCGCATGTGCGCCGCGCTGATTGTTGTCAGTGGTGGTTATGGAGATGATATGGGACTACGAGCTGTCAACACTACGGTGATGTTAGTGGTAAGATATTTCTGTAATGCACGCAAGAAACACTTTTTAGTCTTGAATGTATATGAAAAAAAAGATGAGACACGGAATACGACAGTTGTCAGTACACTCTGTAAAAAACAGCCGGTTAAGATACCTTAACAATAAAGCTACTGTACGACGAGCCATGTTGGCAGGGTAATTAGTTAAATGTCCGCTAATGCCCCCGCCCAACATGCTCACCAAGAGACACTTCACTGTCCGACTGGCTGAGGAGGTTTTGCAGCTTTGTCGACGAACCACGGGTTAATGCATTCAGTAAATGAGCCTCTTGCATTTGACACTCATACAGTTAACGTCAGTGACGTACAATACAGTCAGAGCACGAAGAGGATGAATAAAATACAATTCAACACTGCTAGCTAACTAAATATGCCTTTCTATCTTTGTTGTTAATGTTTTGTGGAATTTATGGACTGAAGTGTTTTTTCTTTAAATCCTATTTTTCTTGAAATGTGAAATGGCTGTCTAATTGTTGTTTTTTCCAGAACATCAACGATTTTACCAGTATTATTGCATATTTATTATTTGTGTTTTATGTGTAGAGCACAGTCACAATTCTCTTCGTCGATTTGTAAAAACAGTGCTGAAGAAATACATGATTTTAAATTACAGATGCTCTAAATTGCTCATCTTTGCTTATTATTGCAAATATGAGTTTGACCATGAGCACCCTCATCAGAGCCCTGCAAAAGTAAAATGCTCTGTGCAATTTATTCAACTTAACTGAAAATCAGGGGTGACGATTTTCTATAGCGTTTAGGTCGTGTTGCCTGTATGGAAGTGATAATCCTCCAAACAGCCGCCCCAGGTTTTTATTATTTTGCACTTTGTGGTCTTATCAGAAAAATAACATTCCTATTATGCATTCTTTCATCGTACATTAGAGGGATGCCGAAGAAGATAGGATTCACTGTGGTAAACTCTTCAAGTCATGAGGACAACTTCAGTGCAAAGGAGCTGATGGTCCATGCACCCACGGTTAATGGCTGGAGATCCAGCAGGTACAGCAGCACTTTGGTTCATTATTATTATTATTATTATTATTATTATTATTATTATTATTATTATTATTATTCATGTCTTTGATCCCTTTTTTCTGCAGAGGTAAGTTTGATTTTAACACTCTGATTTGGTGGCCTCTAGAAAATATTCAATAATGTGTTCATGAAAATATCTGCAGACAGTGCTCATACCCCCAGCACATCACCCTCCAGCTGGGGGAGAGAAGCAGGGTGAGGAAGCTGCAACTGCTGGCTCACCAGTACTTGATCCCAGCCAAGGTGGAGTTCCACATTGGAGAGACTCTCCCTGAAATCAGCACCCAAGGGTTCCCTGGGCCACTTCGCAGACTAGGGTGAGACCACAGACTTGGTCACACTCATACAGTATTTGGCTTGAATCCTGTTTTTTCTCTCTTCACAAGACAAGGTTTTAAGTTCTTTTGCTGTTAGTCAAAGCAAGACCAACATCAAACATTTGAGTTTTTTATGTAATCAATGAGATCTACGGTCTCCTTGTGATGAGAGTCTTGTTCATGTATTTGGTGAAACTCCTTAGTCAAGTATAGCTTTGTTCCTTTGATATTTCTGCTTATGTGTCTAAATCAACCAGCGATGAGACACGTGCAGCCAAACTCTGCATCAAAGTAATGTTTGATCTCCAAAGAGTATTTGATCGGATATACAAAAACGAGCTACTGCCGGGGCGGCAGTAGCTCAGTCTGTAGGGACTTGGGTTGGGAACCGGAGGGTCGCCGGTTCAAGTCCCGGCACGGACCAAGTCCGGAAACTGGTCTGGTAACTGGAGAGGTGCCAGTCCATTTCCTGAGCACTGCCGAGGTGCCCCTGAGCAAGGCACCGAACCCCAAAACTGCTCTGGAGCGCTCGCTGTGGGCAGCCCCCTCACTCTGAGACCTCTCCATTAATGCATGTCACTAGAACCCTGTTTGTGCATGAGTGTGTATCTCGGCCTATGTGTGTGTTAGACAGAGTGTAAAAAAAAAACTGAATTTCCCCTCGTGGGATTAATAAAGTGTAAATTATTATTATTGTATTACTGTCAAACTTTTGGATTCCTTCACATGCATAAAAACATTTGTACAGGACATTATCAACACATTTTAAATGTAAACATGCTTTTCCTGGTCTTGTACATCTCAACAGAGGAGTTGAACTGAAAAAGTCCCGCACTACTCTCTTTGCACAGGTACGTGTCTTTGTCAGACAATGAGAAGACAGGCTTCAAAGCGCGGGAGCTGAAGTCCATCCATGTAGATGCCATTGGAACATTCCTGAGAATAACCTTCCACAGAAACTATGAAAACCGTTTCAATCTCTACAATCAGGTAAACTCAGCAACAGTCGTGATGCATTGAAAACACAAAAGAGGTCTGATACGCACTGTGAGAACAGTTATGTGCCTTGTTGTGTAAAGTAGTTGGGTTTGTGTTTCCTCCCAGAAAAACTGAATATACCAAACATTACCATTTAAGAACAATTATGTTCAACCATTAAAGTCTAAAGTGTGCTTTAGATCATTCAAATCTATTCATGAAATACTACAAACACATATTAGCCTTGATTTTGGCTGTATTAGGCCCTCAAGTAGCACTTAGCCTGCACTCAGTTTGGTATCCCACAGTATAGGAGAGTCAAGTCTCTCTATTTTAATATATCTTGTGGATACAGTGAATATTTTTATTGGTGACAATGCTTTTGATTCATACAGTGTTTAAAATAATAATTTAATAGGATTAGAACATAGCTGATGAAGTTGAATTAATAGTTTTGTAGCAGAGAGATTGTGTCTTTAATGGCTGCTTCATTAAACTCTCTTGAAGATGAATTTTCATTTATCACATCTCCACGTCTACCCTCATCTTTATGAGCTTTATTTGAATTACTACTGAAAGGTTAAAAAATGAAAAGAAAGAAAATGACTTATGGTTCTTTTTGATAAGCGTTTTATGATAATATGATCCTAAGATTCCCTCCATGTTACATTCTTTCACTGTTGATGACCATATCAAGACTTCACAGTTCTCTCTGATCATTTGAGTAAGGATTTACATTTTGAAGTGATGAAAGCAGTTTTTCCGAAGAATAATTGACAGTTTGTTTATTCCTGAAAGTATTATAAATGAAGCAGCGCTCATTGAAAAAAGTCAAAGCTAGTTGTAAGTACATTTTAAGATTGATTGAAATAGATTGTTTTCTAACTGAAGACATGAATTCTGTTTTTAGTGTAGGGTAAGAGTTTTAGAACCATTTAAAAAAAAAAGATTTTTACTCATTAGTTCAAGCTAAAGTAAGCCACCAAATGCCATTAAAAGACTTGCAAAAACTATTAATATACATGTTAGTCCCTCTTGCAGTACTGACTTCACTTATTGAAACAACTTCGTCCCCATCTGCAGATCTTTAGATCTGTAAAGAACAGGTCAAACATATGTCGTTGAATATTTGTAATTGGACTTTATATGTTGTGGTAATAGGTTGGATGTTACTCCATAAGAAACGGTGTGTTTTTGAGAGGGACTTGTGTGTTGATTCAATGTGATCAACAGAGTGACAAGTGTCAAAAATCTCTCCCTGATCCCCTCGGGAGTAACACCTTTTCTTTTTTTTCTTTTTTTTTTTACACCACCAGCTATTGTTTTTGATTTTGTTTCTGTTTTGTTCAACCATCTCACCAACATTTGTTTATGATTTCAGGTTGCTTTGGTTGCCATTAATGTTCTGGGAGATCCTTTGGATGGCAATGCTTTTAACACAATTGTGAGTCTGCACTCTCCTCAGCCGTCACTGAACTTACATTAACACAGCACAAGGTGGTGCTGTTGTGCTGTGGCTCTGTCATCCGTCACTTCATCGGGCATTCGCTCATGTTTCCTTATCAATCTACTGACATCCCCGGTTTGACCTTCTGGCTCACTCAAACAAGAGTATGAGGTCAAAAAGGATTCCTCACATGTATTCATGTTGTTTTAAAGTAAAACATTAAACTCAATAAATACAATGTTTATTATTTGGCTATTTCCTCTTTGCCAAGTTATAAACTTTACACCTTTCTGCCTTTTTAAGTTGTAAAAAAGTGGAAGGTGATCGACAAAAACTAAACGTGTTGGATTTGACAGCAGACAGTCCAAGTATTGTGCTCATATTTCATGAATTATTATTTGGTTCTCGACCCAGTACTCTTTATATTTACACTTGCATGTACGCACGCGTGTTTACCTGAATAATGTGTGCGTGTGCAGGTGAGTGGATACGTGTCAGGAATGTAGTAATGAGACACAAAGAGAGGACAGTATGTAATCACACAGGAGGCCTTTAGTTAGCAAGTGTAATCAGATAGTCCTGCAGATGGACAGGTCCTGGAGGAAAGAGAGAGAGGGGGAGACCTTAAAACACACACACACAGACAGAGAAACATGGAAAGACAAGGACACACACTTGCACAGATTCCAGTGAACAGGCTGTGCATTGTTGCTCCACTAATCCGACTCTGAGCACCTCTACAACAGCACTGATCTCACCTGGAGGTTCAGCTGGATTCTGTTCTCTTCTGTCTGCTCGGCGGGCCGACGTTGTGTTTGTCCTACTGCGCTTTTGGATTTAGAGAAGCTTATTTAAATGTGTGCAGCTATCACACGGCAGCTCAAGAAAACATCTGAACACTCACGCGGTTTATCTTCTCATGCAGGGTTTCTTCTTTACTCTACTGCAATAGAGGTGAACCTGCTTTTTGAATCATAGTGCACAAAGAAATAGGAAACTATGATGTTGATATGAAATAGATGCTGGTTCTCTGGTAATGCCAATCTTCAGGAAGTACATTGTGTGTGCGGTGTTGACTCAACAATGATCTGATGTACGAAAAAAATAATTATTGGAGCAACATCTATACACATCGACTCACTCACAACTTACAGCTTAGATGGTCTACATATTACTGCCCTCTAGAGAAGTGTACTAAGGATTCATCACAGCTGATGTCATGACATGCCATAGAAAGAACAGCACAGGCTTGTAATATTAGAGTATTGATGACGGCTCTGTTTTTTTTGAAAATGAACACCAAAGTTTGTCGATTGTTCATGGATCGAACTTTTTAAGGTTTCGTCAAAACATGTTTTATTCTTTCTCCGCGACTCACAGAACACAGCATCGCCACTTTTTGAGAGGCTATATTTTTGACAATAGTTTTTGAAAATGTTCATGTTTGTAAAGAGTTAAAAGGTCTTTATCAGCATATTTACATATTTATTACATATTTGAGATAATGCCTCATTAAATTAAAGTTTCCACTCCTGTTCAAACTTCAACATGAACATGTTATACAACTATGGTCAGGTCTTCTTGAGCACAGTAATATTAGACTATACGTGTGCGTGCGTGTTTGCGTGCGTGTGTGTGTGTGTAATTTCTCCATCTGTTTACCCCCAGCCAAGCAGAGAGCAGCTGATCGAACACTACCTCAACAGTACACAGCTGGAAGCCGCCTTGGACTCGACATTCATGGGGTGAGGCTAGGCCATTGAACCCTCGTTTCTTTGTCTTGTGACAATAACACTCGTCAACAAAGCCTTTTCGTCTGGAAGCCAACCAATGAGGCTCTCAAGGTCGCACAGATTTGAAGACAATGCAGGTGGCAGCTCATGCAAAGAGGAAAACACATTTTGGAATATTTTTTTAAATATATCAACCCCCAAGGGACGCTTCACCTCAGGGTCTGACTTCTTGGGGGGTTGGGTCAGTGTTTTTCTCATTTCATCAGGAGTTGCACAATAAAAACGGAGACAATTTAACTGGTGGTGACGCTTACATATTGTACACCAGCGTTATCTCCAAGCTTAGACTGACTGAATAATGTTGATGCATACAAGTACAAGTTATTGATCTGTGTATTTTAAAGAATACCTTGCCTTTGTGTCTTGTCTCACATGCAGCAAATGTGAGTCTATCTCCATGTTGGATGACCTGGCATTCGACATGTACCAGGACCCCGAAGTTGCCCACATCATCCGTCTACTGGACAAAAAGAAGCAGGACATGGTCCGGCAAGAGAAATTTGAGCAGGCAAAGAATCTGAAGCAGGCAATCGCAGATCTGCAAAAGGTACTGGAGCTGCTGGTAGGCAGGCTGGATGGCTTACAATGCATCAAATATTGGATCAGTGAGAGCAAATCGAGATTCTTAATTAGCTACTCACAGTCTGAACAAGTTCAGAATAACTTCAAAGGCTCTCGTGAGGTTTGAGATGAATCTCTTATAACTGGATTCATTTTGCTCAGGGAGCTTAAGAGTTGATCTTTATGGGGGCAGCTGGCGCTCACAGGTGGATTGGGTCTTCTTATTAGAATGTCAGAGTGTTCAGATGTGTCACTCTGCTGGACTTTTTTAACTAAAGGGTGGCACTGTCTTTGATTAGCAGATATAGCCATAACAGCATAATGAGGTTAGACTATTGATCTTAAGTCCTCTATTTGTGCAAAAGAAAGAAAACCCAAATGAAACAGAAGTAGACGTGTACATACAAAATTTAGAAGCGGGACAAAATAAACCCCCTGAGGGCTTGTAAAAGGAACCCAACGAATGCTTACATTAAAGCAGCCGCAAAGTCACAAACTACTTACACATGTAGCTATTCTGTTCAGTGCTTTATTTCCTATTTGAATTCAACTGTGCCTTTATTTTGAATTAAAGTAAGGACCTTGTGGTCGAACAAAGGTTATGATATTAACTCAAGCACAGAAAAAGGAACAAACACTGAGAGAAAACAGTGACAAGGAAAACAAGTGAAATGTTTGATGTCACAAGGCGGATGTTACTTTTCACTCGTCAGTTGAGCCGACAACAAAAATTATGGGTTTTTTTTCCCTTTCTATCTGGACACTGTGGAGGCGTAACCACAGTGTGCATTAAGGGACGAAATACAATACGATTAATAAAAATAAAAACAATGAATGCATTCATTTCAAACTTAATTGATTTTGACTAACTAGTTAATGCTGACAGCCTGAGTCAAAAGAAAAACAATACCCCTGTTATTTAGAATTACTGGGAAAATATTGGGATTATTTAAAGCTTGAACTTTTCTGGGTGAGATGTGATTTTCCATCCACTGACGATGGAGTGAGACCAACTGTGTGAATGGTACATCATTTTTACAGATATCCAGTGTTTTTTCAGCACTGTTCGTAACAGTAGTTGTTAAACATTGTTCAGATTCCTGTGACTCACCTCCTTTGTATACAGCGTTACCATGCTTACCATGAATTCTTAATATGCTCAACAGCTGCGATGATGGTCCTTTGGAGATGTCTTTCCCACTCCCCGCTCCCCAACCACAAGTGTTTCTGTAACAAGATTACACACACAAACACACTAGCACCTTGTTAGCTGAGCACACTGACACTGTGGAAAGAGAAGTCGTCAAGGCAGTCATGCTGAAAAAACCCTTGTCATCCCAGCCTCAGGATGTCAGAGGATGGTTTGTGTTGTTACATGATATGTGAAAGCACACCACAGAGAAAAGCAGATGGGAACAGAGTATTGTCATGGTGTCTTTCTTCCACTTTGCTGAGAGCCTTCGTTTAAACCAGAAGGCATATATGTATATTTATACATCACATTTTACGCAAGACTTTAAAATCATCATCAGAAAAAGCAAAGGGCCTCATTAAGAAGAGAGAGAATGCTGAAGACGATAAATAAAAGCTGGAGGGGGAAAAAAAGGTGCTGTGTTTGTTTTGTTCCAAAGAGAGGAAAGAATCCCAGGGAGTTGATGTCCACACACTGCGTCGCCTGGCACCTAGTTGACTACTTAATTCAGCTGCATGGAATTTCCTCTCATCGGGAAATTACGTGTGTCACTTACTGGAAGTTGTTGTCACCTTCCCAGCCTGTAAATCTTCATGATTCACCACATGGCACACTTACTTCAGCCGGCACCGGGGCTGTGCAAAGCAGGACTGCTTGTGTAAAGTCCAAGTGAATCCCCAAACCTGCACCAGTAAACACAATTCTTTTTAATTACAACTTTGTGTGTGGCCTTTGTTTGTCTTCGGTTATGACAGCAGCCCCTTGCCAAAGCGAGTTCTGAGATCTGAGAATACAGCGACAGCATGACGATGAGGTGAAAGCGACAAAAAAAACGAACAACATTAACTTCATTTGACTGACTTGATTTCGAGTCTGTGTGCACCTGAAATGTGTGAAATGCCTCGTTGCACAGAAAGACAAAGACCATGAGACCACAAGCAGACTCATACTGTAGTACGGCCTTACTGCCCTCTTCACGTTTAAACATGCGTTAAAGGCTCATGCTGTCGCTTCCCATCCTTTATTGGATTCTTCCAGGTGGGGGAGCGTCTGGCTCGCTATGATGTTGAGAAAAGATGTGCCATTGAAAAGGAAGACTATGACCTGGCCAAGAAGAAGAAGGAGATGATGGCCGACTACAGGAAGAGTGTCTACCAGCAGCTGGAGGTCCACAACCTGCTGGATATGGCACTGGTCAGTCACCAGTGATGGCGATGTCATTCAAACAGGAGTTGTTTTATCATGATAGAAAAAATACATACGTTTTGCCTTGACATGATATTGAGATTAAACCACAGGGATGTAGAGAAAATAACTACTTATCTTGCATCATCCAAATGCTGTTATCAACTTACACTATTTCTTCACCAGATCACCAGGGCTGCAGATTCACCCCCAGTCAAAGATCCTGCTTCCCTCCTGCCTTCTCCGGCTCACCAACCAGTCCCCACCAAGGCCCTTGTGTCCACAGACACATTGAAGAACAGGAAAAAAACAAACGCTCCCCAGAAACAACAGTCAGACTCAGAAACTGTTGCCACCAAACCAAACAGACAACCTGAGACACCGTGCTCACCAACTGCTGTACCCAAGATAGATGTGAGTGGCACTCTATTAAATTTATCAATGATGCAATACATTAGAAGCTCTTTACAAAGAGTGAATATTCAGACACTTGATGTTGTATATTGAAGATTGTTAATGAAAACCCATACTTGTTGATTATTAAGCTGTAGACAATGTGTACCTTTACTTTCTGTTACGTTTTTTTTTTTTACTTCATCTAGCATGTTTCCTGCATTAAGCCTCTGTAGCACATGTGATGAGCATCAGTAGCTTTTATGCTTTACTCACCACCTACCCAGACCAGTCTGACTGCAGGCTCGGGTTTCACTATTTAATTAAAAGCGCGCAACAGTCGGCTGACTCTGGCGACTGCCAACCTGGCCTAAAGGTAGGGCTTTGAGTCCAGGAGAAGACAGAGGATTTTAAGCTATAGGCTATATTAAGCTTAGGAATATATTGAGGAAGTTAAACATCTATTGTCAACATGATGCTGATTGACTGGCATATTTAGTAATGAAGTGCCAATGAATATTTATAAGAAGTATCGATATTTTTGACACCTTAGACATTTAATGATACACCAATAAATCAATTGATGTTAAAGTTGATGTTATGTTATGAACATGTTTCAGTATTTTGTTTCCAGCTTTTAATGCTAGTATTGTTGTCTTGTGCCCACAGGTGACCCGTGTACCTTACGATGAGAGGCCTCTGCCCACCCTTCAGAGGAAAGACAGGCCCGTGGAGGTCATCCAGAGTCCCCCAGAGTACAACTCTCCCCAGCATGAAGCCCAAATGACTCCACGAAGCTCTGAGATGAGTGGGGAGCCTGAGCCACTGACAGAGAAGGCCCAAAGAGAAGCTGGCTTTCCTATTGAGGTCTTTGGGGAAAGCCTGGTAAGAGATTAAAGTGAAGAAAGCAAGGGATTTTACTTTCTCCTGGGGTTTTGTTCCCGCACAAAACCCTCCAAGGATTCTTTCTTGGATTCCTTTAACTTCATACTACAGCATGATATTTAGAACCCTTTTTGTCCATAATACATTTTTATTAGAGCATATATCAGAAGACAAGAAGTTGGACCATCAGAGAGGGATATACAATTTTAATAGTGTCTTGTCTTCAAATACCTATATGAAATATTTTATTTATCCTCATCTGTGTTCTCAGCTAGCCTACATCTTGTCAGTCAGGCATGCAGTGCTGGACAGCTCTTGTGCAGTTTTATTTGGCATGCGGCTGCTGGAAAATGGGAGTTTTGCTCTGTTTATGGTTTTTTAACTTTGAGTGACATTTTCACAACATGAATAAGCCTTTGAAACATTGGTGATATTGATGACAAACAATTATTGGTTGAAAGAAGAAGTTTCTAAATTGGCTGTTTAACCCACATAACTGATATTTGTGATATCTGTCTCGCACATTAGCTCATCTTTTTCCCTCCTTTCCTTGCAGGTTGCTGGGGCATATTCCAAATCCTGGTCCTCCAGGGAGGATGCTCTCATGGCTATCCAAAAGAAGCTTTTGGAACTATCACCCACCACCCCAAGAGAGGAGCTCAGGAACGTCATAAGAGCTGCGACCTTCCTAGTGAAGAAGGCCCTCCTGGATAAAGTGTCATCTGTGAGTCACTTACGCATAAGACATATTGTATTTTGGTATTAGAGCTGTAAATAATGTAGAAGAAGTGCTTTGTTGTTGAGAAGACTCGTCTTTAAACTGGCTTCTTTGACAAAAGGCACATTTGATAAAAGGCTTTCATGGATAAGACAGGCTGCTACTACTTATAACTCCTTTAGGAAGGGTGAGATCATTCTGCTTAAAGGCTGGCAGGGTAGGTGTAATTCAGTTAAATTGGCATCAGTGTTAGTTGGGAAGTCACACAATTGATAGCTTGAAAATATTCTAAAATTTTTAGTAAATGAATGTCATTAATGTTAACGGTCAAATATTATGCAAAATACACCTTACCATGTTGTTGTTATACTAATGTGGGTAACGTGTCCCTAGCTGCTTTCTTTAAATCCCCCAGTTATGAGAAAAGTCTGCCCTCCCCGTTTTCTGCCTGCTTCTCTTTTTGAGAAAAATGTGTGCTCAAACAGGCCGTTTGTAGATTTTCCCTTCATGACATCACAAAGGGCAGTAACCCCTCCCCCAGGTGGCTGACACTCCCACAGCTAGGTATTTGTTCTGCCCAGTGAGTCTGCCTTCTTACTGTAATCAATCGAACATGGTACAGGAAAGACTGAGCTACATCCCCCTCGAGAGAGGGGTGTGGTTAAGCATAGCTCATTTGCATTTAAAGCTATAGACGCAGTCTGTTCTGAGCAGGGCTGAAATTGAGGGGTTAATAGGTATAAACAAATACAGGATCATGGTGGATTTTTGGCAAAAACAACTTCACAGACATGTCTTTGGGACCTCTGAGACTCATTTTAAGGTTTGAAAATGATGTCCTTTAAAGAGAAAACAAGAATTTAGTTATGAAAATAGAAACAAATAACTATTAAGTTAAAATCAGATAAGTGATAACGGGCTAATAATATTCTTCGACGACATCTAAGTTCATTGACCAGAAACTGCTGCCATGAAAGCAGCCTCTTTAAAGTGTTGCGGGTATGTTTTCTTTGCAGCTGTCAAATGCTTCTTTAAATCAGGTTCTCTGTATTCCTGTTAAAACTCCAGCGAATGGTCATAATGTTTTACCATCAGCACACACTCTCACATGCGTACTGTTAACAATGATCCCCCTGTACCATATCCAAGCACAGATCTCGCTCCTGGAGCTGGTTGACTTAAACCAACATTTTGGACAAGGATCACGTTGTTACCGTCTCGTAGTCAGCTATAACCTGTGTTGTAATAAAAAGGATTTGCCACAATTATTCAAGTGATTAATTTCCCCACGACATTGATAAACCGACTGCTGTGTTAGGAAGTTAACAGGATATTTTGCTGCTCCACAACTGAGCTTCAGTTTAGTTCCTGATAAATGCAGCCTCCTCTGAGGTCATGTTTTGATGTAGTTGGACTGAAAACCGCCGGGTGTCCGTTGGTGGTCTTGTTTATAACGTTTGCCTGTCCTGCTGCAGTTCTCAACATGACTGTACATCTATTACTTTAGCATTATCTGAGCTGTGTTCTATTGCTGAGCTGTTTGCTTGGTAACATGTAACCAAAACACTTATAGAAGTTAACAAAGTTTACATTTTAACTCATTAATCTTTATTTGTGTAGTACCAGTTCACAACAAATGTTATCTTAAGACACATTACAGGAAATAACATCCTCTTTGTTATAATATCTACCAAGACAAAACAAGAATCCGTCATGAAAAGTTAAAGTGGCAATAAGCAGAAACCTTGACTCATGATAAACAGCCATCTGACTAAACTGTGTTCGGCTTGAAAAATTGGATAGTGGGAGACGGGACATGGACTTGAGCTTGGATCGTGCTTTTCTAGTCTTCTGACTACTCAAAGCGTTTTAACACTGCATGTCACACCTACCCTTTAACACCCGTTCACACACTGATGGCAGAGGCTGCTACAAAGTGAGACCATCAGAAGTAACTAATCCCATTTAATCGCCATCGATGATGCAGTGGGAGCAATTAAGGGTAAAGCGTCGAGGACACATCGGACGTGTTGCTGCAAGAGCTGGAGATTGAACCCTCGACCTTCCGGTTGAGAGACAATGACTACCAATTGAGTGGTGCTTACTGCTTTGTTTTAATACTCACTGAACAAAATAACTTCACGAAGCAAGAAATGAACATTTCCTCCTTTCATTAAGCATATAAAGATAAATAGTCAATAAAAACCTCATTCATGGAAAATAAATGTCACCCTCCGTCTGCATACTTTAACTAATTCAAAGTAAACATTAACAAGTCGAGCCTCTCTGTTGATTGATATCACCCTTGTGCTAACTTTTCTTGGTATGCCTCTAAGTTCGGGGCTAAACTTAACATGCACTTGCTCTTCTCTCAGGTTTTTCATGCCTCCCTGAAGCTGCTGCAGGTACTCCTGAGTCAGCTGATCCCAGGCCTGGGGTTGGGCCGGGCTGAGCTGAACCACTGCTTGGAGCAGACTTGGCCCAGCCTGTTGGTCAGGACAGGAGAGTCAGCCAGCCGTCTAAGATCCACGGCCAATGCCTTCATACTGGTACTGTAACACGTCCAAATGACATGTCTACATGGCACCATTTGTTCCAGTCACGTCAACCCTTTACTTCTTGTCAGCTTTCCCCCTACCTCCTTTGCAGCTTTGACTTGAACGTCACAATCTGCAGCATTTGTTTCACCATCTTTCCTTGTGGTTTTTTTTTTCTGAGCTCCTTTTTTCCCCACCAGTATTAGAAAAACATGATTATGTATGTGCAGTTTATGATTTCCTCTGTGGTGAAAGTTAGAGTTCCCTCTTTTTTAGAAAGGCAGAGATCAGGGGCAACTTAAACTGTCCACACTCCTTTCACCTCCAGCGGTGATCAGAGAAAAGCCTTTGAATCTCTCTTAAAAGTCAATTGCCAGCCTTTTAGTTTTGGGGCACCACACGACCACACAAAAGCTTTTTTAAGCTGCAGTAGATTATTCATCCTTTGACATCCACTGTACTCTTTTGGTTTGGTAAGACACATTTCATGATGTGAGATGCAGTTGATAAGGACACCCTAAAAACAGTTAAATGTATGCATGCCTAAGAGGCTCCGGCTTTTATATCTGGGATTGAAGCTTAAATAAGAAGCTCTAAGGATTTTTGCATGGTAATGCACTGCTTATACTAACAGGGTGGGATTTCATCTTACGACAAACACATCAATCATTCAAGCAGCCTCCCTTTCCTATGAGGCAACTATTTGAAAGGTGGAGCAGCAGGATGACAGGATGACAGCATGACAGCGAACCCAAACACATCTATGTATCTAAACTAACAACTCTGCACTGAAAAAAACATCATGGATTAATTTGTAACAACTGTTTACATTATGCAGAAAATATTATTTTGACACGTTTGTTATGTTCCTAACTGTGTCTGGATTTTAAGGTCAACATGGTTCATGTAGATTGTGATTTATGCATTTGAAACGAGGCTGTCACGTTTGCGAGGCAGAAAACAGAGAGGAGGACCAAAGTGCAGGAAACAAAAACACAGAGACTATTTAGACAGGGCAATCAGACACAGGTGAGACCAATCAGACAGGTGAGGACAATCAGGGACAGGAAGGAAACGCAGAGAGGCAGGAAACCAGACAACACTGAAAACCGGCAATAAAGGATGTAAGAAAACACAGAAGCACGGGGAGAAGACATTACAAAATAAAACTGGAAACACTAAAGACTAAACAAGTAAACACCAGGAATCATTCACACAAGTTAAACAGGAAACAATATTACAGACAACGGAGAAGGACACCAAGGATACAGGGAAACAATCACACTAGGAAACAGAACACTAAGGATAGAAAACTAAAACAAGACGAAACACAGAACCAAACCATGACAGAGGCTTGGCTAAGTCTGCTTGGGACAATAACCAGAGAGCTGGTTTTTTTCTACACGCACCACAGTGTGCAAACACATAGAACAGCTTTGATGTCAATTCAACTTTCCAACAGTACTCACTCAAATGATCAAAAAAGAACTTTAGATTACTACTTTATTGACTCCAAACGAGCAGATGTCTGCTGAATACACACCACTGTATAAGAGGTACTGAGCTCTTGCAGACACGCATACAGATTTGTCTCCTCTATAAATCATCTGTATCTTTACACGACCACTGTCCCCTAAATGTGAACAGGCTCAGTGTGTGTCCTGGTCCCCGGGGATCACATTATTGTCTTTCTTAGTGTCTACTGCTCAGCCGGCTGAGATGCTATTTTTGAAGTCCAACAGGTGCAGTTACATGCAAAAACAAACCTTGCTGCATCCTAATCTTTACACATTTATTGTGCACTTCCTAGTGTGTGCATTGGATTGTGATTTCACTCTGGTGGATTGGTTCATTGGTTAGTTGGCAACGCAGGGCACAGCTGTGCAGGCCACTGTGATGAAAGTCAGCCCTGTGAAATCATTGTCTGGCCCTTCTGCAGCTCATCAGAGTTTCGTCAGAGCAACTTCTAAATGCCTCTTTGTGTGTACTTTTTTTTTTCTTTCTTTTTTTTCTCGTGTGTCTGCTGTTTTATATCTACTCCTGACATACATTTCTCTGATGATCTCTAACTGGTAAACAAGTGAGATGTTTTCGTTTTGTTTTGTTTTTTCCCAAGAGGTTTCCTCCGTCTTTTAATGTAATTGTACACTCGTATTCTACTTTGTCAGAACTTGTCTCTCAAACAGATGTTCCTGTTGTATTGTGCAGAATCACACACTAACTTGATTTACCTTTTGGATTTTGTGTCTCCAGTAAAGTCAGTGACTTTATGTCATGTCCCCCCCTTCTAGGAAATCGCTGTTTTGAAGGATGTACGCGTCCTGCAGGTAATCCCTGCTGAGCTGGTGAAGCCCTTTAAATCGTACTTCCCTTCTCGTCTGGCTCAAAGTCGGGCTGAGCTCATTCAGAAGCTACTTGTTGAACTTGGTACAGAGAATTCAGGCTTCACCTTGGACAACGTCATGAAAGTAAGTGAACTAAAACATTCAAAATACATCTGTTCAGTATTCTCTTCTGTCTAAAAATCTGTCAGACTCCTTAGTCGATGTTATAGCTTCAAGTTGAGAAGTCAGTTTGTATTACAATAAAGGGTGAACCAGACAGAAGCTCAGGTAAAAACCTCGATGACGAATCCAAAACATCATGAAGTAATAAAAAAAGCAAGAATCACACACAGCAGACAATGCTGGACAGCCAACGCTTGTCCAGGCAGGTTTTCTGTGCCAAAAATGCAGGTGAGGATTATGTTTACATATTTTATGTCCCGGAGAATGGAAAAGATTTGTTAGTGCTTAAAATTTCGCATCACCTAGACACAGTTGTCTATAGAGAAAAAAGTCACATTGTCCGTAACTAAGTGCTTTTCCCCCCTACGGGACTCACTGAGCATGTTATGATATATGATAAAGATTTTTATGGATGAAACCTGCAGCAGCCAAGAGAACAGCAGCTTTCTATCAGAGTTCAGAATCAAACAAGAAGCAACAGAAGTAAAAGCTGTTGATAGCGACTGTTGTTTTTGGCAAAGAATCAACTTCCTCTTAGATAGCAACTACAATGTATCCTTTAGCAACATGTTTGCACTTGTACTGTAAAGACAAACATACAGCGTTATGCCTGTATAATACCACTGTGAGGATGACTTCCATGTAGCTGATTTTCCGTTACATTTGGCTCTGTAATTATGATGTGACTGACTGAAAGGGAGGCTGTCCCTCCCTGACTTTCTGGGCCAATTCAGTTCCCTAAAGCAGGCTGCTTTCGTCAGCTCTTGTCAAATGAGTCCATATTGTCACCATTGGCTTCCACTTCTTGCCTCCTGCCCTCTGATTTCCTGCAGTGACTTCATATCTTGGTGCAAACTATCCAACTGTTGACCAGGCCGAGCAGGACAACAAGCTTCCCTGTCCTCCCCCTCTTTGGTTTACGACCGGTCCTCCCGACCCATCCCCCTCCTCCCAGCCTTCCTCTTGACCTTACACAGCTTTTATCAGTACAAGCAAATTGTTAGGTTTGTCCTCGAAGTTTCTCTGCCTTCTAAAACCAAAGCTACACAGGTGGCATTGGGTGGCCTGTGTTTACAGGTCTGTGCATGCTTGCTCAGCGCCTGTTTTCTTTGCGTTGGCTGCCGCCCATGTTTGCCTGAGAAATGTTTCCAGTCTGGATTGAGATGTGACAGAAGGGCTTTGCATTATTCCACAGATTGACGTTTTTCTTCTGTCCCAATAAACAGTCTGCCAAGAAAAATGTAAGAGACACAAGGTTTAAACTGGAGCTCATTTTTTTTAATTAGAAAGGATTTTGAAATCCATTTGATCGTCTCTGAGATGCCTGATTCTAATCAGATTTTATTTTTCTTCAGCAGGCAGCCTTTCTTATTGACTTCAGGGACTTTTTGAAAAAGTAATGTGCTTTTATTAGCCACCAGAGAAGCTGCAAAACAGATCAAATAACAGAGACCATTAGGTTTGTGGAAAAATGCTCTCATGGTGCTACTGTAGAATCGTTTTGTCGCCTCGATGATATTTCTCCAGTGTGTGTTTGAGAGCTGGTTAATAGAGATTACAAAGCAGGACTTTAATCTGAAAATTTAGCCTCAGGTTGTTTGGGGGGAAGTTGCAGACCCAGGGGTGCTTTGGATAAACACATGCCTGCTTGGCTTGTACCTGCCAAAACTTACCAGAAGACCAAGAATACGCAGAAGAACAAGCAAAGGCTTCTAGTGAGGCCTCAACAGTTAACACAAAAGGCTGGAGGAGGACCAAAACTACCAAGCAGCAGGAGTTATACTCTGACAGAGCAAATACACTGAAAGTTCTGTGTTTGTGTTCAGACAGACAGACAACTAGAGAAAGCACAGGGAGAATCTCTCTCTAACACTGAAGCAGGGATATTGTCCCTATCCAAAAAGCCACAGTTCAGTTTGGAGTGCAGACTTTTCAAAAGAAGGATTCAGTGGACTGAACCCTCGTGGTCAGTCAGTTGGCCACGAGGCTTTTAAAGATTTGTTTTGTAGGCTTTTTGGGTCATTATTTGAGAGATGGGACAGTGGACAGAGATGGAAATCAGGGTGAGAGAGTGTGAGGACTTAGCTTCCATATATGGGGTAGCGTGCACTAACCACTGCACCACCAATGAAATGTATTTTAAAACCCAGAATGCTGTGCAAAATTAAATGTATAATGTCACTTTACGTAAGTCTCCCAATCAAAACAAACGAGGATAAAAAAACAAAACAGATAGGTCCGGTTTGGGGAACGTTCTTCAATTGTTCTCAAGCAATTTATAATTTTGTATATTCACTGAGCAACCGTGCATTTCACATCTGAGCTGAGTGTCAATAACACAAGGTGGGCCAATGACGCCGCTTCCACTCTGATTGAATCAGACGAAGTAGGAACACATGCGTGCCTACTGAACAGATGGTCCCAACAGTATACAGTACACAGATAGACTGCTGTCAGACTGTGTAGGCACTTTATTCGGATGAGTCAACGCAGAACGCTGCAGACCCAGAGTATATAGAATCTCCACACACCTGGCCAATCAGCGACACACACCTGACTGTAGTGAGCTGATTGTCTCACCAATCTCACTGAGTACAAGGACACACAGGCTTAACTACGTTTGTATGGGAACTTCATTGGATCTCTACTTAACTTGCGGTTGGTTACGCCTGAATAACTGATCAACCTGTATAAATATTTTCTATATTAAATTTTAGAATACTGTTTTTTCTGATTAAAAATAAGGCAAAAAGGTGTTGATTGATGAAGAACCAACTATTATTCTTTTTTAAAAATGCAAACAAACCATAACTTCTGCAAATTAAACTCTATCTAGATGGAAAAACTCTATCTAGTGCAAATATCTGCCAACACCACTATCGTGCATTGGTATTTCCATCTCCCACACAAAGAAGTCCAACAGGGCTCTGACTAAGTCCTTGTGTTTCCACATTTAAGCTCTGTTCATATCTGCCTCTTTTAGCTGAAGTGTCTCCTCCTGATATATCTCGACCTTGCTGGCTGGTTTGAACATTTCTCCTTTTTCTTCCGTTGTTACCTGGGTGATGTGCTCAGAGGCGGGAACAGGAGAGAACAAGGAGAGGTGATTGAATTTCCTGTAATTAAAATGAGAAGTGGTCGGTGGAGAGAATAATGTCAGGCTGTCCATGAGGGAGGGATTGAAGGCCTTTGTACACACTTTACGTCTGAATGGTAATGTTCTGCACTGGTGATTGTGTTCTGCACTGGCGATATTGCTATTGTGTTGAGACTCTTGATAGAGATTATGTAGGACAATGGGTTTCTTTTACGTAATCATGTGCATTTCGGATTCGTGTTGAGTTATAAGTGCCTCATAACCTGTTAGGTAAAAAAATCTCGGGAGAATAACCAAAGCGGAGAGGGCTCCGTGAAGTCCTTAATTTAGTTTTTTAAGTGACTAAAATTGGGTTACATACAGAAAATGACGTGAAAAACATCTGGTCATCTGGTTTTGAGATGATCCAGAGCCACAGATGCCCAAATAATTCTCCAAAATCCTTTTTACATCGTCATTTCCAACTGGATTGTCTATCCTCACAAGATCAGACCCAGTTTACAACCAATTAATGGCACAATAATTAATAATATCCAGTCAGTCAAATGTCCTTCTCAAAGCCTGATCAGTTAACATGCTCATAGAAAGATGTCTTTTCCCTCTCTCAGTTCTGTAAAGCAGCTTTGGAGCACAGTGCATCAGGGGTTAGAGAGCTGGCTGTGCAAATCATCTTATCCATGTACCAGCAGCACAGAGCTGCTGTTCTCAGCTACCTTCCTCCCAACAATACTTCTGAACGGAGGTACTTCCTCTACAAAACCCTCTTTGATGGCTTTGCCAAGATCGAGGGAAAGCTGGTGGAAACTCAGGTGAGACTTTTTTTTTTCCTTCACTGCAATGAATTTATTGTTGAAATGTCAGGAAAACACAGTGGCATCTCGTTTTACTGTCCTAAAATTCTAAGCAGCACAGGATTTTTTTTTTTTTTTTGGAAAAACTCAAAGATCTTGGTTGATAGTGCTTTGGAGAACATTTGAGAAAGTAAAGTTTCCCAAAACTGTACCATCACGTGTCTGTTTTTTTTTTTACTCTGCACGCCGTCTGGTACCGACCAGACATCAAGCTTGCAGACTGCAGTTGTACGGCTTCTATTTTCATGAGCAAATATGAGTGGAGAGGCAAAAGGAAATCAGGAGCTCGGTTGATAGCATCTGTCCATGGCGAACGCGCTGCTTAAAACTGACTCCAGGGATAAAACAAGGCACCGTCTAGTGATGTCGCTACACTAGTTACTTAGCAACACAGCATGTTGTAAAGGCACATTCCACAATTTCATCTGTCACAGATTAAGCAGCTGGTAGATGTCAATCAAAAGCACCTCTTCAAGCTGTTTAGAGCACAAATATTCAGACAAGAAGACGTGATGTGATTTTCTTTTTTTTTTATTAAGCTTACAAGAAATTCATGCTTCCATATTTGGTATGATGTAGATAGATAATGTGTTGCATTTCTTTTAGATCCCTCATGTTGGCAGAAAACAGCAATGAAGCTGACCCTATTGTCATGAAATCTCCATACATTTGACAAAGCGTTGTGTTGACTGATTCTGCTGCAAAGCTAACTTGGTGAACTGTTGTTTGACTGAAAGCTTTTCACTCATTAAATGACTGAAGTATATCTACTGGAAACCTCGTGTTCCCATTACGTAATAAATACATGTCCTTGAGCAGTGATCCTCTACATAAGTCAGTGCCAACAAGGCCACATCGTGCCACCACAGCCCCAAGAGTCTGACGCTGTAAAATGAGAGAATAACAGAATAGGTGCGGTCTGTAACAACATTACAGCTGAAATGAAGCGGGATAAAAAAGGAAGCTAACAAGAGAAGGGAACAGTAATTGTGAGGTTAATGACGTGTCTTTTTTTCACACAGACTTTGAAGAAGGGAGTCGGTGAGCAGGACGGGCTAAAAGAGAAGGCGGAGATCCACTCTCTTCAGGAGCAGCTGGCTGCCTTGAAAGAGATCACGGTGGGTGGAGCTGTCATGAGAGACTGTCATTACATCACTTCTTGTGATGGCTACTAATTTGTATTTATAACTCTGCCAAGGCTTTGTAGAATGTGTACTCTGCTGGTGGTCAGAAACCTGTACAGATGAAATAAATGGTTTACTATCTACATGTACTTCCTGTAGTGTGGAGTCTCATCTTGTCTATTTCTTTAACTGCGGTTAAAAATTTGTAGAGCTTTGATGTGTGTTAGCATCTTCTTTTTTTTTTTTTTTGTGGAGACTGTGTTTCGTGACTTCTTCTCATTCTCCCCTCGTCTCTGTGAAGGATGGAGGGAATGAAAGCACAAAAGAACAACTGCCTAAGAAAGAAGCTCCCAAAGCTGAGAAAGGGACGCCAAAAGCTGGCAGAACACGTATGTAAAACCAGAGTGAACAGAAAGATTCAGCCTGTGAACACCTTCCTTTAAGGCACGGATGGCCTAGTGGTTAGGTCACACCCCATGTACGGGACAAGAGTCCCTCTCTATCTCTCTCCCTGTTTCACTGCTCTGCCGACTGTCCTTCACAATTAAGGCAAAATGGTCCAAAATCAAAACAAAACAAAAAAAAATGTCTTCTTCGTATAAAACATCCTTTACTGAACATCATGAATCTTATTCACTAAAAAAATACTAGTGTGACAGGTATTTTAGATCTGTAAGTAGTTTAGTTTTTTCTGATTTATCACTATTAGCAGAATATTTCTTCACAGCTTTACAGCTTGGTAAAGATGGCCACTGTGTTTTCTGTCCTCTTCATTTCCAGCTGCTACTAAAATACCCCAAAGCGTGGTGACACAAAACAACGATGTCCAACAATCCATCAACTACTTGGACAAGTAAGAAACTTTTAACTCAGTGAAGAACTTTAATATTAAAAAAATCACTGCAATTGAAGGTTTGTGCATCTTTTTCCAGCTCTGATGCATATTTAGCTTTCATTCAGTGTTTGTCACAGAAATGAGATGTAATCCACAGTGTGATCTGATTGTTTTCAGCCTGTGTATATTCTGCGGTAAAAAGGACGAGTCATTCACAGAGGATGGGTTGGACCTTCACTACTGGAAGCATTGTCCGATGCTGAGACGCTGCGATGAATGTAGACAGGTAACATTTAATCTCCATGACACTACCAAGGCCTTGAACCCCAGGACCTTGTGTAAAGCTCTGTGTCGTGTTCACAGGTCGTTGAGATTGCCAGCCTCACAGAGCACCTACTGGGCGAATGTGAGAACAGATCCAAGTTCAGCCAGTGCCCACGCTGCTCGGAGGCCCTTGTTACTGAAGATCTGGCTCGCCATGTCCAAGGACCTGCCTGTAATCGTGAGTTCTTAGCTCTTTATTTCATGCCATACAAACAATTCTCAAAATATGCTAAAAAAAGATTGCCAATTATCTAAAGATAACCAAAGACCGCAATGAAAAGATTTCTCAAACATTGATTCACTGATACATATTCTGGTCAATCGTTCAAACAATTTATTCCAACTTGTTCAGTAAGTACATTTCATCTTGTCCAGTTTAAGTGTGAGCGCACTCTCTTGTTCTCACTGAGAACTGAACTCAGTGCAGAGTCAGGTGTGTGTCACTGATTGGCCTTGATGTAAACCAGGTTTGGGGAGCTTATAAACTCTCAGACTCTCAGTGAAGACCATGATAAGAGCGGTTCCAATTCTCTATAAGTTGAGGAAAAGTGGCTCAACGCTTCCTTTATAACCTCCTTTAGCATAGGAAACACTGGACCCTCCTTTACAAAAGGAGATAGGAAAGTGCCGCCCCACAATTCATTGCGGCTGCAGCTTTTAAAGTGACTCACGCATCCGAGAGTTCACGAAAACTAACGATCTGTTGGAGGAGAAATGTGGAGACAATCTGCATTTAGTTTCTATATTAATTTGACTTATAATTAGTTACTGCCTTTTTATTTATTTTATTTCTTTCTTTTTATTTAGTGTGAAAACCATGAACTTTACTTTTAGACGTTCTAGTTTTTCAGATAGTTGAGATGCTTTGCCTTTATTTGATGATGATTTAATATGAGAAATTGTAATATAAAACCTTGATAATAAAAAAGGAGAAGATCATGGAAGTTAAAACTGTAGTAATTTGCCTTAAACAACTTTGATCAATCTTAAACCCAGAGGTAAACGCTGAACGTGATGCTGATGTTATAAAATGATCAAAGTGAATATATCCTGGTATCTAATGTAGTCTACCTTATATTTCATTCACACCTCGTGGTTAATAGATTTATTTCCCCGGTAAGAAGGCACAGGGGAAACATTTTTAGATGAGCTTTTTGTTGTCCATTTTCTGAAAACGACAGACCCACGTCACTAACCTTCGCCGCTGTCACATTATTATGACATCACCGAGTGGAAGTGCAGTCGGATTGTGAAAACAACAGGATCGCCTCTCACTAAGTCCTTTATGAATTCTCCTAACACCTTTCCTTAACCCTGTGACGTTTTTACGGGGTTACGGTAAAGTGGATCGTGAAAGTAGGGACAATCCGAATGCACCCTCTGTGTTGGCTCATTGTCCCACCTTCAGGGGTTTGAGTTGTGTGTGGCTGTCTGCATAAACATAACATTTTAGTTTATTTGCTCTCTATTGCTGTTCTCTCTGAGAGACTGGCAGCCATTGTGTTTTCATTTATTGATTCCAAGAAAATGTAGATCTGCGTCGGCTGTGGTTAAGTTCCTTTATATCATTGCACTAATTAGTTCAGGTAGAAGGTTTATTTTTGAGGAATACAATTTTTTTTCTTCTCTTCCAATATTATTTGTAGTTATCCCTCTGAGATAACTTTAACCACCCCCCCCCCCCCACACACACACGCACACACACACACTGCATCCCACGTCCCCCTTTTCTGACAGTATCAGGAATATAAGACGTATAAAAGTGAAAAGAAATACACAGACAAATAAAGAAATAATAAGAAACACTTTGTCACAATACCATGACATACGAGCCAGCCTGCTAACTGTTAGTAGCTTAATATAGCGAGTCAAACCTTAGTGTTCTGCAAAAGTTACATAGAAGTGGGTGATGGGACACCGATAGCATGAAAGCTTTCCCTATTGAAGACTGTGCAGCTCCTCGACGTCTCACTCCGTCAAACTGTTTGAAATAATCATCTGCATGTCAAAGTTCAGAGTCATTATTGAACTAACCCTCTCATATGTGGAGTCATCAGTCAAACACTTTCAGAATTCTTTTCAGGTCAGTTTCGTTACACAGAGACCACTAAGTCTTTCTTACTGTTGACTCTGAGGCAGGTCTTCAGAGGGAACATTTCCTGAAACACTGATTAACTAACCCAAAGTGAACAAACATTCTCCTGCTAATCTATACGCCTTGTTTTAAACTAGAATCTCAAAAGCCTTGTCTTCTCTTGTAGACCTTTGTTTGTCTCACAGTCTTTCTGGGAAAACGTCTCTTTGAACCCTTAGAGCTTTGCAGAGCCAGTGTCTTCATTGTCTTTTAGCTGATCATGTAAGTCTCTGAAGCCTTGTGGAGAATATTTAAAACCTAAACTAAAAACATAAACTGAGAAAGTCACCAGAATGAGCAACATTAACAAATCTGAATTCAAAAACATAAAAATATACATCTGAAAAATCCTTTTTTTTTTTTCCCAAAGATTTCTTTCTTTGATCTTAATCAAACTTACACAGTGCTGACTTTTTGGCCGTGTATGTCTTCTCTTTGACCATCTACAGCTTAAAACAATCTTCCTAGGATGAAGTTTTAGCTCCTGTTGTAGCTCTTCACCCTGTACTTCTAATTCAATGTTCAACAGAGATATTAAAACCACTGTCTCACTTCCTGTAATTATGATGATGTCATTAGGCTTGTGTAGAACGAGTTGGTCATAAGAGGGAAGCTTTTGCATTCCAGTGCAAAAAGAAAGACGGCTCTGTCTATGTCCTCATCGCGGCAGGTGCTGGTTTGAATCCGATGTCGGCCCTTTGCTCTCCATTGATTTCTTTCCTAAACTTCATAACACCTATCGTGGTAATATAATGTTCTAATTCAGAGGCGTTGGATAGCCTAGCGGTTATGTCACAGGCCCTACATACGGAGACTGTAGTCCTCATTGCAGCGGCTGTAGGCTTGACTCTGACATGGACCTCTTGCTGCACGTCATTCCCAACTCTGTCCTCCTAACATTTCCTGTCTCTCTCCAGCTGTCCTACTGAACAAAGCAAAACGTACCCAAAAAATATCATGTTACAGAACAAGCCATCTGAAAGCAGAGAAGGTATTTTTTATTGGATTTTAAGATTTATTTATTTTTTTATACTGGATACAAATTGAGTTTTTAAATCCCCAGCCATGTCTCCATCCACAATTGAGCTGTCTGTGTGATCACCGACTGAAAACATCTTGTCTTTCTCACCACATGTTCACGTGAGAGAGTTGGTATTAGGCTTGAGAAAAGATTATGTTTACCCCGATGTTTTCAAAGGTGTGTTCTTCTGTCCTCCTCCAGCGTTAAAGTGACCCTTTCCTGTAATTGTATAACAGGTGGCTTCAAGGTGTCTTGTTTCTTTTTCAGCCCCCGTTTCAGGTAAAGGATCCAATCACTGTCCTCTGTGTCACAACAACTTCCTGCCTGGAGAGGAGGTGAGGTCTTAAACAAACACACACACGCTTTATTTCTGCCTCCTTATGAAGCAATGACCTGATTGAAACCAGCGGTTTGTTTGAGTCGCATCATGCGCTAACTATTAAAATCTGAGAAGTGCTTACCCTTTTACACGACTAGATGATAAAGTCATTTTATAACTGATTGAATTAAGTAGCTTTTTCAAAGAGAGTGTTTGAAGGCTGTTTAATCCCATTTGTCTCTTTACAAAAAGTCGAAGAGACAAAAAGAAGCGGCACGCAATCTTAATTCTATGAAGGTTTTCAAAGAAAGCCGTCTTTAACTCGATGAGCTTTGATTTTTTTTGACTCTTCTATATCAACACTCAAACTAAAGAAGGTCTATTCTTAGGCTGGAGCTTCAAACAGGTGTTGAGTTGAAAACACAGCTATTGTGGCCCTTCAGAGCCTTCAAAGGAGGGAGAGCCTTTGTTCTTAATGGCCGGTTCATCATCTCCACGTCACGTAAATGCCATCACGTTTTTCACATTCCTTTGACGACAAGGAAAGACAAACGTCCCTTTATGAATGAAACTTCCCTGAATCTACTTTGTGAAGCACATTTAGAATTAATCAGTTCTTTTCATTTTTTTTATTTCCCACTGGTGAAGACTTCACGTTTCACTGGGCGTGAGGAAACTCCCAATTTCCTCTAATTCTAGTAGCAGAGGCCACCTTCATGTTCAACATTTCCGCATTCTTTTTGCCGTGTTGGTAAATGTTTAACATTTAACTTGAAAGAAGTTACAGTTAGGTTTTCACAGGTGATCTCTTTTGGTAGCGTTCGTCACAACGAAGGGCGGCGGGAGCTTAGCGGTTAGTTTGTACGGAGGCATAGTCCACTAAGCATGTGACCCCGGGTTTGAATCCTCTCTCTCTCTCTCTCTTCCTGATTTCTGACTCTATCCAGTGTCCGATCTCTAAAATAAAGGCATAAAAAGCCCAAATTAAACCGTAAATATTCTAAAACAATGCAAGGTTGTAAAGTTGATATTAGGTCAAACTGTGATCAAAGGAAAACCATCAGATGTTCAGTTCTTGCTTTTCTTCAAGCTGCTCTTCCATTACCACTTCTCAGTGTCGCTCTGCTGTTTGTGTGTTAGACATGTTTCAAATGTTCAGCAGTGTACAAGATTTCCGACCCCACTCAAAGATGTACAGACAGTGTCACCTTCCATTAGGCTTCCGTTACTTTTCTGTCATTGTGGAGCATAATGAATCATTCAACTTGTCTTCAAAGAGCTACAAGAGTTTCTCAGAGGTCAGTGTGAGCGCTGCCTCTCCTGGCCCAGCCTGCCCCCTCTTTGCTGCAGCACTAACTCAATTACATCAATCAATCAATCAATCTTTATTTATATAGCGTCAATTCATAACAGGCGTTATCTCAAGACACTTTACAAAAGCAGGTAAAGGACCTTACTTTTTGTCTGTTAACATTAACAAAAGAGCAGGTAACAAGACCATGCTCATTGTTATGTTTACAAAAGCAGGTAAAGGACCTTACTTATGGCTATATTACAAGAGCCCAGCTTAATCCGTCATAGCGTGGCAAGAAAAAACTTCCTTTTAACAGGCAGAAATCTTCAGCAGACCCGGGCGTATGACGGAACAGCCATCTGCTAAACTGTGCTGGGCTTGAAAATGGGATGGGGGAGATGGGACAAGATGCAGAAAGAAGAGTAGGATGGGATAGGTTGGGGGGGGGGGGCGGTCTGGGCAGGCCATCCTCGGGAGGGGGGGGGGGGGGGGGGCATCCTCACCAACAGTCCCAAGGAACCTAAGAGAGCTCAAGGAACCTAAGAGAGCTCAAAAGGAGAGGTTAGAATACAAAGATAGTGACAAGCTACTGCTTGTCACTATAGACATATCTCATTACTATAAGATAAGAAAGCTGGGAGAGAAAGAGGGAGAGAGAGATAAGAGATCCTGGTGCCTGTTCCCCCGGTAGTCTAGGCCTATAGCAGCATAACTATGAGCTGGTCCTAAGCCAGCCCTAACTATAAGATTTATCAAAAAGAAAAGTTTTAAGTCTATTCTTAAAAGTACCTAATGTGTCTGCCTCCCGGACCCCGACTGGTAGACGATTCCAAAGGAGCGGTGCCTGATAACTAAAGGCTCTACCTCCCATAGTACTTTTAGAGACTATAGGCACCACAAGCAGGCCTGCATTCTGGGAACGTAATGTTCTTGTCGGATAGTACGGTACAATTAACTCTTTAAGATACGATGGTGCCTGACCGTTTAGAGCTTTGTAGGTGAGCAGAAGGATTTTAAATTCTATTCTAGATTTTATAGGGAGCCAATGGAGAGAAGCCAATACAGGAGTAATGTGGTCCCTTTTCCTAGTTCTAGTCAGAACACGAGCTGCAGCGTTTTGGACGAGTTGAAGGGTCTTTAGAGATTTACCATAGCACCCTGCTAAAATAGAATTACAGTAATCCAACCTGGAGGTAACAAATGCATGAACTAATTTTTCAGCATCATTTTGTGACAGGATCTGTCTGATCTTAGAGATATTACGAAGGTGAAAATAAGCTGTCCTTGAAATTTGTTTAATGTAGGAATCAAAGGACATATCCTGATCAAATAGAACTCCTAGGTTCCTAACAGTGGTACTAGAGGCTACGCTAATGCTACTAAGGGCCGTCATATCGGCAGAGAAAGTCTCTCTAAGGTTCTTAGGTCCAATCACTAGAACTTCAGTCTTGTCTGAGTTGAGCAGTAAGAAGTTTCTGGTCATCCAGGTCCTGATGTCCTTGAGGCAGGCTTCTAGTTTACGAAGCTGGTTGGTGTCTTCTGGCTTCATTGCTATGTAGAGCTGAGTATCGTCTGCATAGCAATGAAAGTTCATGGAGTGTTTTCTCATAATACTACCTAGAGGAAGCATATATAAAGTAAATAAAATCGGACCAAGCACTGATCCTTGAGGCACTCCATGGCTAACTTTGGTGTACAAAGAGGACTCATGATACATGATAACACATTTGTACACATTATTTGATCAGGAGTTACATCTGTCTCTCCAGTGGCGAAGTTGTTTCTATCTTATCTATAATGACTTTATTCGATTAAGAATGTCACGTGGGTGTCGCCATGAGAGTAAAGCAGCATGAAAACAACGACCTCAATTATTTTAAGTACTGTCCCATGTTCTTCCTTTTGCAAGTTATATTTGCTGAACAAAATGACCCATGTGCTTTGTTACTGTGCTTATCAGGAATGTGAACCTCAGGCCACAGTAGTGGTACATAGTGTGTGCGCCCCTTCTGTGGAGGCTAAAGCCATCATTCCCTCACTTTTACTCTCTCCCTGATTTCTGAATCTATCCACTATCATATTTCTACAATAAAAGCAGAAAGAGTCCAGAACATCAGATGTTGACATGTTTCCCTCCTGAGAGACACACACGTGTAGCCTAGCTTTAACTCCTCACAGTATAAATCACAATATGCTGTATCTTGCGTAACACACCTTGCAAATTCATAGAAGAACTAACAGAAAGACAAACATAAATTCTCCTTCTTGCTGTCAGTGCCCTGAGCATGGACTCAGTGAAAGGCTGCAGTGTTATTGGCAGGCAGGGCGACCGTACAGACCTTGACTGAGCCTACAGTCAACCTCTAGTAGCCCAGATTCAGAAACTGGCAGGGTGGGGAAAAATGGACTCACTGAGCTACTTTGTCCCTGTTCCAGGCCTGGAAGACTCACCTCATGGGCAGGGAAGGCTGTAAACAAAACTCACGCAGGACGGCGGTGTCCCAGAGAACTCAGCCAGCACAAGGTAAAGCATTCATATACCCCCCCCCCCCGCGCTTACAGCCACCTCCCCAACGCTCAGGGTGAGAGTTATACAAAGTGCCCATGCTTTTTGGTTTAAAAAAAAATTTAAAAATCATGTTGTAGCTTTTCCACTATGGCTTCCTGCCTCTGAGCACAAAATGAATGAATAAATATAGTGATAAAGTTGGAACCAAATAATGCTATCTACAGTCTGTGCCCATCTTGAATGATATTTTGCATTCATGTTAGAGTGTAAGACATGCAGCATCACAAGAACTCTTTTTAAATAGTTAGTTTTTTCAACTAAGGGTTGTGACATGATAAAAAAAAAATAGTTTACTTAAATATCAAGGCTAGTGTAGAATTTAAAATGTTATGAAGAAGGATATGAAGGTAGTGATTTTGGTATTCCACTTCCTGAAGTAGACTGTCAGAGTTAAAATAAAGTTCTCACATTACACTAACAAAGAGGATGATCTCTCCGAGTAAAACACCCATAAGATGCTGACATCATAAAACTTCCTGTGTATGTACATGCAACACGGGGGATGCAGGCTCCTTTGTTGGCAGGCAAATACTAAAGTTCACAAAGAGGCGCATTTGTTTGTTGTTGACTGTGTACCTTCTCCAGTTTAGGTTCACAAAGGTTCACTGTGTACTTGTTCTTTTGTGTGCTTCTGTTTTTGTGCATACAGGCCGAGCTGTTGAGGGAGCTAAGATGAAAAAGGCGTGGTCAGTCGGGTCCAGACCTAGGCCCATGGGCAGAGGTAGCCGAATCCCAGCTCTGGCATCCTTGAACAGAAGACAAACTCCAGGAAAGAGTTAAAGTCCTGGAGGAGAACCCAAACAGACATCAAACATCTTTGCCGTCATCGCCCTCTCTCTTATGTTACCTGCAAATCAGCACTTTTAACATGATGCATTCACTGACATATACCGACGATTGTTAAGCCTCATTGCATTTTTTTTTAACTTAGGGGAGCAAAATATTCAATGTATATTATTAATCTAACACAAAGAGAAATCTCCTTTTTGTTTCAACCTTTTCAACTTGAACAATAACCTGACATTTAAAATCCACTTGTTCAGACTATCGATGCCGGTTGTGACTCAGTGACATAATCCATTGTGAAAAGAGACAGCTGGATTCACCGATGTTAGAGCTCTTTCTTTTTTTTGTCTGGGAGTCAGGCCTCTGGCTTCACAAGCACACTGGGTTTACTTGTATCTTATTCTCAGTTTTGAGGCACTGTTTTTCCCCCGACAGATTCCTGTTTGTTGTCGCCTCTGTGGTAAAGAAAAGTCCAGCTAATAGGAGTGGATTTTAAATTCTACCTTCCAGGGTTTCAATTAAAAAGGTGTTGTCTCCAAGCCAAAGTGGACATCATCAGGGTTCCTTTCTCACCCTGACTAAGATACTTATGAGCCACAGAACACATTAATATACAAGTGCTTTCACAGGCTAGTACACTAAACTTTTTATACTGTTAGTATGATTTCAAATAGTTCCCTTTAAAACTACAAAACCGTCTGTTGCTACTGTCAATTTAAGTTTATTTAAAAAGAACATTTTTACTTACCAATCTTTTTACGAAGCAAAACCAAAAAGAAAAAGTACATTATGTGATGGCTTGAAGATTGTCTCTGCACAGGATGAATCAGATAAGAGCCTGTCACATGTTTTCATTTGCGATATTGTATTAGAAGAATATGACATCCGCTGAAACAAAAACACTACAGAGCAATGGTTCTCAACTGGTGGGTGGGGACCCAAAGGTGGGTCGCGGTGCTGTTATCAGTGTGTGGCGAGCATGTGCCTGGAAAAAAAACCTGGCGGCAAACAGTCTGTCAAGTCCTTTTTCAGAGATGTTTGTTTTGTTCAGTTTGCAGCTTCCTTCAGATATTTTGCGTCCGCAATGTGTGACAGAAGCTGCAAACTGCAAAAAGGGCACACCTTTGCATTAAGTCAATCGAATTGGTTGAAAATGAGCAGAAATAAGTCAAGTAATTAAGTCAAGGGGTCTTGAGGATAGAAGAGTTGAGAACCACTGCACTTCCCTCCACTTGTAGCAGTACTGAGAGAACTGAAGTTCAACTCCAAGCTGGAGACGTTACTCCCTTTGCAAGCATTTCATTTTGCCATGTTTACATGTTTCTATCCTGTATTGAATAGAGTATATTGAAGGAAAGATGTAGGACTTTGCCAAACGGACGACGCTTCATTGCTGAATATTGTGTTAAGAATGATTTATTTTCCTTCTTAATGCCTACTGACAATCTGAACTAAAGAGCACAACTCAATATGTTCAAGTGCGAGCGACAAAATAGACAATCTAACTTAAAATAACTACAACAGAAAGTAGAATAGACAGGAAGTGCTGTAGACAGTAGAAATATAAAAATAGTGTAGCACTACTCTTCAAGTGGGCTTTATTTCAGCTGAGTCTGATTTACACCAAGTCCAAAAAAAACACTTGAAGGCACCTCTGTAGTGTTCCACTGATTTTGGCCACAAACTCATGTTTTAGGAACTCTGATAATAATTTAAATGGTTTATAGTTCAAGCCCTCATTTTACTACTGATTGTCCTACAGTATTATGACGATGTTGATTGTAATATATCTTGTGTTCACGCAATGCCAAGAAGAACAGAAACATCCCTAAAGCAGTCTGCAGTAGATTTGGAATACTACTTTTACAAATTGTAATATCAGCAAGGTCAATTTGATTGCTGCTTGTGTCAACACGAACTGTTTGTGTAGTGGAAGAACAAATGAAGACTTGTTGTTTATAGTTGATGTATAACACACAAAGTTGACTTTGTGTCTTCCCTAATGAGGATGTGGCTTTTACATGCTTCTGTACTGAGAGACATTGCGGTGTATTTGAGTAGTCAGTATTTATAGATTCTGTAAAAGCATCCTTATTTGTTTAAATAAAAGCCACATTAAGCTGAACAATGTGCTGCTTTCTTTTTCTATGTAAGAGCTGATGGTCCTTGTGGTTAGCAGCTCTAATAGCCCTTCATGTAAATTGCTGGGGCCAAACAATACACAGAAACGCAAACAACTTTTCCCCCTAATGGTTCATGCAATGTGCTGTTCTATCGTTGTTTTCACACACTAATGACATGCCGCAACATTCACACTTCATTTACAGAGCTGACAAAGAGCTCAGACTTTATTTATACAATCATATCACTTTATATGATTACAGGCCTTTGGTTGTAGGCCTGCCTTTGAAATGCTCACCAAATGTATTAATATTTTTAAAGAAATGTGAAATTAAACAATGTATTTAAACAAATAATGTAAAAAATACATTTTATGTAAAAAAAACCCCTCAACCATGGTAGTTCATCCCTCAAGGTCCCTTCACTTGTCAAAACTGAAATCCTGATTGGAAAATGAAAATTAAAAAAATCAGGTTCAGAGGAACACCTTTATGTAAAAAGTCTCTCTGACCCCTATAGCCCCCTTCACAACAACACCCATGAACATTTGATTCCAGGTTAACAGCAGAGTGATGAATCTCTAATCTGCAATAGCACCAAAAATTAGAAAAACTTGAAGAAGTTGCGTGGTAGGGTTTTGGAAAATCAAGGACGTGGGAATCCTTTTTAATATAAACCTTTATCAATGCACGATAGAATGTGCTGTATAATCAGTGAAACTCAAATATTTACTGAATGAAATATTGATTTAATTACTTTTTTTTAACATAGTTTCCCTCCCTTCACACAACTGCATATTCAGTACAATGTATGGATCATCAGTTAAAGGGATACTCCAGGCAAAGAAAAACATATTTTTCTCGTCTCAGGACAAAATGAGGGCTGGATTCACAACCATTCAACACTACTACCATGTTTATAATGATACACAGCTTCATGTAAATGGGTGACGTATCCCTTTAAAGAATCAAATCCTCTGCGTAATCCAACTATCAGTTCAGTTTAAGTAAATTTGATTGACTTTATTTGATATTATTTGACAATCACATGGAGGTCCTTTTTGCGCACATCAGAGCCCCGTTGTGCACCACGCTCCACATGCTCAGTAGCTCGGTTGCGCTCAGTTTGTGCACCACGATGAGGTTTTTATAAAAGCACGGCTCATTGTTCATGGGGCTCACCCTGCGCCTGGTGATGCCGAAGGTCCTGAAACCCGGGTGCAACTCTGGGGCCAAGTGAAGCTTCTGCAGGCACATCCCCAAAAACACATCGTCAATGGGGTACAACTCCAGGTCCTCTGAGACCACAAAGAGCCTCCTGGCGAGCTGGGAGGACATGAGAAACCCCCCACCTCCCACGTAAGGAGGATATGGCTTATCGTAGAGCTCTTTGGGAATGTAATATTTGCTCTGCCGGTTTCGGATAGGGATCGCCTTTGAGATGGTGTCCCCCACAAATAAGTCTGCCTCTTTGTGGTCCTCTACTTTGAAGCCAATGAGTTCCAGCAGGTTGTGCGTGTTCACGAACACATCATCATCCCCTTTGAATATGAACTGGACGCTGGAGCAGTAGATGTCGAACCACTTGAGAAAGTTGACCTCTTTCAGGGTCAGGTTGAAGAAAGTGTCCATAAAGTCCCACTGGAGGATGTCCCCATAGATCCTGTCCTCGTACTCGATTAGTTTCTGTAGGTTCTTTGTGTCTTTCCCAGTCGTTGGGCTCCCTAAAAGAAATAAAGTTTTAATTTTCTTCCCATCCACCGTGTGCTCGTTGCCCCAGGTTTTACGCACAGCCTCGCGCCTGTCGTGCTGCTCGATAACGGATTTCACCACGATGAGGAGGTGCACCTCTCCATCCGTGCATTTCTCCGGATGGTTTATGAGCATGGGGAAGTACCTGCAGTGTCTGTGCAGAACAAACTGATGAAATCTCGGGTCCAAGCGCTTGAACCAGTCTTTGGTCCTCACAGACGCGTCCTCGCTGCAGTTGAGAACCTGCGCGTCCCACGAAGCCGGAGTCCCGTTGGAGACCCGCTGCGCATCGAAATCGTTGCTAAGCACCGGAGAGTCTGAGCTCCTCAGATTATTTTTTGCGGGTTCATTCTTGAATGAAAAACAGTCGGAGCCGCACCAGCTGGCATCCCGAATATGCTTTAGTCCTACTCCATCCTTCTCAGCCAGCTTCAGCTTGTGGATCATGAGAAAAGAAGCGAAGACGAGAGACAGGCTCAGCAGAGGTTTCAGCAGGCCGACTCGCTTTCTTCGAAAAAGGTGATCCATGGTTCTCTGTGAGACCCTCATACGCTGCACATTTCACCTTCATTGTGTTCAACAAGTGTGCGCCCAGGTGGGATCAACCACCGCCATCCCTGCTCATATGGACACCAGTGATCGCGTCCTGGGCTGCATGAGAGGGCAGACTCTGAGGTGGTCCCGGTGTTTCTTCTGCCCATCACGTCTCTCACAGGAGCCACACATTGCAGGTAGAATTATGCAGGATTCGCCACATTTCCTCGGGCTTCCTCTCTGCCCTCTGGTTCTTCACAAACTGGCTGAAGACCGGTAGTAGAATCTCTCTCCCTGTCTCTCTCCCCCAGTATCCCCCCTCCCCAAAAGGTCTCCTCCCCTCAACGATCCACCCCGTTCAGGTTTCTCATTTCTTACACATACCAGGTGTCCACCAAGTTAATGTCATTCATAAAGAGGTTTTTCCTCTCTCTATCCATTGCCTTTTAAACATGACAAATTCACAGAACTGCATTTTTTTGGAGACTATATCTTAATTTTGGACATAATAATAAATGATAGATACATAACCATTACCAACTGCTTTAGAATAATTCAAGTGTTATGCTATGCTGCATACAATGTTAAAACTGAGTAGTCCTTAAATATCATTTAATTTAAAAACTGATCCAAAGCAACAATTTCAACTACAATATTTACCTGAATGCCTTTATGTGTTGGAGAGGAATTAGTTGAAAATATCAAGTACCAGAAAACAGTCATTGCAGTTTTCTTTAAAGTAAAGGAATCAATATATTTTTTGATCTTTATCTTTATTAAACCTCATTAAGTACACTTAGCTAGGGCTACAAAGGGGGTCAGCAGAGCAAAGGAAAAGCTAAATCAGAAAACAGACTTTTTTTGTATAAAAACATGTCTAGGGTCACAGAAAACACTGGCTATTTAAAAAATATATAACTTATACAATTTTCCAATCAGCTGAAAACACGTGACTTTGTTTCTGGTTATCAGAAGCTCCTTAATACAACCGGTTTATCATAATGATACACTTTTTAACCTTTCTTCGATGAGCAAATGTAAAAGTATCCACACTAATTAACTCAGGCACCATCATGAACAGCATATAGAGAAAACTCATTGAGGGATAGGTTTCCAACTATTGAGACTGGGGGAATCGACGAGCTGAAACATTGCTGAATGGTCATACAACTTCATTAGTTTTATTTGAGTGGCCGAACAATAGACTTTATACATGTTATTGATAACAAATAGGGTAATTGTAACGTTATTTTTGATTGGTACAAACATAAAAAGACTGTAAGAGTGACAGTCATGACACCTGTGCATGTACTCTATCATAAATAAGGCCTCTAGCACCCTCTAGAGAACACATTTAGACTGACTCTTTTTTCAGCCAACGCTTCCCCCCCCTCAGTGACGTCACACAGCCCAGCCAGGCTGCTATCTCGGCTTTAGATCCCCAACAGAAGCTTTTACGGCCTCGCTGTCACATATTTTTCTGAAACAAACGCGGTTTATTGTGGACCAGTCCGACGTTCCGGTATGATAAAGACGCTCACACGGAGCTAACACACATAGAGACTATACGAGCTAACACTGCTAGCTGCACTAACTTTCATTTTTAATGGCGTTAAAACGGAAATTGTCAAATTGCCTTCAAAATAAAACAATGGAAACGCTTATAAATACAGTATGAATATGGGAATGTTAACATTTTTAGAGAAGGCCAAACGATCACTCGACATCTGAAGTAATAATAATAAACATTAAATAAAAACACTTACTGGAGCTTTGTGGCACACATTTTATGGCTGCACATTTCATACTTTTTTTTAAATTAAATGGACAGGAACAGTCTCAAAATATGTAGATGTACATCTAAAATGTGTATTTCAATAACCTAGCAACAAAGAGCAACCCCCTCACATAACGTATATTCAAACACTTTACGACCTCTTTTTTTCACTAAAAACTTGGGACGCCCCAATGAACGGAGACTTTGTGACCGCTGAGTGAACCTCTCCAACCGGAAACACATTTTTGCGAACCTGCCAAAGACGAGCGGAGCTGTGAGATAAAGGCTACAACTGTATATGATTTAAAGGCTAATAATAAGAACACAAGAGCGTTTAAAGACGAAAACAACACCGGCACATGCTGCATAAGGTAAGCATTGGGCTCAGCTCGATATTTAACAATAAGTTATTTGTTACCGATTGGTATCCTGTTAGCTTAATTAGCGTGTTGCTAATAACGGAGGGTGTTTATCATACGATTTTATAATAACAATAATCATATTAAAAACAATAGCGAGATTTGAGCTTTCCTCGTAACTTCACATTGTGTTAAAAAAAAATTCTCACAGTTTACACAAAGTTTGCTCCGCGTTAATTTGTAAGTGATGCAAGATATGCAACCTGACGTTTCTCTGGAGAAGATACTGAACTGACGACGTTAATTAATCACAACCTTGTTGTAGAAAGTTTCTGCTATCAGAGGCACACTGTGAGCTTCAACATCCAGACAGTGGTAACGTAGTGTCTGTCAGTGGAGTATTTACTGCCTGATAAGGTGACGTGACGTACATTAAACTTCAGTGGAGGAGAAGCTTTAAAACATCCCTAATACACTCATGCTATGTTGTTTTTTCCATTTAAAATGAATTAAAAAAGGTTATATGGACATCTTAATTGGTGTCCTGAAAATTGTAGTGTTAATTCAATGTTGGCATATTATGATCGTGCATGTTGGGTGCATTAATATTCCTACTCAGCCATATTTACACCTGAGGGTCACTTTAAAACGCATTAGTTAGAAAAACACGTGATGTTGAAAATGACAACAATCCTTGACGTAGACTTATCAGTCAAATCCCGGGTGGCCATTTGAGACCTGTTTGGCCATGCTTTCATCACGAAGCATAAAGCTGGCTGCATTTTATTGAGTTTTGGTTCATGTAACGGTTGATCACTGAGTCTTTATGATCTCTCCCACAGTTGCTTTGATCATAAGGATCCAGCAGTGTTTATCGCAGACAGCCTTTTAAATGCACACAGACACACCATGTGAGGATCACCTGTTTAAATGTATATGCATGCAGACTGAACAGTGAACATCAAACGTCTTGATTCTTCAGTGAGATTTAAAAGTTGCATGATCGTGTTTTGGGAAAGACACTCAGGTTAGACACGGCTGATATAATATACAGCTAGTAAACAACAGCCATTGAAACACCTGCTTGCCTCTGTTATGTCTCTTGTTTGTACCCCGCTGCTGGCTCAGTGGTGGAAAGAATTAGATCGATACCAACACTAACCACAATAAGTAGAGACGTGGTCGTAGAATCTTTGGTGATCTCTGAGAGTAAGTTTGGTGACAATTGGTCGTTCACAGATGACCTTTCACTTTAGGGATGCCATTGTTCGTCATTTGCACTAAACTGTTTGGCCTCTGTCACTGCCTAAGCTGTATGCTTAACGGCTAATCAAGGTTTGACCACCATACTGCCTCTTCACCCATCACAAGGATCAGTGAGGCAGGATGAAGGTATAACAGGAGGCTTGTTGGTCAGGGTTGGAAATGTTAGTTATGATGAAAAAACCCCCAACTCAGACGAAAGATAGATAAAGCACCACATCCAAATCATCTCAGGCCACAAAGACCCCAACACCGCCATCCCTCCCCTCCCCCCCCTTACCCTTTCCATTCTGCTGGTGCTATGACAGCAGTGTACTCTGCCATGACTGTTGTGATGTGCAGCAACTAATCAAATATCGAAGGGATCTTCATAGTTTAATTATCTTTCTATTTATACTGCTTTATAAAGTAGCTGTGCTTGTGATGTCTCATCTCCTGAACTGAGAATAATTTTTTTGCTCTTCTCTTCTTCCTGATCCATTCTGTTTACTCGCCTTGCAGGACTTACTGAATATAGCACTGATGATAATTATTACAAGGTTTAGCTATCCTTAAGTGTTGGCTATAAAATGAGTATTGCTTCAAGGGACTAAAAAAAAAAGGGATGTTGTTTTTCAGATGCCCGGTCAACCTGATGGCTTGAAACCCAGAAAGAGGAAGAGCAGCTCTGAGGTCAAAAGCTCCAGAAAGGTTTGTGCGTTCATGTTACGTGTACACTGAAGACAGTGCTGCTGTTTGTCATTAAATAAGTCTTTCACTTTCCGTCGCAGGCCTCCGCTACACAGAGGAGATGTGCAAAAAGTCCAAAGACGCACTCATCCGCAGAAAGCGCGTCTGTGCTCGGTGCTTTAAGTAAAGCAGACGCGCTCTCCGGCATCAGCTGTGAATGCAGTCTGACCGCAGGCCGGAGGAGATGCCTGGCATCACCTGCGCTCGAGGGACAGGAGGGCAAAGAGAATGAACTCAGGACAGGGCTGGACACGGACAGCTGCAGAGTGGATAATACCTTTGACAAACACGAGTCTGAGGACATGGAATGTGAAGATTCTGTCAGACACATGTTCCCAGATGACGACAGTAATCAGATTCTTCCTGTGGAGCAGTTCTTTGGAAACTTGGATTTTGTACAGGTGAGCCATTTTTTGGATTTAATGCCACCAAATGAACAAACAGCAGCCGGGTCTGAGACGGATTCAGCTTGTTTGAATTAATGAAGCAGCTTTTGTGTTTTTACATGGAACCAAATGCTGCCATACGACCTTCCTCGAAATACTACTGTCACCAAACACAGTCCCAGTGCTGTTTAGTCCTGCCAGCTCCGTCGTTTGGACGCCTTTTTGCCTCTGTTATGTCTCTTGATGGTCCACTGCTGGTGGAAAGAGTTTGTACCCACCATTTCACCTCTTTTCTTTGTACCCAGATCGCACGGCATAACAGAGGCCTAACCGTCTCACTTTGAACATGCAGTGTTCACTCGAATCATACAACATAAATACTCGATACATTTGATTAAATACGGTCAAATTATTTTCTCCACATTTGGTACCATTTAGGCAGAGGACAAAGGCTGACACGGTTTGGTTAGCCATTTCTTTTCAGTTCAGAAGCAACACTGACTGCTCTCGGCATGAGGCCGACCCCTCTCTCACGTTGAACTGAATACTGGAGGCTGTATCATCTACGCACTCGAGCTGTTACCAACACTAACCACAATGAGTAGAGACATGGTCGTAGAATCTTTGGTGATGACTGAGAGTTTGGTGATAATTGGTCGTTCACAGATGACGTTTGAGGCCCAGAGCGTGATGACCTTTCACTTTAGGGATGCCATTGTTCATCATTTGCACTAAACTGTTTGGCCTCTGTCACTGCCTAAGCTGTATGCTTAACGGCTAATCAAGGTTTGACCACCATACTGCCTCTTCACCCATCACAAGGATCAGTGAGGCAGGATGAAGGTATAACAGGAGGCTTGTTGGTCAGGGTTGGAAATGTTAGTTATGATGAAAAAACCCCAACTCAGACGAAAGATAGATAAAGCACCACATCCAAATCATCTCAGGCCACAAAGACCCCAACACCGCCATCCACCCCTCCCCCTCCCTGCACACCACTGTCAGCCCCACCCCCACCACTTCCAGCACACACGCTATGTTCCACTTACCTCAGAACTGGGAACTCGGAGCTGGGAATGACGTCACACCCGATTTTGAGCGTGTTCCAGTTGCGAGTCGGAGAAGCAACATGGACACCTCTTTTGACCATAAAAACACACTACATGACGCATCCGCCACATCTATTGTCGAGCATGTCCCCAGTTTGATAACTAAAAGTCACGACCGTACATGTTCACCATTTGAACAGTTGTCCCATTCCAATGAAGTCCCTTGGTACTGTGTTTCTTAAAGAAGTTCAACTAGTGAGATTTAAAGTGTGCAGAATATGCACTTAGATTACCGATCATTAATCTAAGAATTCTTCTTGATTCTCCAGGACTTGCCTCAGAGATCATCAGCCTCTTCTGGCCGCGTTCAGAGGGAGAACGGGAGACGCCACTACTTTGCACTGGAGGACAGTGACGAAGAGGAGCTAGACTTCAGCTCTATGCAGAAAGGAGACGGAGGAGGCATTCAGTGAGAAGGAGCTGCACTGATGACTGTCGTGGACTCCTTTAACGGAAGGACATGAAACCCCTCAGAACTGAGGAAAAACCAGCCAAATTAAACTCGCCTTTAAAGAGATACATTGAACAGGGATTGAGATTAGCATCGACTTGCTGTGGCTAAAAAAAACGTCCTCGGGATGCATCTGCCCTAACTTTTGCTTCTAGTATCTCACAAAGGGCTGAAGTGATTTTATTTTGCACTCAGAAATCGAGCATTAAATTGGTTGCTTAACATTTACCTTAAGTATTTGCAGCTTGATAGTTAGTGCTTTGAAAGCAAGTCCTTGATTGGCTGTCTAAACACCAAACAAATGCTGTGTAATATTCAGCCAATTACATGTGGCATGACGTCAGAGAGATGATATACTGATATTTTTAAAGAGCGCCACATTAACAGGGTTCATAGCTATCAGTAAGAATACTACAGAAGAGCATATAATTGAACTTGAATTTTTACAGATGAAATTCTGCCCGTTTCAGAAACCTTTGGTGTTTGCTCGAGCAGTGGTTTTCAACTGGTGGACCGGGACCCAAAAGTGGGCCGCTGAGCTCTTTTCAGTGGGTCCAAATGTCTGATGCATTTTTTTTAAACAATATTAGTCTTTCACACATTTTGTTTATTCACATTTTCTTCTAAAAATCTGAACTGCACAAATCTTTAAGAAATTTGGGTCGCAATTTCTCATCAGTGGGTTAGTGATGGGTCCTGTGTCCCCATCGGTCAAGAACCGCTGAGCTTAGAGGGTGTGTTAGAAAAGCACTTTATTGAAACAAATCCGTCCACGCCGTAAAATGCTTCAAAGTGTGCAGGTCGAGATGTTTCCTGCCACACACTTCTATAAATACGAACGTTAAAAACGAAAGATGAAGTCAAGCAGAAGTCAAACAAAGAGCTCGTGACAGGTTTCATGTTCAGGTTTCAGACTGTAAACATTTTAAGGAAGGAGGTCATGTATGCCAAAGAAGACTTTCATTAGGAGAGGATGAAGTGTAAATGAGCATTTTATTAGCAGCTGGTTAGAATTCAACACATCTGTATATTTGCATACCAAACAATGCGGATCATAAATTCCCCTGATCTGTGAAGTTCTTACTTCTAAACGTAGCAAAATGAGATTTATTAAAAAATCCTGGACTAAAGAGCTGTTACTTTAACGTCCTCAGAGTTGAAGCAGGACGACGACTCACTTTGAGGTTAAAGGTAAATGCACTTGTGCTGTTCACAGGTTTTCTAGTCTTTTGTATATATTGTATGTTAACAATGTGACAATCCAATCACGTTTTATATATTTTTAACACTTTATTTATGCAAAAAAAAAAAGCTTTCATATTCGTCTATGCAACTTTGTGCCTCATTCTTCAAGCAGTCGTTGTATAATCAGTTCATGCAGTTTACATCATTGTGCCAATACAAGAACAAATACATGTTTTTCATGATTTCAGTCGTCGTTTCACAGTTATTGTCTCAAATAAATCACTGTCTGTTTTTTTTCATATACACTGACCACGGGGTGCTGCTGGTCTAATAACAATAAAATATAGAGGCTGTAGTCACAGGTTAAAATCTGACCTGTGGCTCCTTTCCAGCAAGTTATGTCTCACTCTCACTCCCTAATTTCTGATTCTATCCACTGTCCTGTCTCTCCAATAAAGACTCAAAACACCCCAAAAGAAATCTTAGTAAAATAATAAAAACTGACCACAAGCAAAATGTATAATAGGATAAAAAAAAAAAATCGAGGTAAAAAGTAGTCGTCTCCTAAGCGTCCTGAGATAATTCACAGAATCAGTGTAATACGTAGAGTACCAGTTCAAACATACTTTTCATAAAGACATTCACACCAGGCGCCTCCTCTTCCCTTTGGCCTTCTGTTTCCCCTGCTCTGTTTCACCGGCTGCTTTTAAAATCTGTTTGGCGTCACACAGCAGGTTGTGGGCTCCTTTCTTGTGGCACACGATGTGAACCAGTTTGAGGTTCTCTCTGGTGAACAGCAAGCGGTAGAAGTAGTTCAGGTTGACGTCCGTGCTCTTGTGATTGTGTAGAGCTTCCAGCAGAGCGGGAATGACCGACCTCCTCTTCTCGATCCTGGACACGTGAAGAAGAAAAATCAGGTATTTAGTTCCGATTCAGAAACACAGGTAGGTGTACTGTGGGGTAAAAGTATCACAGACTAGAGCAGACTAGGAGGGAGTGGTTTGTGTACTCGGGAGGGTTTCAGGAAGAGAAGACATGGAGGTGTGCAGCCTGTACATTAGTCTGCTCATCTGTCTACCTTTATGCACCAGGAGATATGACATCTCCAACTCTGTAAAACGAGGTTTCACATCTGATGGCCAAGAGACAGCATGATCATAGAACTGTCCTCTGAGCCCTGTGTCTCTGTGTACAGTGTGTATTCACGTGGATGACACTTCAGCCCTCATGCTCAGGTGTCCTTTTGATCTGTCGAGTCAGCAGGTTTTTTTTTGTTGTTTGTCTGATGGTGTAAAAGTGAAGACACTGACAAGAGAAAACACTTTAGTTTCCGCCGCGCCTTTGTGCTGTCATTTCATCTGAATGCTTTATGAGCTCTATTGTTCTGGAGTCTTTGTATAAAACCACAGCACAGACTCCCTGCATCTCCGTTTTTTTTTTTATGAATTTGGCTTTCACACACAGATGTGCCTGTTACTGGCAGCTCAAAGACCTTTTGAAACTTCTAAATGTTTTAAAATACGAAAACTGTCTCCAAAAGCCTCGATGATAAAAGGTTTTCATTCTTCAGCTGGGGTCTGAAAATTACAGTTTTTTTTTTTAATAATTGGTGATAACAGTGTGTACAGAAAAGGAAACCTTCCATCACCCGTCTGGTTGTCGTGCCAAGAATTGTGTGCACCTTTGCGGGAGAACGCGTGGCATAAACTAATTCTATGCAGTCGTATTTTGCATCCACCCTTTAAGTTCCTCCTCAGAGGCCAACACGGTCAGCAGCTCATATTTCTTTACACATCATGTGAAATGTTTGAAACACGGTCCTGAGTTTGAGGAAGAACGAACTAAAACCTTCAGAAAGACAAAGAGAAGAAAAGAGAATAATGATGAGAGGTAGAGAAAAGTGCATCACATATAAATGAGCTTAAAGCTAAATATGATCTCTATGTGACACTGAATGGTTGAAATATCTAACTCAATGTCTTTCCTGTGGACGTGGCTCAGACCTGGCACTGTTAGGATGCAATTATTGAAGTCCTGGAGCTAGCCACTCAACAAGCCAATTAGCAGTGGTTAGCAATGAAAAATGGTTAAAACACCTTTAGGCTGCAGATGCTCTATTTAAGCACTCTTCGAGTTGAGTCGTTTCCCTGTTAATTTGGTTCATGAATTTGAAGGCTGAGTTAAAAGATTAGCAACATTTTAAATAAAGTCATGATATAAAAAAAAGACATTTTCCCCAGCACAAGTCCAGCAGTCCTGGATTAAATGTTCTGCCAAATAGATGACTTTTTTTAATCCCTTTATTAGAGAGATAGGAGAGTGGAAAATCAGGGAGAGAGAGAGAGAGAGAGAGAGAGAGAGTGTGGGGGAGACACGCAGGAGCCACAGGCTGGACTCAAACCCAGACCACAGCCCTTGCAAACGGGGCCCGTGCAGTAACCACTACGCCACCGGTTCAGTTGGAAATTCGTCACGATGCAGCCGTAAGATACTCTCTAAGTTCCATTTAATGCAGACTTTAAGGTCGAAGTACACCTTTAAGAATCTGTCTGCGTTAGCTAGCATGTAGCTTAGCTTTGGAACCATTAAAGATTTCGGAAAAATGTTTTGATCCAGTTTAAGTATCAAACCTGTGGTCCAGATTCCATGTGCTAAAGATGATCCTGCTCTCCCGGCTCCCGTAAGGGTTGATCGAGTGGAGAGACGGGCACACGTCCTGGTCAAACGATCCCTGAGGAGAGCAGCAGAGGAGATGGGGATGACAGCCATGTTTTCACCTGCTCGTTCAGCTCTGGCAGATACATCGACACCTTTGATACCTGGCAGGTGAACCATCCCGCCTGAGTGCAGAGGCGACGAGGCTCCTTTTCAGTCCGGTCAAAGTAGCAGCCGTTGTATTTTGCGGCCTTCAACATCTCCACCAGGCAGTCGGATGCTTTCTCAAACTCAGCTCTGACTTTTGCCTTCTGGATGGCTTTTGTGGCATCATCCAGCTGAAGACAGAAAAGAGAGGTATTATATCAGATAAATAAACAGTAAGGGAAAATAAGGAGTTTTACCTCTTTCAGGTAGCCTCTTATTCTGCTTTCACAGTTGAACTTCATGTAGGCAGACTTTGTCTTAAATCGAGAATCAACACCTGGAATGAAAACAAAGTTAACCTCAGGGGCCGATGAATGTGGAGTCACATTAAGTGTCGACTGTAACACATACGACAACTGCAAACAATAGATATCATATCAAAGACAAAAATCAGATGACACAAGGTCGTGACTCCGATGGGAGGCTCTCCCTGTTGGATGGGAGGGTGGGGATCTTGACGAAGCCGAAATGTCCAACGTTTTACACATTTATGTTATCAATGAGCGAGTGGAGAAGAACACACTCGGGAGGTTGATAACATGATGAAGGATTTTCATTACGTGCACAAAGATTGTACATCTGGCATGCTGATTGTCGAATAATATAAACTTCATCACACCCTCCCAATCGACTGCAGTGAATTTTCTGGACTGTTTCCTGCTGGATTCTGGACTCACCCTAACACATTCAGATATGGGAAACTCACTTGGGAGTCATGCAGGAAAAATTCAGGTTCAAGTCGGGAGGTGTATATTCTTCTAGTTTCCCGGAAATTTCAGGATGTTTTTAGAATTGAATTCAACCAAGCAGCCTAAGTGCATATTGCCAAGGTCTCTATTTGACTTTGCACCTTTGAACCAGTCTTCATCTTCCTCCCTGCCCTCCAACTCAGATCTGTCTTCCAGGTTCTGCAGCAAGTCAGTCAGGATTTTACGCCTTTTTGGAGACTCCTCATCAGACAGGAGTCCTTTCGCAGCTTCAATGAGTCCATCAGCGTGCCGGTCTGTGTTGAGTAACTGACCGATGTCACACACAACTGAAACAAAAAGCAAAGGAGTGAAAAGAGTGAGACAAAAAAAAACACAATGATGTTTATTTTTCTGGGGTTGTATCACCTACCTCCACTCCACGTCTGATCTTTAGAGAGAAGAACAAGTTCAATGTTGTCCGGAAGACTTGGGAAGAAATCCTCGGTCACTTTTGTCCCATCAACATACAAGCAAACATGTGCACCGGAAAGAGGCAACTGCAAATAAAACCGCACAGTTACACAATAACAACAAACTAATACATGATGTTGAATTCAAAGCTTGAATCCAAAGTGTTTCTTACATTTTTTAATAAACACCACTTTTGTTGATGTGTAAAAAGGTTTTTATTCTAGATATATTTCTCAAACTTTAAGTAATTTACTAGTAATGTTCAATGAAAGAACAGTGAGTGTCATAAAAAGCCTTTCACACAGACTGCTTTATCTAATGTAGGCTGCCATTTGTTTTGGTACATTGAGTTTATTTGACATTAGATTCACAGTTTGTCCTCTAGCTCTAACGCACTTAAACATGGTGAATCACACTATGTTGATGTCACGCTTTTATCCATTTGTTGTTGATTTACGTGTCTATATTTATCTGTAACACATCTTAAAGATAGACTTCCTTTGACGTGAGGTTTCTGCTCTAAGGTTTTGTTCCTCTTGTGATGATTTCTGTATTGTCGTTTTGACTGAAGACGACTGTGTATTTTATCAAAAAAGTTGTTATGGAAGAAGCAATATGTTTAAAACTATCACTTAGGTAGCTCATTCAACTCTTGAAGATAGCAGCTGTATCTTTCTTGTGTTTATAAGGAGTTATGAATTATTTTAATAGCAGTATTGTTCCCTAAAGAAAAGCGGAAGGATCGGTATGAAATAATACACAAAATATGGCCTCACCTGTAATAACTTGCAGGCTTTTTTAAGCAACTCGTTCAAGCCTTTTGCTGCGACACCATATTTTCTGTTATCATTGCAACTCCTTATTTTCACGGGTTTATTTTTCCCGAAGAGTCCAAACATTGTAGTTTATTCCAGTTTGTACTACGATTCGTACCTGCCGCTTCCGTTTTCTTCCTCGTCAGGCTGATTACACGAAACTGTGCCGTGATGCTGCCCTCTAGTGTTTGCTGTCAGGATTGCTTAAGAGAAGACACGAGAAATACTGAAGGGAGAAGCTCTTTTAATGAACAAACCCGAATGCATCTCCAGAAATATCAGAAACAGATTGTCAATGATCCTCTTTTGAAGCTAGATATTATTCCGAGGTGTTATCTCTGGCTGTATGCTTAGAGATGTCGATTGTGGCTCAGACAGTAACACAAATAAAGTTAAGCAGCCAGTGTAGGCCCACCCAAGATTAAATTCAGTAAAATTCAGCGAGGAACTGTTTTTCATTAAAAAAAAAAAGGTCCTGTGTCTGACTCATTTTCTTCTTTACCTCTTTAAGCCCAAACCACAACATAAGTGGCTCTCTTGAATAGCATTTGTATCTATTTTAAGCTGGTTCAAAATCACTTACATTCAAGCTCTACCCTCTGCCGTTTCTGTCATTCAAAAAAAAAATATTAGACCCAGACTAAGCAATCAACTGCAACAATAATATTTTAAAACACTGAAAATGATTACAACAGCGTTTGATATTAGTTTATGATATTTGACATGGTTATGTAAACGATTTTTTCCCCTGTGGTTTGCATTTGGTATTTGTACGGTAGCCTGAAGAGTAACGCCACAATTACCATGGCAACATATTCGAGGCAATGGGAAATACCAAATGAAGGTAAGATGTTTTATGACAACCATTAAGAATATCTATTTAAATATCTTGATACAGTTTAAAACGATGTACCCTTTAAGCGCAATACTCGTAAAGGTAATTTATTCGCAATGTCGTTTTCTTTATCACTGAGTACAAACAATAAAAATATCACATTACTTTGCTCACCCCTTTTCGTTAAACAGGACAATCCTGTTTCAATATGGCGGCTGCTTGTTCGAAAATCTAAACGGGGGCTTAGGGAAAATAGTTTTCTCATTAACAGTTCTGTTGTCACTCATATTTAAAACATTTTGCAATGGCATGCTCGTGTCTCTAGTAACTTGCGTAAATGGTGAAAACGGAAGACGTGTCGAGCATGGCGGACAGCTGGAGAGATGTGTTTGAAAGAAGCCGGTTGGTACCCCCGCCCCGCCAGGCAGTCCGCCTCGCCGTGGACAGACACTTCACCCATTCTCACGGCTTTCAGCTCTGCCTCAGCCGGCTGACTGGAGCTCAACCTCCGCAGGTGACTTCACAAAGCTAGGGCTGAATGCTTCCTAGAGATGTAGGAACTTGTGTGCGAAAGCGTTGCTTCCTTTTAATGAGACTAGTCTACTCTCTGACTTTGGCTTGTTATTACATAGATATTGAAATAGATAAATTATGATAAAGACCCCCATGGCATCACCTACTGTAGGATGCGTCATTCTGCGTAGAGAGGACTCGTTAAAAACTTGACAATAAAAGCTTTATTGACTTTAAAGCAGTGACCCGGAGTAAACCCACTAAAGTAAAACTCACTTCACTCAACATTAACCCTCACACTAGCCTCTGGTTCAGTGTAAAGATGATGTAAATGGTGTACTAGACTGTTCAGTTGAGTGTTAAGGTCAAAATGAAGGTCACATGAGATGTGTCAGTGCACATTTCAAATACATGAAAAACTGAAACTGATGACTTTCAAATCTGAATGTTTTTACTCACAGGAGATTTCAGAGGGGGGACAAAATTTGACCTACCAGCTCAGAGTGACCCTGTTCGATAGAAGTCACCAGCACTTCTTTGGGAAAACGTGGAAGAGCCAACCACAGAGGATGAAAAACAACAAGATCTTCTTCGATCAGGTAGTTCTATTATAACAGGCAATGGGCTTTAATAAACTCCAGCCCTTAAGTTGAAATTAAGTTATGACTGGCTCTGTTAGTGTTTTCAGACATACTTTCAATGTCTTCTCATGTTTTTTTAGTGCTAATTGATGATTATATAGTAACATCAATATATAGTCAGGCATCAATTACAGCGATTTAGCTCAGGATTAATGAATTTAATCAGCTCTAAAGCTCCACCACTCAAGACATTCAATTAGCAATGATGAATGGACTGTGTTCTGCACAGCTCTCAGGAAGGTTGCCAGCCTAAACACAGTAAGTAAAAACTTCCATGATTGCCGATAAATCTTCAGACAAGCTGCATGCTACTAGTGAGTCAACATCTGACTTTACACATTAATAAGAATCACGTGTTATTTTAGTTCATAATTAAAGAGGGCAAAGTGAGGAGGAGATCCATCTGTAGAGGCAGACATAAGGAAGTGTTCTTTTTCTTTTTTCTTCAGCTTAAAGAAATATAGTGCACATTCACGAACAACTCACAAATATCCATTTTAAAAGGGGTATACATCTTAGAATCCGTAGTAAATCAGCTGCTTGGCTCTAACAGTGCTGTGCAAGCTCAGACTGAAACCTGTAATCTTCAGTTTGTTTGTTGGATTGATTATAAACATCATAAACCTATCCTCATATCTACAGCCGATGGCATTCATTGTTGATGCAATTACCCCTCATTTTTATTTGATTCATGTCCCTTCCATATCGTGAGCGCTTGCAGCTTATCTGTGGCAGCCAGCATTGAGACGCAAAGAAACAAATATTACAAATGGAATCACCAAAATAAAGAACAATGTGAGGGTAAAGCAGTGAAAATATTCAAGGTTTATTCAGGGATCAGTAAAGTAAATCTTCGAATAAAGCCTACACATTACACTGCCATTTGAGTGTGATACTTGAACAATCAAGATTGTGACAAGTGATTTGTAATATTAGGCCGACAGTGCTCTGTCAACATGTGCAAACAGTTTCTCTAGCGATGGAAAATGTGGATAAAATCAGCTTTTTGTACATATTTTTGTTTGGCCTAATAAGATAAACTACATTCTGTGTTTTTGAAGGTGTGTGTTTAAGGTACATTTAAGCTTTACTAAGTACCTCTGACTTCATTTTTAAAGGGATCATACATTTTGATTTCAGATATCAAATAAAGGATAATCAAGAGTTAGAGTGGCACAGTGATAAACTACCTGAAAGCATTAAAACCTAAACTGATAAATGATCAGATTTTAAAACACAGAGTATCACCGCACATATGAAGAGGTTGAATGGTGCTGAGTTCTGAAGCTAGAGTTTGAGCTAAAGCAGAAACGTCAGCTAGATTTCCCGTTGTAAGGCCTCTAAAGCAATGAATGTGATAAAGGTGTCCATATTTGTAGTCCAGGGCCCGTATTCACAAAAATTCAGAGAACTCTTAACTTAGCTTAAAAAATCCCAGCAAGGAGTCTTAGCTTACGAGTGATTTAGGAACATTCTCAGAACAACTCTGAGCAAGGAAGAGACAGAAACATTATCTTAGTGAGGAGGCGTGGTCGATCCTGTCGCTAGGTATGACACATTTTTTTCAGAAGCTGTGATTGGTTAATCTAAAAAAATTGAGAGAAAGTCAAAAGTCAATCGTAGAATCTAGTTAGACATTGTGTAATTATAAACACTTTGAAATGATGTGATCATGCTCTGTGTGATCATTTGTAAGACATACTTTAAAAGTATAACGCCTACAAGATATTTGAAATCACATTCCAATTTGTGCAGCAGCTTGTTCACCTGCTGATCGTTACATCAACGTGTGAAGGGTCTTAATTAGAGATTGGATGCACCTGTGGAGCTGACCACATGAAGAGAAACTCAGCATGCATGTCTCACCTTGGACTGAAAAAAGTCAGATAATGAAATGTCTGCACAAATCATTTGTGTCTGTTCTGCAAAACTATGAGTCAAAAATATTTTTCATGTAATGTTTGATGAACATCTCTCTATTTTCTCCTCAGCTTGAGAAACTCTTAAACCTGTGAGAAGTCCTCCTCACTACTCCTCACAGTTTTACATCTTCGGAGCTCTTTTAAGGGCTGAGACACTTTGTGAATAACTTTCATCTTTACAAGGATCCGGTCTGAACTTAGAAAATGTCCTGATTCTAAGAATTTTCTTAGAATTGTGTCACTAGGAGCAACTCTTTGTGGATACGGCCTGTGGTGTATCCATTTCAGATTGCTATTTTTAAAGCACTGATTTTAGTGAGTCCACGATGGTCTGCTGTTTCTTTCAAATGTACAATGACAGTTGCAAACGAGTGTACCGTCTCACTTTGATACACTTATTTTCATTTAATCTTTCTTTACTTTTTTAAACCATTGAACCCAAAGCCTTCTCTCCTCTGTAATCATTATTAGATAAAAAGAAACATGCACAATGTTTGATGTCAAAATGTGCAATGTATTCTTTAAAGCTTTGATGATGAAATTTCCAATTACTACTTGAAAATGCTGAAGACAGTGTCATAGCGAGGGTGGACCTTAGATACAAAAGACAAAGTATAAAAAGTTGCATTGAAACATCTCACACATCAGATCATCTTTAGTTTTCATTTAACTTGAAAGGATTTCTTTTATGCAGGCATCCTCAGGTCTGTGCGCTCCATTCTTCTTTTGATGCCTTATTTCCTGATCTCTCGGTTAAGGGGGGCAGTGTCAAATTCCTGTTTAATTTACATATAATTGATTTCTTTCATGTATTTTTCCACATTGTAGTTTAGGACAGAGTCAGACAAACAACACACCAATCTCTATCAAAGCAGAGTTTCTCCATACAACTTTCTGCTGCGAATAGTGATGATAACGTCAGACACGAATAAATAGTTATAAATGAAATGTAACAATTGGTTCAATTAATTGACAAATTAGAACAAAAAGCTGTTCAGCCTTCAGTGAGAGTTCTGGGTAATCAACCTTTTGTTAGATCTACGAGAACAGAGGTTGTGATTTTTTTTTTTCAGCTTCAAACTGGAGCGCTGTGCCTTGATTATTCAAGCAGCTTCTTCTTCTTCTGTTCTGCACTGGTCAGGTCATCAGGCATTTCTGTCACATCAACAGAAAAGAGGTCTCTGATCCACTCAGGCCTGGCCATGACCAGGAAGCACCCTGTGAACTGGTCCGCCTTGGATAAGAGGTGCTGAGCTGTTACACATGGGAGTGATGTGTTTCACACAGGACAAAGGAAAGGACACGTCCCCAGCCTTGACCTTGCTTTCCAGCAGGTTCAGCTTTTTCTTCATGAAGTATAGTTCATGAGGTATTTTCACACTGACTCTCCAGGTTGAGCTAAATCAGACGTGAATACGTCTACGGCATTGAATCATTTCTCAAGACACTGTGGCTCACCGGTAGGGTTAGCAATATTAGACCGTCAGTTCTCACCTCTGAGTTTGGGAATAATGATGATGGCATCAACTCTGGCCAGAATGTCACTGTCAGACTTCTTACTTTCACAAAATGTAACAGTTGCAGATATCCAACATCCAAGTCACCAACAAAACTAGTGTTTCTGTGACATGCAATGTTGACACTACAGATCCTGCTCGTCTTCTTTGTCAAAGTACTTCCAGACGTCTCTTTTTCCGGTCATGGCTGACATTGTGCACAACACACTAACTGAGTTGACCAATGTGTTCGCAGGTGCATAACAACATAATGAAATGTGACTTAAATAATGATGTCAACAGAGAGAACTCGAGAGTAATCGTACCAATCCCTACCAAAGACCATGGCATTGTGATGCTTCATAGGCCTTTAAAAAGTGTGTTTGATTGTTATAAATCCCTCCAAAGAAGCAAAATGGTCCAAGTAAACATTTTCTTTTGCAAATGGAGATGTCTTCATACAGCCAACGTCACTGGAAGGCTGCATGCTATATTGTATTACCGTCTTCCTCGGGGTACGAACATGTGCGATAAACACATCACAAGGAACTGCTTATATCTTATTGATTAGTTTAATGTATGCAGTCTATGTATTTACAACAAGCAGCTGACTACTTGCTGAAACAGATGGAGTGCTAAATTAATAGGCCATGCATTTCCTTCAGTTTCTCGAAGATGAACTGTTATCAAATATGATTGGTAGCCGGGAGAGGTGCAAGGAAATTGTGGTTGGAAAAAGAGCTTGTGTTGAAAAGAACAGCACTTCTTGCTGTTTCGAATAATTTAGTATTTAGTATTAAGGTTTGACATCGAGCCCCTCAAAACCTCCCAGGGATGAAATAAATTAAGAGCTTTTTAGGGCCTGCTAAAAGTATTGGTTCTGGTGGTGAGTTCTTTTAAGTCCTAAGAAAAACAGGAAACATAGAATAACATTGTAACAAGTTTCCTCCTTGTGTTAGATCAAGCAAACAGAAGCGTCATGATTGCGTCAAGAGAACAGGCTGAGAATGACAGGTCAGCGATGGTGAAACAATAGAGATGGACAGAAGCAGGTTCATAAATGTGAGAAACATTACTCACTGCTTTACACTTGGCACTGTCATTTTGGGATTTCATTTGCAACAAGTCAGCGCAACCTCTCATGTCGGTGATTGCGGGACACACTTGGCGCTGGAAACATTTTCTGCCTGTGTGGGAAGGGAGGGAGGAGAGAGAGAGAGAGAGAGAGAGAGAGAGAGAGAGAGAGAGAGAGAGAGAGAGAGAGAACTAGCAAATGCCCTTTGTCGTTATATGTAAATTGGATTCACAGCCGTGTATCATTACGATATTTTTGGGGGGTTTCTATCCCACAGGATGAGAGAACTCGAAACACCCAGAAGCAAATATTTACCCGCCCATCTATGGTTATGAAAACAGAAAAGTCATCGTCAAATATAGTATCACAGCACTTCTGATGGCAAGTTTTTAACAGTTCTCTTAAGGAGACGTGTCGGGTATCTCTGAGCCAGTTATAAAGAGCTGTCTTTCTGCAGTGCCTGCCAGACAAGTTTGTGGTGAAAGCGTCATCTGTTCTGAACTATAAAATGTACCTGTCTGTAGTCTTTCCCCCTGAAGATGTGTCTCCCAGCATTGCGTTTACCATCTCTCCCCAGTCATTCAGTTATTTTTGATTCTTAATATCAGGGGAGCAGCTGGATATCTGTGTTCCTCTCGATCCGACATCAGAAGGTCTCTGTTCATCCTGGTTGGCGGCCAGTTATCCAGTGTTTTATGAATGCGTCAGAGCACTGCTGAGCTCCTGTGCGGCTTGCAATGTTAAAGATACCTGATCTACTTACAGCCTGAGCCGCTGTACACGATTTGAAACTCTTTTTAATGGAAATAATACTGCGAGCTGGAGCTGGCTGATAAATGCAGAGTGTTGCATAAGGCTTTTTACAGAGGCACCAATGAGTCACAGCTATGGCAACATTCACATTTCCAGTTTTGTCACCATCTGTTTTCTGTCCTTTCCTCCGCTTGATGTTCTTTTGATCGAACAGTCTCTCACAGTAAGGCTCTACTTTGATCCTGCATAATAGTCATGGCCTGTATAAAAACCCACTTGGTATCCCAATAAGCATCCTAATCCCATTATCCATCCAGGGTAATAATATACACCACATCATATCCTATCAGGATGATAAAGTGGGCCTGGCCCCGTCTGTGTCATGCCGCAAGAGCTGCACCAGCTCTTTTATTGGATTTGGCCCGACGCACTCACATTCATGCTGGTGTTTATGAGTGGCAAATTGCTGTTTGATATCCAAATAATGTCAGAGGGGGATCCTCTCCTCTGTTACAGGAGCACAGGGAAAATTGCAAGGCCCCCACCTTCCCCAAGTCAGCCATGATGGATTGATTTTAATATTGCGTGAAAAGCAAAGATGCGTTGTGATTAAAGAGAGGAAGAAAGAGCTTTAACCGATTGTTTACTCGCTTTGTGTCTGCATTTCTTTCTTCCCTGGCAGATGCGTGACATCTTTACAATGAAGGGGGGGTCGGTTGCAGTTTTTTGCGTCTGGTGCATTACAAGCTGTTTTTCACTTGTCTCGTCTGACTTGTTTCACTTTTTGTTTTGAATGTGTAATGCAGTTTTGTGGACAGCCTGATTGGTTTCAGTTCTATGGAATTGGTTTTCTAATGTCATGGAAGCTTCTTGTGTGTGACAAACTAGAAGCTCATTGGAGACATGAACACTTCTGAAGAAGTCTGTTTGCTTGCAGGAAACTTGGGTAACTGTACATTTATTGGTTTCAGTCAATCAATTCATTTTCAAAGCCATGCATGGTCTTCTGTGTCTCTGCTTATTCCAGTGGCTCGATATAACAGTTCAGTCTGAAGCCTTTAGGCAACTGTTGCTTTTATATCCTTTATTATGGCATCGATCTTTATCCTGTGCACTGTCCAAGTGCACAGTGTCACAATTACCCACATCACACTTGCAATTTCTCCGCAGCCGCTGGTTTCCCCTCATCATGACTCAAGCAGCAGTGGGAACACTCTCCTCCTCAGTCTGTCTGTAGTGACAGCTCTGTGCACTAGAGGGCAATGTTGGGCTACAGACGGTGCAGCTGGATTAGAGGAGAAAACTGGTCGACGGAGAGAGAAATGTGCATCTTTCTACGTTGTCTCTCACTGTGATCGCTCCATTTCAACTCCCCGCCTTCATAGGGAGCCAGCGGTTTCTTCCCTCATATGTGCAACATTATCAAGCAGACAGCTGGGCTTTGGAGAAAAGGCCAAGTTTTGTTTCTGCCCGTGCAACCTCTGTGTTTCAAGGTCTCCAAATGCTGTTTGGCATGACATAGGTAGCACCGCACAAGATACACTCGGAGGAACACACACTAATTCATATTTAATCCCCCCCCCCCCTCTCCCCCTTTATTTCTTTGCCTCTTTTCCTGACCATTACAACATATCCATACCTAACCCATGTGCTAACCTTCTGCCCTTACACTTAACCTCAGGAGCCCTTGCTTCAGACAGGATGTCAGGTTTAGTATTTATTAAAAGGGTAAAAACAATAGCCCCCTACTGAACATAGCAGTAACACCCTCACACACAGCCTCGTTGTATAACTTCAAAGCTGTGAGAAGAAGAGAAGGACAGAGCTTCACCGGTGACAAAACATTTGAACATCAGTCATGCAATCCCTCCGCTTTTGCATCATGAATAGTTCGGTTTAGAATTGGAAAACCTTAAATGAATTAAAATTGGGCTTGGATTAATGAATGTCTGTGGCCGTAGTCAATTGCATCCTTTAAAGCGTATAAATTTCCTCTTACAGCTGACAAAAAGTTGACAAATTCAAACTGTCAGTACTTTAACAAAGCTACGGTAAAAGCCTTCCATTTGTGCTCTCTATAAGAGACGGCAACACCACAAACAGTGGCTCAGCTGAGGGAGAACTTCTCCTTTGACTCTCTTCTATATTTGTTATTATGGGCTATATACACAGTGTTTTGGTAGCCTATCACGTATGATTGCACACGTGATCCTCATCTATTCAAGCGTGTCTATTCAGCTGTCACACAGGATGAAACTCTGCCCTTTTCTCCCGTGTTTGGAGAAAAGGTGAGATTATCTTACCCTCATGTCAATTCTACATTTCACTCCAACAGAACAGAAGAAACAATTAGTGCGTGACTTATGTCTCCGTTGATGTGTTTTCATGTGTTTCTGGCTGAATACAAGCAAACATCTGTGATGGGAGGGGCTTACTGATTCAACCTGTCACACTGAGTTTAGCAGGTCTGCAGATACCGCTACTCCTCTAATGGTTCTCTGGCTTATGAGCAGCCTAGCAGGATGTGTGAGCTGGTAACTACGTCAGTGTTATACTTTTTTATTTCAATATAGCTGCAGGTTGTCATTTTCTCCATGATTTCCCTATTCCATTAATCTATTGGCATTTGTATTTTAAATATATGTCGAATAAATTCCCCTCTGCTTCAGATCACGTTGTAACCATAACCAAATAACCATCGCACATTTAGCAGAGGAAGATGGTTTTTTGGTTGGTTTTTAGTTCTAACAGCCAAGAGGTTTGCAATATGCACGATCAAAAAGACCTGTATGTAGATTTCAAAGAAGTCACTGAAGACGGAGCAAAGGTGAAAAAAACAAACCACATACAGTCTACTTTAATATGCTACGTTTGATTGTCTGTGAGGTTATTTGTATGTAAAACTGTTTTAGTGCAAGAAGGTCAAGACATTATGGCTGAGCTCAGGACGTGTTCAGGTGGATCTGCATAGAGAGAGAGAGAGAGAGAGAGAGAGAGAGTTAAGGACATGTTGCAGGAGATGTGTATTTAACCTTGTAGGATAATGGCCCCATGTTGCAAAAAGAGATTGGAAGCAAGGCCAAACATCAACATAACTGTGCGGCCATCAATGTATTAAAATCAAAACACTTCACTACAATAAACCTCAGTGAAAAATGAATAATTAATATGCTGTACATTTGTACAATTTGAATGTGAAGCAATCAGGAATAAAAATCAGCTTCTGCAACCTGCTGAATTTAGACGCATGTTGGCAGTGGAGCACACATTTAAGCCCACTTAGCCACAATGGTGGATAAGTTTGTCTTTTATTAAAATATGTTTTAATAAATGTTCACGATTTAACTTCCGAAGGCATTCTACAGTCTCAAGTTTAGTGGCTGATAGAAATCTTTAGTGACCCATCACCACAACTTCACACAAGGAAAAGCCCTTATTCAGACCCTGCAGGCAGTCCTACAATGAGATCTTTAATAGCACCTGTTCACAAGACAGTTTAAGATTCCCCTTTCAACATCTCTTCTTTATATTTATAAGTGAGCATATATGAATAAGTCAGGTTGGAAGTAATGGCACAAAAACAACAACAATGCATTAGGGTGCTGTGTGTCAGACATTGAGCCCTAAAAGAAACCATAGACCTTCCACTGAGTAGAAATGAGACCTTTAACAGTAGAAGTTGTGTTATAAACGAAATAGATTATTACTCTGCGCCAAAGAGCTCCATTGTTGTCCCAAACTAACTGTCGTTTATTTTGAGTCAGTCCTTCATACACAGTGTGGCTGCTGTAAATACTTGTGCAGCAAATCTGTATTAATCCCCTTCTGCAAATAGTTCCCAGCAAACACAGTGCTTATTTCTCTTTGAGGGTTTTTAGTAACTGCAGTGCACATCTAAGATAGGAAAGAATTCAGCCTTTAAAACAACAACTGTCGGCTTTTGACATTTATTTCAAAGCTCCAATTCCTCAAAGGGACAAATAGTCTTGGGGCTGAGCGTCACAGAGTGGGGAGAGAAGTCAAAGTACTCAGAGACTGAAACATGGTTAACTTTGGTCTTTCCATGAATGTTTTTTGACAACATGATCCCAGCCTTATCCTGACACATACTGGATTTTGCTCCTGTTTAAATACAGACTTGCTCCAAATGGCCCAAAGGAGTCTTGTACCCCTTCTTTGAACTGCTAAGTGCTCAGATAAACGGCCAGCAGTAAAACACGACCTATATTGAGCCTTGTTATGTTCTGTCTTCCATTTGTTTCCTTTCTTTTACAAGACATGGCAACTTCCTACAGTAAAATGTAGTGAGCCTGTGAAACCCACCTGTGTGAGAAGCCTTATATGATTGATGGACAAAGGAGCCGCTGTGGCAGCACACAAAGGCCTTCAGCCTACCTCGAGGCTTAATTCCTTTTCCCAACTGGCATGCCACACTAAGAGATATACGCTTCAATTATACATGGCCATGGTGGGGGCGAGGACTCCGCTGCCTTGCCTGAGAACTGATCAATATTTAAGCTCCAAGGGGACCAAACATCTAGTGGAGCAGCTGCTGCTTAACAGCTTTACACACTGGGAAGGCACGCCCCGCAATACACGGCTGTGTGTGTGTGTGTGTGTGTGTGTGTGTGTGTGTGTGTGTGTGTGTGTGTGTGTGTGTGTGTGTGTGTGTGTGTGTGTGTGTGTGTGTGTGTGTGTGTGTGTGTGTGTGTGTGTGTGTGTGTGTGTGTGTGTGTGTGTGTGTGTGTGTGTGTGTGTGTGTGTGTGTGTGTGTGTGTGTGTGAAATAGGGAATACAGGGGCCACAAGACTTACTGCTGAGGCGACAGTAGGAAAAGGTGAGGCTGAGATGCCTTTAGGAGGTTAGGTGTTGGTGTGTGAGACTTTCATGTAGGTATGTTGTGTATTGACTTGAGTCTTACTTAACCCCCCCCCCTCCCCCCTGCACACACACTCGATCAAACACAGAGTGAGCTGAAGCTTGCCTAGAATTCTGCTATCATCACTCGCAGTGGTCCTTATTGCCTGTGTGTGTGTGTGTGTGTGTGTGTGTGTGTGTGTGTTTGTGTGTGTGTGTGTGTGTGTGTGTGTGTGTGGGGGAAATGGAAACAGACACAGAGAAAATTAAATAGATTCTTTCTGTCTTGTTATTTGTTGTTCCAGGCTTTGACATGTCAATTCCAACTTTACCTTTTTTTTTTTTTTAAATCTGAAGCCTGGCAGTCTGCCCAAAACCCTTTAATCATCTCATATATCCTGCATTCCTCCCTTATTGGGATGCATCTCCAAAATTCACAGGCGGTGCCTGCAATTTATTTTTCGATGCATCTCAGACGGAGTTTATAAAATGTCAGGGAACCAGAACCTGGGTGACAAACTGAGACTGTTCCCAGTGGGTGCTGAGATCTGTCATTGGACCAAGCTGGGGAATTTTTAGGATTCAAGATCTTTTGGATTTTGTTGGAGTCAGGGAGGAGGAGGAAAAAAAGAAAGCATGTAAGGCGCTGAAAATGAAGAACAGGGACTCGAGGAAATGCTATTTGAGTTGTGCTGATTAGGAGGTTTTTATTGTGTGCAGGAATGTATTATGGAAATTGGAGTCTGTAGACGCTGACAATAGGTCGGGACTGTCATTGAATTAAAGTAGCTTTAAGGAAAATAACACATTTCTACTTCTATATTGCTCTTTCATGTTGTTAATTTCTCAACTGCCTTGTTCTAGCCTCAACTATGATTCAGGGCACACAACCTGTCAGGACACATGAAACTCAGAGTCGAAATTCTGTCTGCTTTCAGGGCGTTAGTCAGTTTCCGACTTCATCAGTTATAGCCAAGTCTGTTTGGAGCCATTATCCATCTGTGTCAGTGTCTGTCTCTCCCTCATAGTAACTAGAGAGAAGTATTCTTCTCCTTTCTTTCACACGACTATTTTTGGATTCACTTGGACTTTCCTGCCCTCGCAGTGAGACCTCAGAATGATCCATTCAGGGAAGATTCTTCTTTTTGACAGCTTCCTCCCAGATTAAGGTGACACTCTTGTGATTGAAGATAGTGTTTCCCAAAGACACTGTTTACATCTTTTCTGGATTTTGAAGTTATACTTGAATCAGGCCAAACCTCGAACTCATGCTTGTGCAAATACAGAAACCACACTTATTCTCTTATCCTTTATGAATCTAAAGGACACTTTCAGAACATAAGCAGACATTTGGTGCCCTTCAGAAGAACAGTTTTCATTTTGGGCACTTATTAAGGTTTATTGGTGCAACCTTCAAGCAGCTATACGGTAATTCTAGACACAGTATTTCTTGAACAATAATGTCTGTCACCAGTTTAAAAAAACGTTTTTCCCGCTTCATTTAAACTTTGTAAACTAATTAACCCCCCCCCACACACACACACACACACTTCATAACAAAACATGTTTTTGAACAGATGGACCATGACTTCTTTCTAATCTGCCCGCTTGTCTTGACATTGACGAGACACAATCATGAGCTACTCAAACACATGAACTGACTGGTGATTTACGGTGAAGTTTGTTGGAGCAAATGGAAGCAAAAGGCGGAAAAGGTTAATTAAATGGACAGAAGACAATGTGACATTGATGTGTAATTGATGCTGCTGCAGTGCAGCAAGATGGTCAGCTGTGATACGAGTCAGTGATCTAGTGCTGCCAGATAGTGGACACAGTGACAGTGAAGCATGATAGACTTCAGACTAGACTGAAATCTGACAATAAACTTACTATTTAAATTGCAAGCTAATTTAGATGCTTAATTCTAGATTTCTTGACAAACATTAGCGTACTACTACATGATTTGAATTAGCTGTATTTGTCCAGATACAGTTGAACTTACTACTATTTAATTGCTACAAACTTACAAGGTGTGGTTTTTCAATTTTGATCAAGAACTGTCAGATAAAACGATAAAGAAGCAAGACTGTAAATCTTAGATTAATTAACATTAAAGGCATTATATGAATGTGTTCCGGCTGTTGGCCCATTTTGATCGGTTCCAGAACTTTTCTGTCAATCCAAATAGAAAAAAAGTGGACCACTTTTCAGTCCCTTCACTGTTTAAAATTCTCTTTAGTCTAAAGAAGCATGAGATGGAGATTTTTTTTTAAAGCAAGAGTCACTGCTTGATGAAAGCCCTTGCTGAATAGATATCCCATCACTGTCACCCTCATTCCTTCCAGGGACTCCACATAATTGGGCTGTTTTTCAAGTAATTGCTGCCGTCCTTTCATCTTCAGCTGATAAATCAGCTTTTCCCTGTCCTCCACCTGTTCTTTTTTCCTGTTTTGTCCTCATGATACAAACTTTTATATAAAACTGCTTTTTTTTTTAACTCGGTACACATCTCAGGGGACACAATCCACTGACTCCATTAATCCAGTCCAAGCTCCTTTTCTTTCCTCACACCAGTCACTCAGGTGATTGAAAAGAACACCTTTCCTGACTTCAACTTCACAATCAGGTCCATTACACTGCCGGTTCCTTTTTCTGCCCGTCATGCTTCAGGTTTTCACTCGCTGCCTCCTTCACTCCCAAATCCCTGATCCTGCAGAATGGCCCTTCTTCTGTTGATATAAAGGTTTGGGAGTGCATTGTGTTAATGGTGAGATGTGGGCATGTGGTGATCATTTTAACCAGGCCTCAGATGTATTTGCCATTCAGCAAGACAGAAAACTGAGCTTTGTGGGGGATGTTCTTCAGTAAGGTGATTATTTTCTTGATCCAAGTACTTGCATTTCAGTTTTGGATATCCAAAATAGGTTCTGAGTAACTGAGACTCAACTGGCTTAAAATGGCCTTATGATCTGGAGTATTACAATTATATTTTGCGTCATTATGTAGTCTGATAAAGTATTTGTTTAGTATGATGCCTCCATTGATTAGTAGGTAGTGACTTACTTATAAGAGCCTTAAAAATCTTGACTCGGCAGCAGTCGCCATGCTGGATATCCCGTCTCAGCCTAACTTTCAGACAACCAAACAGGGACAGGCAGAGAGCTGGAGCTCAGGCGGGTTTTAAGCCTTCTGACTAAGGATGTAGAGATTAATGACAAGGCAGTTAAAAATTGAATCAGAGGTGTCAATGTTCGGATCAGTACTCTGAGAGATGAATCGTAGTAATATCGTGAGTGTCAGCAGACGTTATTGTGGCAGTCAAAGAATTTTGGCTTCCCCAAACCAGAAAATAAAAGAGTTGAGAAGATGACACCGAAACTGTGTGCAAATATTGCAACAAGACTGAGAACTTCACAAGTAGCACAACCAACAAGATGCAGCATTTAATCGCTCAATCACCTGCACATTCTCTTCAAATAAATCGTGAGAGAATTGTATCGTCAACTCAGTATTGTGAATCGTATCGTGATTTGAGTGAATCATTACATCCCTACTCCTGACAAACGGTTACATTGCGCCTACCTGTCAATCATGTCAGCTACCCGTTTAACTATGGATAAAACATACCTATCATCAAATCGATTTGGATGTGTTATGAAGAAATTCCCCTTCTGTGACCTTGAGGACTAATCAGACCAAATTCGGTTCTATTACAGGCTATCAACATGTTAATTTCTGCTGTAGGAATGGTCCTCTTTGAATGTGGTATGCACTTCCTGGTGTATACACGGACTTAAGTGGACCCTAGCCGAACTGCAGAATTTGTATTTTTCAACAGTGCAGGTTGTGGCGTGCCAATCAATTTGCATCTCGCCCGTGAAAGATGACATGATGCTTATTTCATTGATCCCAAAAAGCCCAAAACAGTGAACCAGCAGATCTTCATATATTTGGGCTTATTTGGATTTTATTTTTGGATTCATTTCTATGACTTGACATTGACTCATGGGACATATTTACTTATCTGCTCGCTCATTGGCAGTGCATCACTTTGTCACCATTGCTGTTGTTTTGTCTTTGTTAAAGATCAAACGGCCCTCATTCTAACTCACATTGACGGATCTGTATTAGTGGATGTTTTCATGATGCAAGTTTGGAATCTGGTCCAGAATTTGTTAAAACTTTCTGAAAGCATATTTGATTAATCTGTCACACATATATGCAAACGGGGTCCTATCGCTTCAGATGCGTTTCAGTGACATTATTGGCCCCAGGGAACCCTGAAGCCTCCATCCCTGTCATTTTCTCTGCCTCTCTATCATCCCCACCGCCATCTCTCATCTCTCCTGTGCTGCTGACAGTCATAGAATTTCACACCGAGAGGATTTGTGATGCTGATACCCGCTGGTTCTGTGCCTGTCAAGTAACTTACTGTATCGCTCTCTCTTCCTTTTTCCCTCCCTGTCTCGCTCTCTCTCCTCTCCACCTCCGACATGCCAAAACAAGTTTCAAGGCATTACAGCCAAGAAGCTTTCTGAGTGATGTGCTTGTGTGGTTTCATGGCTCATCTTGAGCTGAGCTTTGACTCTGCTCATTTTCCTTTCACCCATTGTCTGGGCAGAGATGCATGCTGGGCACATATGTTGTAGAAGTACAGAAGGAGATCACAGTTGCATGCACAAGTATATTATGCATTGAAGTCTGATTACGTATTTATGTGCCTTTTACCCCAAGCTGTATGATAGCTGCCTTTATCCATCTTGAAAACACAGTATCCATTCAGACAGTTACATAGTCACATGTGTTAATAGATGCAGACACGTGGCGCTGGCATTTTATCTCAGGTAGCACACACTCCAGCTCCCAGCCGCCCAGCAAGTGCGTTGGCTAAGTGGAAAAGCCCTGTTTGCTTTTCTTTTGGAAAGACGCCAGGGGTCGAACAGCATGGGCCCTGTCAATTACTCTCCAGTTGCTCTGGACCTCTCTTTGCAAAACCATTGCCCATATACAGCCCCTTTGTTTCGTGAAAAGACTGTGATTTCTCCCAAGTGCCCACAAATGGAACATTTGAATGACCACCTCAAGAGGACAGCAATAATTTGCTTTTACACTCAAATAGCAGAGAGGTTAATTATGCTTGATAGCACCAAGAGCACAGTGACAGGACCCCGTCAAGCTATCTCAGACGTACATCATCTGTGTTATACAGTTTTTGGTATCACCTTTCAGTTGGCTACAATGTAACTTTAGCTTTTTTTGACTTAATGGTATGACCAAATAACAACATTAGACTTACAATTAGATATGAGATATGAACACCCAGGGCTGCCACTCAAAGTAAAGATGTCAGTCATCAGTAAATCAGTCATGAAGACCTCTGTAGTCCTACTCATATTTTCTCAGCCACATCTTTGTACTTGAGTTTTTGTTTTTTTTTGTCCAGTGCAGTGTTGTAACAACAGCATGGTGGGCTGTGAACCACTTTCAAAAAGTTGTCATCATGGGAGGATTGTTACCAGCTTCTAAATTAGATGTCTCGTTATTTCCTAAACAAATGGGCCAATAAAAGTGACCCGCTAAAAGCACTGAAGAAAGCAGTTTTATTTTACAATATGATGCACTTAGGTATAGGTCTTCAAGGCCCAGGGGCTGTAAGCCACTATTTAACTGAATATCTGACTCCTTCATTTTGTTAAAAGATAAAGTGGAAGACATCTGTCATTTGAAACAGCAAGAGTTCAATCAGTCGGGACATTTAATGCACAGCTGAATGCAAGTCTTATTAAAAATGTTTGGTATTGGCAAGATATGATCTAGTTAATGGAAAAATCCAGCGCTTACACTGTTTCCTTTACATACATGAAGTATATAATCAGCTGTACATTAATGTCCTCCTGCCTTTTTAATTGAAACAGTTTACTGTTAAACAGAGGTAAAAGATTGAAGGCAGAGCTTCAGTAAATCCCAGAAGAACTGCATTTAGAAACACTGTAATGAGTTGCCAGTAACTTGCTTAGCTATGCATCCACTAATCTTCAGTAATTGTCTAGACAGCTGATGCAGACAGTACCAATACACCTGTTTGCATACACGATGCATTACATAGTTAATAATTGTTTTAATAAAGGTAATGATAATACAAAATATTATTATTTATCTTATTTATGTGCATCAGCTCCCTAAGAAATAGGAAGACAATCTGCCAGATGGTGGCGCTGTACATAAAGACCCTAACACACCAAGCAGACAGCAAAGACCCAGGCCTGTGGCCTCACTTCTCCTCATGTTGACTTTTGTCTTGGCCAGAAAGTTGCACTAGATCACACCGCAAAGTCAGCTGAAAACCAACCACCTCGTACGTTCAGCACTTGAGAGGAAATAACAACATTCCAACAGACGACGGTAGTCCGTTGTTATGATATGAGATTTTCACACCGCTGTCGCGCACCACTCATATAATACGTACTTAATAATATCTGATAAAATGTTGAAAATAGCACTAGAGTTGTCAGTCCTTGGGGTTTTAGTGGAAAAAGAAAAGAGGAGGAGAAGGTGACAAAAAAGCTTTTCATTGATATGAGCGACTTTCAATCTGTAATAAAAATAAATGTAGGATTTAAAAAATGCAGGATTTAAAAAATCATGTTTTTTTAAGTTCATGTTTTAAATTTGTAGGTAATGATAATATTGTTTTTCTCTCTTTAAATGTAAAAAATACTGTAAACAGTTTTTTGGTTACAACTCAAAGAAAGTGGGTTGTTCTTTTGATCAGTGGATGGAAAATAATAGACGGAAAAGAAGAAAAGTTTGGTAGACTTGAAAATGAAACAACCTCACATAACTTGTCACATTGAGTTTCAATCAAATCTGTGGAAGGATGGACAAAAGGTGGATCATTGAGTGAGTAACTGTTGCGATGCTAAAGGCTTTGTGCTGATGAAAACTAGTGTCTGATTGGTCTTCCTCTGTTTTTGAACTGAATCAAACCGTCTGAAAGTGCGTAAAACCTGCTTGTTACTGTTGGGATATAAAAAGGGCTGAAACTCGCTTATTACCGTACCAAACCACCAAAACTGGGCCTATATTTGTCTCCCTAGCTTATGTATTTTTCTAGTTCTATATCTCACAAGATTGCTCAGTCATACAAATTTGTCTCTTTCCTTTCACAGTTCACTTCTCTGTCTCCCACAAAGGGGTCTGAACAAATCGTCAAAAGCGGCAGACAGGCTTTTTGTTGGGAGTGACAGTGACTTCAGGCTACATGCCTCTGTGCTGATGATGTTTTAATGTCACCCCATTGCCAGTCGCCCCTCTTTGCTCCACTTGTGGGGAGGAAGGATATTTACCCCTGCGAGAATCGATTAGTGCTTTGTTGACAGTCACTGTGGAGTATAACCTCTCATTAGGTCCGACATATGCTGTGCCTGGCACTGCTGCAGATGCAAGCTGTTTTCTCAATGACATCTTCCAGCTCTCCTGTGGTGTTGAGAGGAGCAACATCTCATAACATTGCCTCAACGTTAAGTTCTATGCAAAGGGAGTTGCACATATGGTGGTCTTGAAATAGTAAAACAAAAAAAGGGAAGTTTTCGAAAGCAAAGTGAGGTCATTGTCAGAGTTAAATATTTAAGTGTGAGAAAAAAAGTGTCTACATAGCTAGGGGTGTAAACAAATGCAGAATTCATAAATTCCTCTTTTCATAGAATTCCTTTAATAAGTTATGCCTTCTGCTAAAGAAAACTAAACAAAACACAGTTTGACTTGCTTTTTGTCCCGTTCGAAAACAAAACATTACAGTGTGCACAAGTACATTCCTGATATGAAGTACACCTCCTACAACGACACAAAAAAAATTACTCGCATCAGATACAGTGTGATGGATACAGTGTTATGGATACAGTGAAAGTGTGAGAGGGATGCTGCAGCAGATCCTTTCTTTCTTGAAAATATTCCCATTTAAAAGTTGCCTGTATGCACAAAGACTTAAAGCAAGTGACTGTACATGCCACTAAGATTGTAATAATATATATATATATATATATATATATATATATATATATATATATATATAATGTTTGATGCACTGTAGGTTTGACACAAAGTTGGGTGGGCATGATATAATCTAAATAGTCAAGCACTGGCAGTACCTCATACTTATACTTTTTAGTACTTCTGTTTTTTTTTTTTTACCTTAAAAAAATCATTTTGGAGACAGACTTTGCTGTTTTCTGCATCTGTTCTGCTCTCGTAGCGGTTGTTAGCCGTGATAGTGGCACAAACTCTGGTTCAACAAATTCCATCAGCTTTTGGAAGTGATCGCCCTCCACAAAACTTAAAAGGGAGCGTATCCAGTAGAGGTGTGAAAAAAATAAATCGATTGATCTTTTCAAAGATTTAACATCGAACTTAACATAATATAACTTCCGAAAACAATAATAAACAGTCGCTCCCTGCTACGTGCTAATGCTAGCTATGGAACATAAAGTATACTCATTCTTTAAATCCATAGAGCCATGATTCCTGAGAATCCTATCGTGAGATACCCAAAAGCCCCGATTCCACACAACAGTCCGTTACGGATCCGTACGGTTTGGTACGTTTGGTCCGGTAAAGCCTGATCCCGTGCTTTATTTGGTAGGCGGCATGGAAGCCAGATGCCAATAGCCGCGTCAGCTACGTAATAGCATCACATGATAGCAGCTAATGGCTAACTAATAAATTCAACAAAGGAGAAAAACGTGACACAAACAAAAAGATGGGAGACAACCAGCTGTTCATCTACTTTGTCACTGATATGTGGATCTTTATTACAAAACTCAATCAAGCTTTGTTTCAGTGAAGGCTGTGTGTGGTGAGGACAAATAAACAGACGTAAACAATCGGTATTTAAACACGGCAGGGTTTTGTTCGCTGCTGTCACACAGGAAATGACGATTGACGTTGACCCAATCAATGGACTACAGTATTCATCTCCACCTATTATGGTCGGCTCAATATTCTTAGCACCCAAATGGAAGAGTCCCAAAAAGTAGGAAGGTACGAATCGGTTATTTGGGAATCTTTCCCGGGCTAAAGATTCCCAGCCCTAGTATCCAGTCACCATTTTAGTTATTATCTTAAGGTTTGGGGCATATTATATTGTTTGCAAATTTTTAAGTTTGACTTATTTCTTTCGGCAGAAACCTTTAATGCATGGTAATCCATAACCCCCCACCCCACACACACAAACACACACACACACATAGACAGGGATGGTTCTTTTGTATGGGATCAATAGCAAGAACAGAAAATGGCAGAAACACAACCAATAAAGGTTAGAAGATAATTATGCCCTCTATCTTTCCTGCCACTTGCATTACTGCACAGTCGAGGCAGTTTATTTACTATGGCAACGGAAGCAGACAATTTAGTTGGCCCCAGTTGAAGTGCCATTACTCTTTGGCCCTGCTCTGAATGTAAAGCAGGACCTGAACAGCACAGGTCAGCTAAGGTTTCTCTCTTGCAGTCAATGCTGTAGAAAGAGCATAAAACATATTGTACCATTGCAGGAAAACTATTGATGGGCGGTTTTATATAACAACCTCTCCAATAATAGTACGTTTCACTTGATCTGACAGCTGTACATGAACCAGCCTTGAAGAAGAATTAAGGTCCAACCGGATACATTTTGACTTCACAGGATGAGCTCATCAGAATCTTCAAATATATGAGATCATGAATTCAAATAACAAAACAGTGTTTGACCTGACTTCTGCTTTCCTTCAGTCATGGCTTTTTTTCTGGAGCCCTGCAAATGTGAATTGTTGCAAATCCAGTAGGGGAGCTGTTTACTCCTTTGTGAAACAAATCCTTTACTTATTTATTTCTTTTCTTTTTTTTTTTTTTGCCTGAGATTGGAACAGATTCAATTTGGAGGTGCATCAAAGCATTGAAGCAGATGAAAAAGGAATTATACCTTTGAATTGGAAATCCGTCATAAACAATGTCCACGTTTGGATCGCTCTGAGAATGGGGACTACGTCTTTGACCACAATGCGAGCAATCAAAGGGGGAGGGAACTTGGGGAAACATGATAGAAAATATGGAAACCCCCCCCACCCACCCCCACCCCCTTCAATCTTGTTTTCACAGATTGGGATAGGTTCAGGAGAAGTTCATTCAAAAAGGAGGCTTTGATTTTGGAGAGAAGGTTGGAAGGAAATAAATAAATAAAATGAAAGTAAACTTTTTAAGTCTGTGAATACAAGATGACATGCAGCTTGGGATGAGGGGTATCTTTGCTTTATTAGCTCTTTCTGTGCTCTCTGCTGCTGAAACATCTGTCTGAAGTCCCGATGATCCTTACCTGACATTAATTGCACTGCCTTTATTGACATTTTTAATCATTAATTTAATTACCATTTCACACACTCACTCTAAAACTCTCCATTAAAAGCGCAGAGTTATTAAATGTCCTCCCAAATAAAACACTTCTGTGTTCAGTAATCAAGTTAGTATTACCTCCTTGTCATCGAAACAAAACCATGTACACCATTTTTTAATGTTGAATCAACACCACTGTCAGCTCAGCATACACAAGTTTGTTTTGCTTTTTTGTTAACGTCCATGTCAGAATGGAAACGTCCGGTGTATCTGTGGAAAAGGGATAAACACAAATACTTAAATCAAACAATGGCGAGACCAATGGCTTTTTTTCTGCCTCCCACCTTTTTCCATTTGCATCCAGGAGTGTCTGTATTTGGAAAACTAGCAATTTAAACACACGGTATGAAGATAAAAGACTGTTGTAGCTGAAACAGGAAGGCCCCAGAGGTTTTGAATTTGAATATTCAGCTATGTGGTGGAGGGTAGCAGGGTCTATAGAGGAGCAGGCTCTGCTACAGTGGGCAAGGAGAAATTGTCTCAGTATATTTTAAGGTAGCTCATGTCTACTTATTCTATTTTTTTTCTCCTGACACTGTCATGTTCCTCTTTATGGTTTTGAAAAATTACAGGCTTTATGGAGCACAGGGACCGATGGATCACAGTGAATTTGTGGGTCTCTTTATCATATTCAGCCCTTTGTGCATGTAAATCAGTGCGGCTCTGCTGTACAGTAGGTATAGCTATTATTCCCCAGTTGAATGGCAGATCAGAGCCTGTAAACAATTGCACCTACCTGGCACCGACTACAAACAAGCTCCCAAAAGCGCCTCTGTCCTCCTCTGAAGTTGAGTAAAAATAGTGAGGTCAAACCCCCCCATAATCCTGAAGAGTGGTCTCACCAAGGAGAAATTTCCCCCTCTGGAATAAAAGAGTTTTGCTATCTCATCTTTCAAGTGATTTTTTTTTTCTCAAGCTTAAACGTTTGACCCGTGGTTTAAAAAAGCTATGGAGACTGATGAAGTGTCAAATTCAAGAGTATTTCCCTAAAGTGAATTTCAAAATCTTGTTTATTGACCGTTTTAACTGTACATGACATATATATTATCTTTGTACTGTGTATCATATGTTGAAACTCCTTTTGATTGAAGAAGCACATGAATATGGAGAGTGAGTCAGCCACTATGGGAAATGTACCGTATATATTACCCAAAGATGCTAACATCATATTGATTCCTTTGTTCACAGGCATTGGTTTCTCTTTTATCAGTTTCCTGTGAAGCTAAACTGCTATATAGTTTCAACTGGGTCCTCATTTGACTAAATACCATATACCTAAGTCAGTTCTTTGTTTGGGTCAGAACAGTAACTAACAAAGAAGGAATTTCTTCCGTAAAGGCAGGAGGAAGCTTTGTGTCAGGTTCGCTTATTTTGATCTTCTCAGGGGTTTTGGGAGTTTTCTACGGTTTAATTTGGTAAACCAAGCACCTGACAAAATCATGCACATGTTGTTTGTCTAAAACTACAAAAAAAATATCTTTATAAGAACATGACAGTGAAATGTTCAGGAATCAATGTACAAGGTTAAATGTCCTGATCTGTACTAATAAAAAGATGTTCTGGTCTTCTGACCACTCAAAGCACTACTTGTCACAAACTGTAAGTGGCTGAATATGCTATGTAGAGTACCCATCAAAATGAACAAACCCCATTTATAAACATTCACCTGCCAAGGGCTTTACCACTGAGCAATTTGGGATTCAGGGTCTTGTCCAAAGACCCTTCAACATTTGGACTGCGGTGGCTGCAATCCAACGGCCAACTTTCCAATTGAAAGACGACCGATTGTTCCACTTACCCACTGACCCATAGCTTTCCAAATGCCCAATGTTATGAGGGATGTTTATGTGCAGTTTGAATACAGTATAGCCATTTGTAAACTACATTGTAATATACATTTGTAAAAAGGAGTTTTGGGGACAAATCATACCCAGTTGTTTTTGTTTCCGACACCCTGGAGGTTAAAGTTCACAGATGGGCAACTGAATCATGAGGCAATCTCACTGTTACCCCCACGATTAATTTATTACAACATAGTTGAATTATACTTAAAATGATTTAATGATCAGCATCTAAGTGCTGCGAAACCTGCAGCCATTACCGGAATTTGGTTTCCCCACTTGGGTCCTGATAATGAGTGGATGTTGATGCTGTAGGACAATCACTGGAAGTGTCCATTACATGACTTTGCTCTTCCATGTGACTGTAACAAAAGCCAGAGTAAAAACAAACTGAGCCCAAATTATTATGCAATAATGTTGAAATCCAAATCTTAAAAATCCAAATTAAGAGAACTTAGGTCTTATTTAAATTTTAAATCACAGATATTGGCTAAAGATAAAATCCAAGCTGCATTCTGAGCCGTGTTGATAATGTCTTTCTTCATGTGTTTTATTCTTCTTTAGGTCCTCTACTTCCATACCTCTCTGCGGTTGCCCAGCACAGTTGTGGTTCTGGAGCTGGTGTCCCTGTTGCCCAGACCAGACGGCTCCCAGCAGGCCTTGGGGCGAGGCTTCACTTTCCTGGAGCTTTTTATCAACAGGCCAGAGGCTCAGCCTGCTGATGGCGACAGAAGGTGATTAGCATTCTTAATTACACCAGCCTTTCATTAATGAGGTTTTTTTGGTTGAAGGACATGTATTGCTGTGGTGACGGAGTCGCTGCTAACGTATCAACCAGGGACTTCCAGGTTGTTTGGCAAATGGACACATGTTAAGCCCTTGCTGTGTAATGTTACACAGCTGTACTAATGTAACTTTTTTTTTTGCATGCTTGCAGAACTACTACTTTGTGTAAGCTGTTTTGGATTTGCTCCTCTGTAGCAGTCAGGATTAAGAGAGGATGTTCAGGGAGCTATTTTGGTTAAATGACACTAGTTTCAGAAAACAGGCCCAGTTTTTATGAGCAGTGCACCAACAGCACTTCTGTCATTTATTTATTCCGTCATCAGTTCAGGATGGTGTCAATCTATCTCCCAGGTTGAATCTACACCATGGATCACCAAGAAACCTCCTCCATCCTCTGCTGAAGGACGCAGTAGATTGTAAGTACATTTTTGACTCATTATATTTTAGAAGTATTTCTGTAGGAACTTTAGTATTTTTACCTGGATATACTCAACAGGAAGTGAAAGTCCTTTATATAAGTGCCACCCTGCAACAGCACCATGAAGAAGTTCCACCCTTTGATTGATTACACTTTTGCACTCATGCATTGCTTTCATAACGGCATACATTACTATCTCCCTCCCATGACACATCTGTGACTTCGATGGTGGATTAGAGGCAGAGCAACTTCGCCCCACCATCTCTGCCTCCTTCCATTACACATGGCAGGCGAGGCGTAAACATCCCACCTTGAACTGGCAATGTGTATGAGCCATAAGAGGACAACTGTACCAACTGGGGTTTCGAAGTGACGTTACCTTTATTCACCATATGTTGCTAAACATGACAACACAGTCTACAGTAACAGATGCCTTGCACTCAGCTCTGTTCTTTGTCATGTTATAGCAAGCTAAGCTGTCCAGAATATCATACCAGTGATTCACTAACACCTCATAGAGTCTGAAGGGATTAAGTCTTCAGGTGTAATCTTTTGGGACTGTAATCCTTATAGAAGGGCATCTGCTGTGTCATTTTAGCTTGCAAGAGAATGAAGCTGCATACTTGCAAAGTTAAAAGAGAGAGTGTCTGTGTGCTTGGTATACCAAGGTTTAATAAAATAACAGCTTTTGTGAAAAAAATAAAATAAAATAAAATCAATACTTGGTGTGGAAACTCAAAAGGATATAGCCCTACCAAGTGCATTGGATGCTAAGAGAATGGAAAACATAAGAAGTATTCAATGAGATGTGAGGAAGAAGACAGAAGATGGGGAAATACATTTAGAGTCATACATTCAATTGAAATCAAAAAAATGTTATTTGTCCCTGGGGAGCAATTCAAACAATACTCATACTCAATCCATTGAGTGTGGGGTTCCAGACAACAGGCAGTACATGGATTTACAGTGTGAAATGACACAAAGATGAATTCTTTATCAAGTCATTCTTACACAGGTACCAGCACAATGTTTGGTCAGTCTATCACATGAGCTTTGTAAAGTGAGCTTGTTTTTGTTGTTGTTGTAGTTGTTTTGTTTTGTTTTCGATGTCTTTAAGAAGTATGTTTAAAGCTCTCAGAAGGGTTTCCTTTACCCTCTTTACCTGACCAGTGCATGGACAGGAGGCAGTGACTGAATATCTTCTTTAAGTTTGAATAAATCCATGTAAATCTCATTGCTTTATGATTCTTCTGCCTTATGGTTTGACTTGTTTTCAGAAGCTGTCACAACTGCTTAATAGATTTCCTTTGAATATTAGACTAGACCCATTGAAGCATTCATGAACAAATGTTCTTGAATAATTTATTATGCTGCTGAAACTCAGGCTTGGTCTAGATATGTCCAAGCTTGGCCTAAAAAAATAAGGCAGCTATGAATTACAAAACGGCGTAGTGCCTCACAGTATGAATAACACTGTGCCCAGTGAGAGCCAGAGTTCCTGTCTTGGCTATCATGTCACATGAATATTAGAAAACCTTCCCCTCAAACAGACTTTTATGCTTGCTGAATTATTAACCACATGCCTGTTGTTTAGCGGAACGTTGCTATTTTGTTTCATGGCCCATAGTGCTGCCACTCCTGCTGATGCTCTTTCATGGTCAGAACTCTTTTTTTCTTTACATCACTTTTACTCTTATCCACTGTGACAGGGACACATAGTCCATATATCTACTGTTTGAAGTGGAGCATTTTAAACTTGTGAGGTTGTGGAGTGGAACTTGTATCCAAAACTATTTTATGCTTCAGCGAAAAAAATAAACTTTTTTTTTTTTTTTGCAAGGGTCACTCGTGTTTGATTGTGTGGAAGAAATATAATGAGAAAACATGCCCAGGAGGTTGACTTTACTTTTTTTCTTTATTCATAACAAATTCTACATTATTCAGTTCCCCAATTCAAAAAAAATAAATAAAATAACAGTGTGTCCTCAGATAAGAATAATTTCTTTATTACTTCTTGATGTTTTGCAAATGAAGCTGAGGTTAAAAGTTGAGCTGAATTAAAGTGAATTTTAAAAAATAAATGGCTAAATGCCTATCACATTAACTTGATAGCAAGCATCAAACATTGTCATCATTATGGTGCAGTGTGCTGCAGGCTTAAGGTTCAGATACAGTTCAAACACAGACACAGACATTAAGAGTGTCATGCATTTGCTTCTATTTGTGTTACACATTCAGATTCCTGTAGATATGGATGTGATGATGCACGTTTTATCTGCAGATATACGGCATGTGCATCAACTGTACACACTGTAGGTCGATGATTCATTGGGTCACAAAGACTTCTGCATCCAAGTATGAGAAGCACTATTTAAAACGTGTGTAGCCTCTTACAATAAGTTTACCATCCTTCAAGCATAAAAGCAAGTCCCACAGATGTAAAGATCCATCCCTAAACTTTGCTTTGTGTTTTTGAGTTATCTCCACCTACTTCACTTCCTCTTTTCCACCAAGGCCTCTCTGCTCTGCTATCGCTGACAACCTCAGGTGTGTGTGTGTGTGTGTGTGTGTGTGTGTGTGTGTGTGTGTGTGTGTGTGTGTGTGTGTGTGTGTGTGTGTGTGTGTGTGTGTGTGTGTGTGTGTGTGTGTGTGTGTGTGTGTGTGTGTGTGTGTGTGTGTGTGTGTGTGTGTGTGTGTGTGTGTGTGTGTGTGTGTGTGAGAATGGTGGGCTCACCGCAGACAAGAGGCTGCAGTGTGATAATAAATTACACCAAACGTTGAAAAGTACTGATAAAAGAGCCAGTAATGTCAGGGCTTATGAATACAACAGTCTCTAACATTGTAGCCCCGGGGCCCTTTTAATACCAGGTTCCACTTCCACTTTGGCACTTGCATTGATTTAAGTTACTTTTACGATGCAGTGCGTGGCACAACTTCAAGGGCTCTTGTGGTGTCTAATTTTGTAGCTGAATGCAAAGGGTATACAAAATTAGTTGGGCCTGTGATTGACAATAAGTCATTGCCCATATTCCCCCATGCCCCGCTTCAGTCCTCTTTTCATTGCAACAATGCTGCATTACGTTTAATAGTTTCAGTTCATTTAGACAAACACATACGGTAGATTCTGAGTTAAACCAAGCAACTATACCTGGGGAATACTGGTAATCAATAATTGTCAATCACAGTCCTAACGTATTGTACTCGTTGCATTCAGCTGAAGAAAACATTGTTTTCTTTTCTTTGGTGTCTGCCCTCAGCTCTTAGGGATTTGAACACTGCAAACCTTTGTCGAGCCAAAATACATAAAATATGTAAAGTATGTAATCTGATGGAGCAACTACAGGACCACTGCGAAGAAAAAGAGGCCTATTACTCTGTCCCCCATATTCATCTTTCTTATTGGTGAACCTGAATGTGTGTGTGCCATCTTAGACCTGCTATGAATATAAAAAAAAATCTGGTTTGCTTGTCAATCCAATCCAAACCGTACACACAGCTAGTGTCGACCCCCCAGAGTAACATCCCCGGTCCTGGATGAACAGGTCGTGGATGATACGTTCAACATGTGGCTGCACTACATCTCACAGCACCTCGACTCCCCTAAGACCAACGCCTGGATTTTGTGTGCTGAAGCTCAACACTGAAAACTATCCAAGTTATTCTTCACTCTAAACGCAGCCAGCTCACATGTCATACATAAATCAAAAACTTTTTGAGAGACAGGAAGCAGCAGGGGAGGTCGGGTGAAACACCCCGACAATCCGACTGACATACTGCTAGAGCCATTTCAATAAGTTACTCTTGCCTCAGGAGCTGCTCATCCACAGCTGCAGTTGATTATCCACTCACCACACACATCTCTGCACCTTGGGATTTACAAGCCACAAATCAGTGGTGCTAGTTCCTTCTTGTTTATCACTTAAATTGATGAACTTTACCTTGCAGCAAAATATGCAGAGCGGCCATAGACAGGGACAGCTCAGGCTGGGGTCAGCCGACAGTCATCATTTCTGTTTGCTGCTTGAGATGGCCATAAACGTAACATACATAAATTGCTGTTAATCTGTTACACTTAACTTGATTGAGAGATGGTTCTATTATGTCAATTCAAAAAGGAAATAGGACATTTTTAACCATCATATAAGGAAAAATAACAACATAACAAATGAATGCACTGAAACAGACATAGGAACATACCGACATCTATCATTGTCTCCTTTGGATTGGCTGCTAATCCAGACAGGAGCAGAAATACAATGAATGGTCAGGACTTCAAAATCGAATCACTGATGCCAACTTGCCCTCCAGTCAGGATTAGTCTCTTAAGTCAGAAAGGAGGCGGGATTCATCAGTCCCTGGACACAGCATGTTTCAGCCTTAACCTCAGGTAGACGTTTCAGCGTAATGCGCGCCAAAACAAGCAGACCAGGAACAGATTCTTCCCACAGGCCATTGTGGCTCATCTATAATAAACGCTTACATCATTCTTACGGTGTGAATAACCCTTTATCACTGCAACAAACACTTGTCCAAAAGTACATTTTGTTATTTGTTTTTAAGGGCTATATGTTGAATCAAATAAAAATCCATCCAGACATGGGCTTCCCACAATGGAAATATGCAAAATACCCTGATTGTGACTGAATTATATACAAGAGGATATAATATAATATACAGCACCAGTGAAAGAAAAAAAAAAAAGTGATCCCTGGAGCAGCTCCTGGTGTCATGGTTTGGTTTGGTTTTGTCTGTGTTTCTTGTTTTAGTTTTCATTCTGTCCTTAGTGTTATTTGTTTCCTCGTGTGGTTTGTTTCCCTTGTATGCTTTAATGTTTCATAGTCTTGTGTTTACTTTAGTCTTGAGTGTGTCTCTCTGTGTTCTCCTATGTTACCTGTTTGTTTAGTTCCTGTCTTGTGTTTTAAGTGTAGTCTTTAGTGTTTCCTGTTTTATTTTGTAGATCTGGTTTTGGTGGTGGTGTTAGGTTTTACTTTGTACATGTCCTCAGTGTTCTGGTCTTGTGTTCTTTGTTCCTTGTGTTTTCCCGCCTTTGTGATTACCCTGATGTTCCTCACCTGTCTCGTTAGTCTCACCTGTGTCCAATTACCCCTGTCTATTTAGTCTCTGTGTTTTTCCTCAGTCTCTTGTCGGTTCATTGTATTGTCTTTGTCGTTAGTGTCTCGTGGTCTGTCGTCCTGGAATATGTTTCATCTCCCTGCTCCCTGTGTTTTCTCCTCCTGGTTTTTGGATTTTTGGTTTTTGGTTTTTGAGACGTTTTGGATTTAGTTTGTTAAGTAAGTTTTTGTTTCGCCTTTTTGTTCAAATAAATTAGTTTATTCTGCACATGGGTCCTCCTCCCTGTTTCCTGCCTGCTAACCCGTGACACCTGGACACTGATCAGGTTCGATTGTGTATTGTCTAACTATTTTAGATTTATGGCAATTGATTAGAAATAAAAACAAAAAAAAAAACATTCCTGCTTGCCCCAATGCAACCCAACAAACCAGTTTAACCAAGAAAACAGAAGAGAACATGTAGCTCAATATGAAAGTGGTACATGCAGCAGACGTATATACTGTACAGCAGATACTGTAGATTAAACAATATTCCACTCCACATCTAGACCTCTAATCTTTATTTCCTTTGCATCTGTTTTGTAACTGATAAAATGCATCCCTTCAATGTAAGGCTTGGTTGTTAATAAGGTGGTTTTGTGCAGTATTTCTTGTATCCTTCTCTTCTGCAAGTGACTGTTCTACTTCCAATCCTTGACAACAAATTAGTCGAGTCATGTGTTTTTACTTTTTTCTATTTCGGTTCAATGCTCTGCTCTCAACAAAAACTGATAGAATAAATAATGCAGTGTATACATTACAAGACAACAAACAAATAAAAACATGTTGTGTTAGAAACACAACACAGATTTTATTTTCAAAAGCATTTGAAGATAATCAAAAGTGATTGCATAACTTCTATGGTGCTAACTTTACTGAAACATTGCCCATCTTTTTACAAAGCGTTGATTCACTTTATAACAGCTATTAAATCATCTTTAGCTATGAACATGCCACTTATTGACCTGCAAATCTCCATGTGGGAACTACAGCTCTATCTTATGTTTTATCAAGCAGCAACTATCAACACTATCAAATGCGGACATGGGTCAGATTGTGGAGCAGACACCCCTTGTACAGGATGACTGCAGTCCTGGTCACGCTGGCTGCACTTTTGATTCCTGGTCATGTTGTTATTTGGTGCATGTCATTCACCAATGTTTCTCACAGTCTTTTGGGTCTTTTGTCCTATCAAAAATAAAAGCAAAATCCCCTCCCCAAAGAAACAAAAGGAAAGATTGGTTTAGCAGCTGGCCATAAAGTGGTCATTGAAGTACTGGCCAACCCAAGAATTGGCAAACAGCAAGAGGTGTGTTTTTTTTGTTGTTGTGTGCATGCTTACTGAAACATACAAATCTACTGGCACTGACTTCAGGAGAACCGGAGAAGGCTACTTTTGAAGCCAGGTTCATTTTTGACAACTTAAGCTGTTACGGTTTGGTTGACAATGCTCTTACTTTTTCCTGTGACAGTTGACAACATCCCAGATATTCATAGACTCTAGCCAGGAATGTTTTAAATACTCATTTATGTACTTAACCTTAGCTGAAGGTGTTCCTTGAAAGGTTTCTGCTATGCTGTACATTAAAGGCCTTTCTTCTTAACAAATGATGCACCGCAGTTTAGATGCAAATTACTAAACCTTTTGTGACCTTTTATTGAAGGCCCATTTCTCCTCCAGGTGGAGAGCGAGTCCCTGGCTCAAGTGAAGGAGTTCAATTATCCTGCCTTCTTTTTCACAAGTGAGGGTGAAATGGAGCATGAGATGGACAGACGGGTTGGTGCAGCGTCAGCAGTATTGCAGGTGTTGTTCCAGACCGTCATGGTGAAGAGTGAACTCAGCCAAAAGGCTGTTTGTCAATCTACGTTCCAACTCTCACCTGTAGACATAATCTTTGTTAGTGACCAAAAGAATGAGATTGTGGATAGAAATGAGTTCCCTCAAGGGTGACATGACTCAGCCTTCGAGATAGGATGAGAAGCTCAGACATTCAGAAGGAGCACCAGGGTAGAGCCACTGCTCCTTCAAATCCAAGGGAGCCAGTTGAGTTGGCTTGGGTATCTGATTAGATGCTCATTGGTCGCCCCCCTTTGGAGGTTTTGTATCTCTTTTGGTATGGGAGCTAGCCACTTACTTAGATGAATGGATTGAAGGATTAATGCCATTGGCAAAGACTACTTGGACCTACTTAGAAACATGTTTTTCTGAATAACAGATTTAAATGCAGTTCTGTATTTTGAAAATACATATTTTCTGGATTTGCTGATAGAACAAGATCTTCTAAATTCTGCTAAATAAAGTCTATGGTTTTGAGAGTTAAATGTCAGCCTTGACAACAGACCATTTGGAAATATGTACCTCATTGCAGAGAGGTGCCAGTGCCATGGCATGTGTATGTTTTTGTATATATGTGGCTTGTGTAGGGGGATTTAATTGGCTGCCAGAGTGAGCAGGGACAGGTCGGGTATATACTGTAGGTGGGTGCCAGAAACTGTGTGTGTTTATGTTCTACTGCTTTTTCAGACTATGTGCCACCTACTTGGTAGCACACACACATTTTCCCTTCTGAGATTAGCTCATTAATGGAAAGAACAAGGAAGAAAGAGGAAAACGAAAACACAACTACTGGGTTGGCAAAAAAAAATGCAATAGTGCATCTAACACTTTTATTTTGATATTTAAAGTGATGTTTAGTTTTTTTTTAAATGTTTGTACAATATAGATGTAGTTTAGATTTTTAAATATGTTTCAATCGCTAACCATGAAAGGAAAATTTGATCAAAATCTATCACTAAATGTTTCAAATGTATTAAAAAGAAAGAACAAAAATGGTGAAACTAGGTACGTGCATGGCAGATGAGTCAAAATGTCTCGATTTTTCCAGAGCTGGAGTCAGGGTCAAGAGGCAGGAAATAGGAAGAGGAAAGATTTAGCGAAGGAAGTTGCCTTGGGGCTTTTGAAAGTCTTGAAGGATGGGAGGGAAAAAATGTGGGAGGAAAGAAGCACGAAGGGAGGCAGAGAGCCCTTTGGCTTGATGTAAGCATCTCTTCTCAACCAATTGGGAGAGAAAGGAACGAAGTAGAGTGAAGAAAAATGGAGGAGAAAGATAAAAGGCTGCTCTGGGGCCCTCTCGGTGTGATGAGAGGACAAACAGATGGTTCACTGTGTTCAAATTAGCATGTCTTAATTTGAAGTAACACCATGATGCATTAATTTATTGTGTATATATGTGTGTGAAGGGGACAGAAAGGTAGTGCCATAATAAATTTAGTCACTGATACACTTAAAAGCTTCTCTGTGCTGAAGACAAAGAGGTCTTCAAGTGCCTTGAAATGGCTTCTCACTGCATGTTTAACTTTAAAGCATCCCACGTAAGTGTTTGTTTTCACCACCTGGGTCAAACATTAGTGCTATTTGGACAAACTTAAAACTTCAACAAACACAAAAAAGTTATCTATTAAGACTTCCAGAGCTGTACAACTTTACCAACAATGTTTAAACGGCTCTTTCATACAATTTATTTTGTATAAAATGTTGCTCAATTGCTGATGAATTAACCAACTTTTAATTCTGTGTAGGTGATTGGGATGTAACAATACAGTCAGCCCACAGTTCAATAAGTACCTTGGCTTTTTGGTCACAGTACACAGTTTGGTTCCAACATCCTGGGATGTTAAAGTGTTAAGTGTTTTGACGGTTCAGATAAATAGCCATATGTGTTTGTTTGTGTTTATATGGTTTATGTAGATTGCTAAAACACAGCTGGTCCAAAGAGTTATTCCCAAAAAAACGTACTGCAATGCATTATTGTATCTTCAAAAAATTGTACTAACCAAACCAAACTTAATCCATCATAGAAGGATGCATGTGAAGCAGGTTAAACCTCAGTTAACATCTCTAAGCTATGCCAAACAAGGAGAGAGAGTCCTGAACACAAAGCAGACATTTCTGTTTGTCTGGAAATGGATTCACTGCTTTGCTTGGGTTCTTTGACAGCATTGTTTAGCGCTTGAATGATAGCCAGATGCTTTGTTGTGAATATCCATCAAATACTGTGCACTTCACATCGTGATTGCTTGCACTGCATCAACGTTCAAGATGCATCTGTGGACGATTTTACCTCTAGATGAAGTTCTTTAGATAATCTGTGTAAAATGATAACCTTATTTAGAATTGTTTCAGTTGTGTTGTTGAATGTGTTGCTCTTGCTTGTTGTGTTTTTTTTACCTGTGTGGATTTATTGTGACAATAACCAATAAGTAGGATGATCAAGGAAACAAAATAAAAACCATCCATTTTAGCTTCTTTTAATAAATAGTTAAGTAAAAACTTTAAACTCTAATCTTTTGGACAGCTCCTCACTTGTGTGGGCATGGCTTTTTCTGAGCTACAACATAGTAACACAGTACTAGCAATTAGCCTAAAACATGGCTTATTGCTGGTAGGTCTTATTGCCAGCATAGATTTCTTTGGATATATATAAATAAATAGGCACAATGATGTATTCTATTTCATATCCACTGTAACATTAAATGGCAGTAAAAATTATATATTTTAATATACGTAAAGTTATTTGAAAAATGGGGTGGGGGTCTCACTTAGAGATGCGTTTGTTCTCTAAAGGATAAATCTAAAATCGGCACATCTTATTGGGTGCCTATTAGCTGGCGCTAATATCTTCATCATTAGCAAATCCATTCTACCCGCTATCTGCTCCATCTCATAGTTATATGATATTGAAGTGTAATCACGCACAAGAAGTTGTTCTGCTCTGCACTTGCTCTTGTATTCTATCTGATTGTGGACCTGAGCCGCCTGTATCACGTCTCTCTGATGAGCAGAGTTATGCTGTACGCTCTCATCCTGACCACGCTCTAATCTACATCCAGATGATGAGCTGTATGCGCATGGGACACTTTTACCAGTTTATTGTGCGGTCTAGTCTTTGCAGAGGTAATCAAAGTTTCGTGGTTCAAAACAAAGCTTACTCCCAGCTACGAACTCATCCAAATAAAAACATTCCCACACCTATCCTGAGTAATAACCCAAAGTGTTGTCTCCACACGTTTGGACAGAGTGTCCAATTGAGGTGAGCCTCTGGCAGTTCCAGACAGATCCAACCCCTGATTCTAATAACAACAGCAAAGTCAAAGTCATGTTTACAGACCTATTCGAAATCATCAAGATTTGGAATTGTTGTCATGATCACTGACAATGATCTGACTACATCCCTTGTCACTTACCACCTACTCCCAGCAGACTGTTACATTTCAACTCTAATCTAGCGTGCATATGAGCACAATTAATTGTGAATTAGAAATGTTTTGCAAGGTAGTTCTTTTACCAAATGAATGATAGTTTATACCCACAAACAGCACCTATACATTTAGGCCACATTAAACCATTTTTTAAAATCACAGGTTAAGCTCCACAAACGTTTTTGTGAATCAGGCTGCACACTCATCCAAGAATCTTGAAGCAGTAGGTTTTTTTTGCAATTTTGTGTTAAGTTAATAATGGATGGACAACTTTTGTTTGTCAAATGACACATGAGTCACAGCCACACACCCAAGTAGTTCATGCTAAATACCAAAAATAGAAACAAATTAATTTGAAAGTCATCACTTTAAATCTGGTAACTTTAAGCTAAGTTGGCAGTACAACTGCCTTTCAAAAAACAGCCCAATGGCATTCATCTTTATCACTTTCTTCTTCCCAACTGAGCTGTCTCCCAAAACCACTGCCTCTGTTTGACTGATGCTGAGCCATTTTTGGGTTTCTTCCCCTCCAACTTCCTTGGTTTCACATCTTTTGCCAAGTTCTTGCTCAACTGAGCAACCAGACTACTGCTGTAAGGACATTTTGGGCTAGTTTTCTAATATATGCACAGCATCTGACTGAAATCCAAGCTTGATGCATAATGAATAACACGAAATAAATGATGAAAAGTTTCATACACCTGTGCACCATCTGTGTCAAGTAGGTTCTATGTTTGGTTTCTTCCCTCTTTTCTGTCCCTTGATATCACTCCCCTTCTATTCTGCATTTCATAGAAAGAGGCACTTTTTTTTCCAATGAAAGATGCTGTCAACACTGAAAATGTTTGTAAAACGCAGTTCAAGTTGTGCATCGTATTCCCTTTTTGACTTTCAACGCAAGCACTTTCTTTGGTAGTGAGTTAGACAGAGTTAGAGGGTTTGGCTGGGATGACTCATGGACGCGGAGGGGAGGATATGTAGCGATATACTCAATCATCTTCTTTCCTACTCGATCCCCTTTCATTGACTTTAAAGATGAAAGCACTCGCTCTGCCCTGAAAACGGATGAAAGCTGTCTACATCTGAAATGTCTACCAAACCCTTCTCCGAACTCACAAGCTTTCCACCAAAATAAATACTTTACGCTTTTTTTGTTTGTTGATAAAAACAAGTACAGATACGTCCCCCCCCCCTTTCTTAAGTTCCTATAGAATTGTTAAAATAAGAATCAATGCCATGTATTGTCTTGGTAAAATTTACAAAGCTCTGACTTCTGTTCTAAAAGATAACACATTATTATCTTTCAAATAAGATTTTTCTTATCTTCCATCTAGATTATTGGTATGTCCTTCACATGTTCCCCAGTCAAGCTCTTTATGTTGCCCAATTTTTACCTAAAATTATCCTTTGGTCCCACATGGCCTCTGTTCTTGCATTGACCACTCTGATCCTGAAGTCTTGGCTTTTTTTTTTTTGTGCTTTTTTTTTGCTTTTCATTCTTCCACTTCATCTGTAAAAGTAAAGGTGAACAGGCCTTTGATGTTTGAGTCCAAACCCTGAGGAATGATCCTCCCCAATCTATCAGATTTACTGAATCTTTTGACTGTTTTCAGCAGTTCCTAAAAATCCAACAAAGCTTTTTATAGCGTTTCCTCTTCTGTTTTGTTCCCTGAAGGTATCTCCGTTTCAAAAGCAGAAGCAGCCACAGTTCCCAAAATGTGATGAAAGGTTGAAAGAGCTCACCAACCACTACATCCAAGATTCACATTTAAAGGATGTGTGCCTGAGCCCAATTATGTAAAAAAACACAAATTTGGCGAAACGTTTTTGACTGCAAACATGGATGTGAACAAACAATATACAGCCACTAAGGCTTGGACATTTTTTATCCCAATGATGCTGTTCTGATTTAAAGTTAACAGTTTTAATTTTTCTAGTTTCACATTAAAGAAATATTTTGGAGACTTTTGTCATGAGTAATTAAAGTAGGAGTGGTTTATTATGGCCATTCATCCACTGTATATTGTGGTCAAAAAGTAACAACAATCATTAAGGGTGGTCTCGGGCCAGGATCCATGTATGCTGGACACTAAGGTCTGTTTATTTTAATCAGTGTGAATACAAATGTACTGTACTCAGGCACTGGGCTCGAGTCCGCACACCTGGTCTAGGGCTCAGTTCACTTGAGCTCAAGTACAGTCCCCAGAAGATGTGAACACAGCTGTGCTCAAACAAGGAAGTGGACAGCTATTTGACTTAACTCTAAGCGGCTCCGTTCACTTCAGAATTCAGCACAAACTTGTTTTGCCTTCTGAGCCGCACAGTATATGTGGACGTAGGAAGAGCTTCATTGTTGGCATCTTGGAAGTAACTAAATCATATGACAGAAAGAAGGATGGACTCTTCTTCCATTGTTGCCTCTTATTCGTTCTTCTTTTTGGTGGATTTGCAAACCAGCTATTTGCATGCTGCCCCCTGCTGTCTCAAACTGTGTACCCATAATGTAAGAATATGCGTGTTACTGTATAAGCCATGTCAACGCAGCATTGCAAGATACCCACTCAGAGGAAACGGTCCAGAGTTTAAAACCCAAAGACCACTGGGTTTCATTGGTTTCACTTTATTACCATAAAGAAACCTTCATCTTTTGGTTCTGATTTACATTTTTTGGTGGTATTTTTTATTTTTTTACAAAATGTTTTGAACAATGCACATCCTTCTGTCAGACAATAGTAATTACAATAAAAAGACATGTATCCGTCTATCCCATATTATATTGTTTATTTAGGCACCAACATAGTAAAAATCTGTATTTGTACTTCTGAAGTTAAAATTTCTGTCTGCCATCGCAGCTTACAAGATTCAATAAAGCTTCCATCATTTTTGTGTTGATCACAGCTGGGATACTGAATTCGAATCTGAAAAAGTTTGCAGAATTTGAAAATTCACTTTAACCCAGCACTCATTCAGAGGACCCACCAGAGTCTGTCATCTTTTCTCGTTTCATATTTTCCCTAAAATGTTTTAAGCTTTAGGTATGGTGACGGTGCAGGACAAGCATCTCAAGTCTGCCCTCCTGGCTCTCCCTTGGACTTCAAACAGACCTGACTCCACTTTGATGTTGCTCTGGGTGATTGTCCTGCTGGAAATTAATCGTTTCTCACACAACTTGAAGCAACTTTCAGTAGCCGCTCTCTTTAGTTAATGTGATCCTCTGGATGTCACATCTCAAGGATCCCAACATCTAAAAATGTCCACTTACATGAAGTGCCAGGCAGGAAGCTTTTCTGTCTGGACATACGTCATGGTAAATGAATACATGAATTAATTCACATTTTATTTTCATGTCTGATGATATTGTTAGCATTATCTACTCTTCTAATTTGGGACTAGTACTTTTATTTTCAATATTTTTTTTCCACTGCTGATGTTTTATATATATATATATATATATATATATATATATATATATATGTGTGTGTGTGTGTGTGTGTGTGCTCTGGAGCATGTGCACAAAACATTTCTGCGCTGACAGTCTGTCGACAAGGGCTGCAGTAGCAGACACTGCTCCGTTGACTTTTTAAATTTTGTTTTTGGTTTTTCAGATCGTTTATTTCCCGATCAGATGCTGAGCAAAGAGGATATGGGTACAAACACGATCCGTAGCGGGAAAACACAGAAAAAAACCCGAGGTGGACACGGGGCCTTGGAAGCATGATTTTTAATTATGGATAGCAGTATCTCAACTTTTCTAAAATAGTTTCATGCAGATCGTTTCTGACACAGAATCAATACTCAAACTTCAAAGGCAGATGATGCAGAAAATCCATTTTTGATAATTAATTGTTTGAGAAAGATTGTGTGAAAGAACTTTCGAAATAGTTTTTCTTTTTGAAGTGTCTGAGTAGTTGCTTTGGGCAAACAACAAGCTAAGATGGCAAAATAAAAATAAATAAGCTTTCTATCCACTTTTGATTCTTTTTGGAGATCTGTTTTAGTTAGAAGACTTGCAAGAACTTAAAGTAAAGAACTCTTATAGTGGATTGTATTTGTATTAAATGATTCATGTTTTATGGAACAAGATGTTATAAATCCATCCATATTTATTATGTTCTCTATCCTACACAAAAATACAACAAACTGCTGTCGTTTTCATCATTGGAATGGTTTTCCATGAAAGTTATGGACCAAAACACATTCCAGTGTTCTTCAGCATCACCGACATTTTCCATGCATAATGACTCAATACAGATTGCTCGCTGTCAACCTGTTGACATTGGCGATGGGATTGAGAAGAGCTGCCTGTATTGATTGTCACTGATGATGTTGAAGGTGCAATCATTAACCCTGTCAGTGTGAAGGATTGTGATGCTGCTCAGGCATGAAGGAAGCCAACACACGCAGCACATCAAACTCCACTTTGCTCACCTTCCACATGCTCTGTGCTTTGTCTGGATGGCGTGAATTGTGAGTCATCTCTTGTCATTGAATTGCTTGCTTGAAAGATGACAATATCTACCTCATTGCTCATACCATGCACCTCGTCTTCGCTGCAGTGCTCGTATGGAAGAGCGTGTTTTCAAACCTGAATGGTTGTCATTTCAGTTTAGCCCTTGAAAACGATTCTCGCAGTGTAATGGAACATTGCACCCAGGTCACAAACACCCAAATGGAATATTGAAAAATGGAAGTGTCTAAGTAGTGGGTGTCAGGTTCTTAGCTGACTTATTGCTTCTGGGAAAATATTTGACTCTGATACCCCTGGGAGAAAGATGAGATTTCTTGCAGAATGATGACAGGGTTTAATATCAGATTTAGCTGATTTTTATTCAAAATAGCAGATGGCATATGACGTATTTAAACAACTCTGCACAAATAATCCATGTCTGTTTTTGCAGATGGCAGTCATCTAAAGGCAATTGAAGGTGCACGTTTGGACTGTGTGATAAAAAACCACCCTGCCCTGGTTTCCATGATGCACCTCCTTCCAGAGAATGTCCTGGTATCTGGAGATGAGAACATTCCTGGCCTTGCAACTTCTCCATCAGGTAAGCATGGAGGATAGCTAGGAAAATTACAAAAAAAAAAAAAATTAAGATGTCTCTCTAAAGGTCACTGAAGGAGTTTATTTGAGAGGGTAAAACAACTGTGATAGCATTTTGGGAAGAGGGAATGCCCTTTCAAGTTTCCATTTCTTAATATCTGTCTTGCATTAGTAGAACATTTTTATCATGTTTTTGCAGAATTTATGCACTTCCTTTATTCTTTTTTTATATATAAGACATGACCACGAAATCTGTATTGCTGGAACCAGTGTTTATTACAACTACCCATTCAACTAAAGTTTCACTGATAGATCGGCTGATGGACGGAATCAGCTGATTTTTCATCCATTTTGCATTTTCGGCTGTTACTAGTGACCCGCTGGTCTTCACAAATATAGCTGATTCTGAACAGATCTCACAGACTCAAACACACAAGCCAATTCATGCCATGCTCACTGTTACGCAAATACTAATAGAACAACACACACACACAGTCTTGCATGTCGGCAGTGTGTAAGGTGAGCATCAGCAGAAGCCAGAAGAATTAGAGGATAAATTAAGACTATTTCCTGGCACTCTGGCCCAAAAATACCTCTATGCCCAAGGGCAGATCTGAATGTCCATGCTGCATGCACAGTAGTTCAAACTGTTGGGACTTTGGTTGGGAACTCGGGGGTTGCTGGTTCAAGTCCCGGCTCAGACCAAGTCTAGAAAATAGCCTATTAGCCTGGTAGCTGGAAAAAAACTGCTCTGGAGCGCTCGCTGTGGGCAGCCCCCTCACTCTGAGACCTCCCCATTAATGCATGTAACTAGGATCCTGTTTGTGCATGAGTATGTATTTCGGCCTATGTGTGTGTTCATGTCCATTAAACAGAGTGTAAATCGAATTTCCCCTTGCAGGATGAATAAAGTCTAAATTATCATGTGTTCTTTGTCTTCCTATCACAGGCTGTAGTGCAGTACATTGAAATATCTTTTCATTAATGTCCCTCTTATTTTCTTTGGTTACAGGGGTACATTTGAGAAGATGCACAGACGAAGCACTTTACAGTAGATTATTAATAAATACTGGTAATTAATGGATATAAGATGTGATTTTAACTCTTCTCAACCACAAACTGTTTACCTAAGCAGCAAGAGAGAGACAGACATGTGAGGCTGATTTCCACAGTCTAACGTTACAGTCAACAGATGTAGTTATTTATTGGGTAATTCATAAGTCCTGGAATCCTGGGAACGAGTGACGGTCATGTAACCTGGTAAAAAAAAAAGTTTATAGACAATGTTATAAAAGCCAAAGAATTTCAAATACATTTTTTACTACAGTAAAGTTCGGTATTTTTTTTCGCTTTCAAATATGATGCTGAAGAAGGCAATTTTGAATTGACCAAATAAATTGCAATCAGTGCATCTGTGCACTCAACTGTCAAAAACAGTTGAACTAACTAACTAATTAAAAACAACAAAGAGTGCAGCTAAAGCGAGATGAATCAAAATATGACATCGTTTAACTAACAACTTCAGAACACATGAGGTTACATAAGAAACATGACAAACTTTATCAAAAACTCACTTTGCTTCTACCAACTATCAAAATAACATATACAACAGTCATCATGGTAGCTGATTGTGGCATTTTCTGGAAACTTAGTTCCATCAGAAGTTAAAATGTCTGTAGTACTTAGAAAGTAAGTTTCTAAGGGGGAATGTAATGAAGTCTGACAGAGCAGAGCTATAATCATTGGGAGTCAGTGGGAGGTATGGTAGCCGGCTAATCCTCTTCATGTTCTGGGGCTGTGAGCAGCAGAGACCTAAGCTGCCTTTTAAGACCACAGCCACCAGTTTGATATTCACGCCACATTCAGAACAGTCCAACTCGACGCTCCAGAGACAAGGAAAGCAATGAAACGCTTGATGGCTGCATTACTCTTGAAGAGATTACAATCACAAAGGCTATTTTCTCTTTGTTGTGTCTGAAAGGGGCGATTGTGGACTTCTCAGCCTATCCTGCATCATCCATTGGCTCTAATGCACTCTTCCATCCATTCTGATTCAATTTAAGCCAAGCATCCAGATGGAAACAGTTTCTGATAGATTGTTTAACACGTGCCCTGCCATCCCTCTCTGGGATTTATAATCCAGTGACAATTGGCCATTGATCACTGAAGCAGTAATTTAAGTGAAGCTGCTGTCTCTGAGAAAATATCGGATCAAATGTATTCATAATCAAAGAATGAACATAGACCTTGTTCACATTTGCTGCCAAATAGAGATTCCAGCTCATGGTCTTCTCCAAAAGGGAAAACAACATATGACAACAGACAGTCACGTCCTCTTTTCTGTATCTTGCCACTGCCTGTGTTGCATTTGCGTAATTCCAGTGAAGCCAAAAGTTCAGCTTCTTGGGAGTAGATGAAGGTTTTAAACATAATGTACTATCTGTACTCTCAAAGTTGGTTGATTCAGGTTTGTGTATGAAGCTCAAACTTTATCATGAAATTAGATTTATGCAACATTTGAAAAAAATATAATACCATTGTTTCCATGTTATGAATTCTAAATGCTTTCCTTTAGTATATAGCATGACCCGTCCCCTATCAGAACTAGTCTGGACATACTGTAGGTCTAAGCTCAGAAGGCCAAAAAATATTGATATAAGCGACACCTTTTCTTTCATAGGTTTCTTTCATAGAACTGTGTTAGAAATGTTTGGGGTCAGAAAAGAAAGCACAAACCCTGTTGCGTGGCTTCATGGGAAACAAGCTGAGGTTGGGTGACTATCCAGCTTGAAACAGTCCTTTGGAGACAGACAGAAAGGACAGCAGAACTGCTAATTAAAGGATGCATTACAACATTTCTTTACAAGATTGTTCTGCTGAGCAATACAACACTAGCCATTAAAGCTGTCTAAGTCATGCACCCACCGATCTTTTTGTTGGGCTGAAAAGTGTGTATTTTGCACCCGCAGGTCTTCTTCAGGATGAAATCACACTGCAGAGTATCAAGTTCTGCAACATTACACATTTTTTCTTTCTGCTCAATTACTTTCGAAACATCCCAGCCTCCGATCTTATTTCGTGGCTCTTTATGAAAATTAGGGAACTGCAGCTGGGCTCACTTATATCTGTAGTTTTAGTAATTACCCTGCTAAATTAGGAGAAAAATGCAGGGTCGCAAAATCTGAGCCCCTGACCCCTGTGATTTTCAAACGCTCAGAGTTGACAAAACTAAAATTCACTGGATGATTGTACAGGACACATTTAAATTTTAATCTGATGGCGTTGCTATATTAAATGAATAAGATTGGTGTAGCTCATTTGGTAGAGTCGGTCCCCTCTCAACCAGAATGTTGGGGGCTTGATCCCCAGCTCCTGCAGCCACATGCAGATGTGTCCTTGTACAAGACCCTAAACCCCAAGTTACCCTTTGTCAGCTCCATATGAATGTGTTTATATGGGATTAGTTTCTTCTGATGGCCACATCACATAGATAACACCGGCATCAGTGTTTGAATGGGTAAATGTGACCTGCAGTGTAAAAGCGCTATGAGTAGTCAGAAGACTAGAAAAGTGCTTTACAAGCTCTGGTCCATCTTGGATTAAAGTATCAGAACCAAGTGATTGCTAAATGTGAGTCACTGGATACCCAAAATGATTGACTGAGTGATAAACAGATTGACGGATTTACATTGTTATCCACTGAGGTAGCTGTTCACCTTGTTTTAGACGAAGTGTTCGCACATTTAACTTTCTGATAAAGTCGTTGCGTAGGACATTAAACTATCACATTGAAAAGAAATAATCCTACATACTCTTCCTGCTCGTCTTTAAGAATTCGTAAAAACCATTTTGGTCGCTCTCAACCTTTCACAGAACACACCTAAAGGTTCAAATAAGTACAGGGTTTTTTTTTTCTTTCTTCTAGCTGTTCAACATGTAAAATACCCACAGGCATGCTCGGAGTACATAACATTTTGAATCAGAACATCTCTTAAATCCAGATTGAGGCAGACCATTAATAAGCTGCCATAAAATAGCAAATGTTTCTGGATACAACCCCTTGGCACTGAGATGACACTACCGGTAAAGTAACATGAAGAAGTTTAGCTGACTTTCTAAGATAAGGCCCACACATGAGCAGTATCAGTTGGGCTAAAGGTATCAAAAAAACTGTATCAAACTAAGCATTTTCCAGTGACCTCTCTCTTCTTCATTTCTAGCACATCTGGGATGTCATGATACATTTTCTGGGGATGATGAGGAATGTTAGGGGAACTTTAAAAAATGGGTCACTAAGATAAACTTTAAAAGTTTCTCAACACTGTTTTTTTTTTACTTGGCAGTGGTTAAAAAAAAAAGAGAAAAAAAAATCCTCTACAGCAGAAGTCTTCAAAGTGCAGAACAGTAACTCTCCCTTCAGAGAACATCAAGTAACCAGAGCTTTTTATATAAAGGGTGGCAACCTAAAAGGGCTTACAATGTTTTTTTGTTTTTTTTTTAACAATCAGTCCGAAAAACGTCTAAGACAGTTCAATTGATTTTAATTAACTGATTAATACTTGACATTCAATTCAGAGCCAATTTAATTCTTGTCTGGTGTTGAAAAATAAAAATGATAGACATATCCTTCACCCTTTTGAAAACAGGAGTACCAAACCTGTATGAAAAAATCTGTGTGCATTGCGCCTTTCCAGAACCATCAACACAACCATGATCCTTTATTAAGGTTTAAAATGTACTGGGAAGAATAAAGAATGAAACTATATGCTATAGCCCTACCATGGATGGCAGGAATAATAAGTACTTGTATAGCCAAAGTTGAGAAGAATTGGAACTTCATTTACAAAAACAGCGAAAAGTGTGCGAGCACCTCAGACATGATATGTTAACTCGTATTAGAGCTCAGGTCGAGCAGGGCCAACTCATCTTGGATGATCAGTTCATCACAGTGCTCTGCTAGTAAGCTGAATGGATTTCCAGCCCATTAATTCCCTACAATTTCCTCTCCAAAATAATTGCCAAACTGCTCCAGTGGCCACTTGAAATTTACAGGAGCCACCCGATGTGCAGACTGAAGGCCAGCTACATTCTATAACATCGTTTTACAAGATGGCATCTTGTCCACATTTCCACTTAGCCCTGTTTCAAAAAAAGAAAGCCAAAGACCACATTTTTTTTCCTAAGTGCATGCATCATTTTTCACCAATCATTTTAAATGTATAATACAGTCCAACCACGCCCCTGAATCCTGCTCGTCCTGTGTTTGAGTAAAGGAGTTTAGTAAGGCTAGACATGCATGACCTCCTCATGCCTGTACACACAGGCTGCGGGAACCACTCCAGAGGACAAACAGAAAAAGTTTGCACCAATCTAATCACTAAAAGGGGGAAAACAGATGATGGCAACCCTTCATTGTCCTTGCTTCTAGTCAATGTTGTTATCTTTTAATGAAGTAATTCAAGGCTGAGGTGAGAGCTGGCACAAAGTGACGAAACAGGAACTCCACCTGGACATCTAGCTCTTTGATGTAGCCCACATAAATAATTAGCTCTGAGCAGTTGGCTACATTGACTTGTCAAATTGACTGGAGAATAAGAGACTACAGCGTATATTGTTCAACAGCTGCTCCTTCACATCCAGTGCAATGTCCGATATACAGGGCTTGGCAGTGTAGTCAGCCAAGGTGATAACATTTATTTGAGCTCAGTGTGGAACTTAGTCACCCTTGCAGTGTGTGAAGTTACTTGAGAAACTGTATAACTTACCTAACAGTTTATTTTTCTTTCATTTCTTTCGTGATGTACTGTACCAACAAATCGAGCAGCTTTGAAAACGTGTTTCAGTGCTTGTTTTCCAGAACACTGTAGAGCATGCAGGGTCACAGTTCATCTGTGATCATTCAGATTACCCACCAAGGTTCAGTATGCACGTGATTCGCGGATCAATTGAATGTTTCTGATCGTGATGTTGAATAATTGTGCAAGAATCCAGCATTTAACACCGAATCGTCACAGAGAACTTTTGTGCAAATAAGAAGACGAGTCAGTATTGATTAAACGGTTTCTATCGAAGAGCTTTGTAGACTTTCACACAGATAAGTGTTTTTATTTCATTGTATGGTTACTTTGTTTCAAACGCTGAGTCAAACGTATTTAAAACAGAACCAAAGGACGGTACCAAGGGATGCACAAACTCGACTTTCGTAACCTAGCAACAGTAAGAAACCTGTCCCTAAGAAACTGAGGTTATGGACGCTGTCAGTACAAAACTAAAATGATGGACAATGCATCATGGGTAAATAATCTTCTTTTGTGTTATGTGTGGTGAAAAAGGTTGCACCAGAGTTTTTCTAGAGGCAAATTAATAAGGGGGAATTTTCTTCATCTTCTTACATCTCGCATATCACTTTGAAGAGCCACAAGGGGCTCTTTAACTGTAGTAATCATGTTGAGATCATGGAATGAGCATGCATTGATACTATGTTCACTCTGTCACCAGGTGATGATCTGCTGAGGCCTCAGCTGCTCAAGATGCTGCCATTCAACCTGAACAGACTGACTATCTCCCTCCAGCCGTCCCTGGAGATGTTTGAGAGCAGGCTGCTGCAGCTGATCAATGCTGACTGCCATAATACAGTAAGTCCAGTCTTCCAAAACACACACAGCCTTGACAGTCCATGCACATGACACATTGAGGACAGAGCTGAGTTTGTCATGGGGGTCGTTCCACCATATTTAACTGTATTTTGATCCTTTTTTTTTTTTTTTTTTGAGTCCACAGTGTGGGTATCTTACGTACACATTTAAAATAACATTCACTTTAAAATCAAAACCAACAAACAAATGCCCTTACAGTTCATGCAAAAGCACATTCACAATCCTGATGACATTTCATACTTCAGGGATAACAGTTCACTACACCCCTGAAATTAAAGATTGCCACAGTGGCCTTGATAAACCGCTGCCTACATTATTTTCTCCAGCCGTATGCTTTCCTTTATCTCACTTTCCATTTCTTTAGTGTGCAAGCTCAAGCCATTTTACAGCTGCCACTGCAATTTAAGGCACATCACCTCCCAAACTAAATGGTGCTTATCTCTTCTGCTCCCTTTTTCTTGGCTATGGAAACCCAGATGGGTAAGTGTATATGACAGGTGTAGCTATAGATGAGCAATTATTTGTACAGGGGCTTTGCATGGGCCTATCTGTTCACTTCAGCCTAAGTGAGATGTGTCTTTGGTAGGGATGAGAATTAGTATGACAGTGCTGTCACTCTGTATCTCATTCCTGCTGCGCTTTGATACTGCAGGGCCAGATCCTCAAACTCATGATAGGGACTCGAGGGAATATTTAGAGTTGATTAAGTGGAGCAAATAGTAGGATGACATAGTCCATATATTGTTTTAAGGAAAATCCTTGTCATTATGCTTTTCATTCATTGCACTCAACATCTTGGTCACAGCCTGATCGTGACTCTTCGTCCATATTTATGATGAAAAGTAGAGCTTGATGTGCTGTTTATTTTACTTCAGGGAGAAAATCAATCACGTTTTATTTAGAAAGCGCCTAATAGTGACAACAATCATCTCATGACACTTGCTTGATTTGATGTTGACAATCTAGGAGCATGTCCGCTACTTTCCACATGCTCTGTTAACTTTTATAGTCTAATATATAAATGATTCCTTTTAGTAGTACCCACTACAAAGAAAGATGGGAAATGTGGCAATTACCTTCAATATTTGCTCAAAAATTAGTTTAGTTGAGTTCTATTATATTACTTTAATAAACGAGCACTTGCCAATCCCATCCCATCCAATGTTTATTTCAGAGGTATGCCTCATGTCCACATTGGATCACCTCTGGCTCTAAAACACAAGGGCCTCTCTCCACAAACAACATTTTTCTATTAGAAAACAATGCAGTTCAGCATTTTTAGTGATCTGCATACTAAGCACCAACACACCCTCAGCATCAGCCAGGGAGAAGCACTCTAAAGCGAGGTTGTGGGCGCTGCCAGCACACAAAAAGCCATTAGTGGACACAGGTCCGATACAAATGTGACTTTTAGCAAGTGAAGCCGATGTGATAGGTAACATGCAGCGATGCAATACAATGTAAAAGTACTGAAGACACTGAATGAACAATAGTTTGAGAGTTTTTAAACAGGTCTCACCTTTTGGGAGAACAGCAGTCCATACACAACAAATGCATACAATTTAATTAAAACAAAGAACTCTCAATTACGGACATTAATCCATTTTCCTCATCTTTGACTTTCCTTGTAAATGATTTTAGTCTAAAAAAAAAAAAAAGCAATTGAATGGAATTGATAGACAACCAAATTTGATTGAATTTAACTCAGTGTGACTCTTTACAACAATGAGTCATTTTTAATGTATTATGTACATTACAGTACTTTTTTTTTTTTTTTTTTTTTCTCCAATTCTATTTTTTTACAGTCTAAATGCAGTAGGCACACTGCTGAGCCTGGGGCAACAAACTAATATGAGGTCAAGATGGTCAAATCCAGTCTACAGTTAGATGCTTGGATTGCATCTGCATTTTCAGACACTGATTTCAGTAAGGTGCTCCCTGGTATTTTCTTTAGAATCAGAAATACTTTGTTAATCTGGTAAACAAACCCAACTCACAGTCTTACCCGCCAAAATGCTTTTTGTCTTTGAGGTCTAACAAAGTCATCAAAGTCATTTACTTCCTCATGACACGTTGTGAAACCATCAAGTATTTTACAAATCATTTTTATAAGCTCATTCTCTTTTTCTTTCACGTCTGTGCTTACTCACAACAGCAAGTCTTTCTTGTGTTACCATCACCATAATGTAACCCTTATTTCCATATGAAACATTTAAATAAATATTAGCTTTACTTATATAACTCAATTACAGATGAAAATAATGAGGGCACCAATGCATGACTGGCTGGTCTTTTCCCTTTTCTGTCCCTCTCTTCATAATTCTAAGCCTGTAATGTCACCTTGCCCAGGGCCACCATCAGACTCTTGTGGGAGGGCGCTGCTTTCACAAGTCCAAATTTGCCTCCCTTCGAGAACTGCAGACAGAACCTCAGGAGGAAGTCTGTTCTTTAGGGACTCACAACGATTTAATTTGAGTTACACTGAGTCACCGTTTAAGGAAGACTCAGCCATCTCTCAGTTTGACATGCTGCCCGGCTTCAGAGCCGACACTCCCAAGATTCCCCCCTCATGAATGAAAGCAGCGCTTCCAGTCCCTCGAAGGGCCTGGATTATGTGACCAAAAAAAGGACTCCAGAAAGCTAAGCTAATGCATTACTTGATGAATAGCCTGAAGAAAATTCTCAATTTAATTGTCACAGGATGTTAGGGGGCTCATTTTTTACTTCAAAATATCCATACCCCACATACAGCATCACCCTCATGACAGTGACCATTAAAGCCATAGAGGCCGGCCTGTGGGGCTTTAAACTTATTTTTAAAGATTCAACCACCAGACTTTTCCATCATGCTTCCCTGGAGTGAAGGACGGTGTGAAATAGCAAAAGAGGGCAATGTTTTTTTAATATGTTGAAAATATCAATTTAAACACGCAATGGCTTAAGAGAGACTCAGTAACAAATAGCATCAGGGTGTTTGTTTGTGTAGCCTTTAATGTTGGCAGGAAATCCCAGCAAGGGTGCAGCGGAGTGCGGGGATGAAACACTTTGAGAGAGAGAAAGAAACATGTGTAGACGATATGAACACAAGAACTAAGGGTCCTGTTTCAAAATCAAATAACTGCATAATTAAATCATTACATACATTTTAATGTCGCGCTAATGAAGTGCTGAAGATTTTTTTTTAAATTTGGAAACAATTCTTTGTCAAAGTCAGCGGGGGGAAGACTTTCTGATGCATCCTGGTTGGGATGAGTGTCTATCATACACTACATACACATACACTTCTGTAGCTGTACTGATGAATTAGGAGATTGATACCTGATTCTATGTTGTGCTCAAACGAAGCTGCTTTTGTATCCTAAATTTAGATTTTTTAAATGTTTTTAAAGATTTTTTAAAGACTTTAAAAGATTGTTTAAAGTCCCTTGAAATGAAAATCCACTCAAGGTATAAATGTAGATTTAAAGTGACATGAAAGCTGAATGTGTAGACGATGAAGCTCAGTATAGTAAAGTCAAGCTCCAGTTATTGGTTAAGCTTGATTAGGAAATGTAATTGGCTGCTGTCCTTGTCCCAGTATAGATGCAACAATGAAGACAGTATATCTGACTCCAGCATGATAGGAGATATGCTCCATATGATTTCAGCAAGTTACTGCATCAAGTTAGCAAGTGGCCGACTGGCTGTATGTGGACTAGTGAAAACATGGACAACTTTACAACTCTTTACTCTGTACATCTTGTATATAATCTACGCTTTACTTTGTGTACAAATCTGAAGCATACAATCCCTGACGCTCATCATGATATCCAGAGGCAGCTGACAAAACAACTTATTTTCTGCCACACATTCATGCTGACATTGAAACTGTGGAGCATGCGTTGAAAGCCAGTTTGGGTCAATTTTCAATCACACAACCATTTTACATGTATTTTTTAAGTCTAGTTTTTGTCAGCCTACTTTTTTCTACCTGCATATAAAAGTACTGACTGACTTCTAGTGGAGAGTGTCTGGTTGTAGTAGCACCACCAACACTGCGTGTGCTTAACACAGAACTTTGGAAAGAAGGCTGGATCTTTGTTGTTCTTTTACACTCTGAGGTAAGTGACATGTTGAGGTTGGTGTTGGTCTTCTGTGAAGTGTTAGTTTGTGAAGATTTTCACAGACTTTTATAGTACTATGACGACATTCCCATGTCTGTGAAAGGTGTTAATAAACCCAGAAAATCAGCTTGATTGCAACTTTTAATTAAAGAGTGCTCTGTGTGTGTGTGTGTGTGTGTGTGTGTGTGTGTGTGTGTGTGTGTGTGTGTGTGTGTGTGTGTGTGTGTGTGTGTGTGTGTGTGTGTGTGTGTGTGTGTGTGTGTGTGTGTGTGTGTGTGTGTGTGTGTGTGTGTGTGTGTGTGTGCGCGCGCGCGTGCGTGCAAGAGATGGAGAGAAAACGAGTGTATGTGTGATCTCTGTATGACCTTTAAAAGTGTGACTCCAGCTGGATTGTCATCAAGCTGTCTCTGAAGTGATGCTGACACCTCACCCGCCAACCCACTTATACCGTTGTGGAGTGTGTGTTTGCAGTGTGTGTGTGTGTGTGTGTTTCTGACTCCATGCCAGTGTGCCATTGCTCAAATTGGTATCGAGGCAGAAACCGGGGTGACGAAAAAAAAGAGGAATGGGGTTGTGGTTGAATGTACAGTGCAGCATGAGATGAATGCTTTATCCTGGCTGCTCGTCTGACATACAGTCTTCACATAATCTCCCCCTAAGTATTACTATTTTTAGCCCGACAAACCATCGCAGTGTGCCTACTTTTTACAGTCCATTTTTCAAGTGATTATACAGCCAGTGCCCTATTTGATGTTCTTTTCATGTGAACTACTGTAGCTTCTTTCCATAGCTTCACAGCATGCTCTAATGAGCAGAAGGCTAATTTGAACTGCATTCTTCAGCATTTGCAAACACACCGTGACTTCCACATATAAAAATGAACACTGTACATCTTTTTTTTTTTTTTTTTTTTTTTTTTTTTTTAAAAGGTTTTTTATTTTTGGCCTTTTTTGGCTTTATTGATAGGAAAGTGGATAGAGTCGGAAAGGGGGAGAGAGTGGGGAGAGACATGCGGGAAATGGGCCACAGGCCGGACGCGAGCCCGGGCCGCCCGCGCGCGAGGACTGAGCCTCAATACGTGGGGTCGCGCGCACTGCCGCTGCGCCACCGGCGACCCCCACTGTACATCTTTAAGGCAACTTAAACACGTCTTCCTTCTTCAAGTCTGATTGAAGCTACTTGGGTTTATCACCTCAAATGACCTTTAGCAGCCACTTACCTACATCTTCAAAAAAAAAAAAAGACTCTAGAACAAAGGCCCTGAGATCGTGTCAGAAATTATGTAACATCTTGGCCTGTGATCAAAAGACCCGGGAGAACAGAAGACAATGAAGAGGAGGAGAGGAGCAGACGAGGACCGAAGCCTCGCCGCAGGCAGAACAAAACGCCGTAGGCTGATTTAATGAATGGAGAAAGACTCTGGCAACAAAAGCTCCAGGAAGTTTTCATTAGTCCTAATAGAAGAACACTCACTCAAAGTAGGGCTGCCCCTGTGGACGCTGTACTATAAAAAAGACAAAGGAGGTGGAACACTTTGGATATAGGAGGTGTCTTGCTCACTGTTCTTAACAGACGAGGAGTTTTGCTGGATGTTTGAGTGCCTTCACCGTATCCTGATTAGACGTGTAACCACTGGAACTGATGCAGTGCAAAGGAATGGGTTTAGCACACTTGGCTCACATCAAATATTCATGAGACGCAGGTCTTCGTAATGCTTGACGATTCAATGATTAGACGAAATAAACTGTGGCTGCTAATGGACCCTTGAAGTCACACAAGACAGAATGCCCAGCAGTGAAATAAGGAAAAGTAGATTCCCAAACTTTCAAAGTCTGACTGACGGTGCTTTTCAGTTTTGTTCAGTGTTTCCACTGCTTAAAGCAGATAGTTTCAGAATCTGATTAAAAGGAACAAAAAGACCTCAAGGACATTCTAAAGAACATTCAGGTACAGAATCAGAAGGATACTGAATCAGAAGGATCCATCAGTGATAAGTGGGATCTTGTCTATTTCAAGTTTAACATCATTGAATTACTGAATTACATTCATGATACAAGGGTTGGGTACGCCTTTTGATTGCATCCACTTCCGGCTGGGCTCTCTTTCTCATCAAGCTTTATTGCGTATTGTCTCAAGACCCACAAACAGGTGAAAGACCTTACTCACTTACATACTCAAAGACTCAACATTCATCATAAGCAAGCTCTGAGCAACATGTAGTAAATCCATGACGTCACAAATAATAATAATAATACATTTTATTTCACCGCGCCTTTCCAAGCACTCAAGGACACTTTACATTGGACTAGATTGGAAATTACTTGATTTTACGTCGGCCCAGCAGATGCATAAAAGTAATACTTTTAGGACTGCAGGATTCTCCCTGGTTTGAATCCTGAACTTTTTATGTTAATGTTAAAAACTGAAAAACTAAATTTTTAAATTCACGTGCCTCATCAAATCCATAAAGTAATTTGAAACCATTCCAGTTTGGTTCTACATTTAAACATGTGTGATAAAAGAAGGTATTACTCTAAGATCCCTATGTGACAAAGATCTTTAAAAGGCTTGTGCAATGAAATCTACATGTACACGATAGGCTAAGTGCTTTGACTGACAAATCTGTGGACACCCAGTTTGAATATTTGAGTCAGCACTGGAGGTTAATACGGATACCTTATCTGGTATCAGCTTCTAGGAGTTTGTTTCTGATGTTTATATGCTGTAAAAACTCATCATTCACCTCTTAACTTTTAAGCTTCATTGCCTCAGAGTTTATGGAAATGTTTTTAAACATGAGGTGAGTCTACTTGTTTTTCTCCCCCAAAGTTAAGGCTCTTTTAAGCCAATTTCCCTGTGGTAACCATGATGGCAGCGGCATGCTTGTCAACAGGATCACCTACAGACAAGTTACAACGTTCCCTTAGACCACTGGCAGTTTGTGATAATCTACTGCACTCTACCCAACACTTTGAAGTAACAGCTTAGATGTGGTGAGTGGAATATAGCTGGAAAAAAACAACAACAACAACAACAGCGGTAGAGAGGATAGGAGGACGCCTTCAGATCACACTGAAGTTATTTCGATAAGGTGACAGACAGCACTTCTTCTTTCACCAAACGTATGATACATCTGCTGCGAGACAGATAAACTCAACAGCAGTTTGCGTCTACGCTAATTACCACAGGAAATATTGCAACCGTGTACATAAATTAAATCACTGATGGTGGTGGCTGCTTAACATAGTGTCCATCAGAACTAACTAATCCCTGTCATACACTTTCACACACCACTGGCTAAGCCACCAGTAGCAGTTTGGGGTTCAACATTTGGCCTGAGGTCACTCTGGCATATAATCTGCCAGAGCTGATGATTGAAATGCCAACCTTCTGGAGACGACTTTCTCTACCACTGAGCCACAGCTGCCTTAAACATTGGATTTATTTAGGCTAATATTTGCTTGTCTACCAAATCCTGTCCTTTTGACAGTGATCATTTCACTTCACAAAGGAGATCCTCCAGTTCGTTTTACTTTTTAACCTCTGTGCCTCCTCCAGAAAAGAAATCAGTTAAAGAGAATATGATGAATGCCAAGCCATTTTAAATATACCGAGAATGTGATCAATGAAGCTGCGAATAAGATCTCCTCTTGTGCTATGGCTCAGTGCCCACCACAGTCTGATCCCTGCTTTTGCCTTCTTTTGATAATCCAACTACAATAGTATACTTCTTCTACAGATATACAAGTCCATCTGCAAAGGATGGGAGCAAATAGCAAAGACAGTGAAATGTTGCATGGAAACAGCATTTACCAGCCTTCAAGCTCGCTTCAATTCCACAGATAGAGGATGTGTTCTATAGCTCCCGCTCTGACTTAAATGAACTGGCACAAACTGCTACTTCCGAGATATCCGTCTGTTTGGATGAGAACATTTCCTGTGAAACATAGCAGTCTTCCCTTTAACAAAGAATGAAGGTCATAAAAGTGAAAACTCATTCACCACCAACAATTGAAACTGAGAAGGATCAAGGAAATGAACATGATCAACCTCTGAGTCTACTTATGGTTTGGCCATATTCATCATGGATGTCTTTTGTATCTTTTGTGTCTCCATCATTTATTAACAGATTGATTGAGTAGCGTCTTCTCCAAACTAGTGAGCAGCTTCTTTAAGTTGAAACCCTTTAAAGAATGCAAACATCTTATTTTTCAGGGTTAGGGTTAGTCGTTTGTCTTCAGAACAAACCAATGTGTACGGAGCTCAGTGCCACAAACTGTGTATTTTTAAAGACAAAGTCAGTGTGTTTTTTTTGTAAATCTAGGTCTAAAAAGTATACCAAATATTATGAGCCTTATCCTTCAGGTCCAGAATGTGCTTGTCTGCGTACTGTTGATTGGACTGTCACAACATTTATGGCTTCTTTCCAAGTGGAACCAATAATACGTCACGGATAAAAGTGGCATGAGATATGTTATGCTTAGATAGAGGAGGTATGAAAAAGGGAAAAAAGAAATAGGAAGGCAGCAGTGTGTTTTTTTTGCCTAATATTTTTGGTGTTTCAGCAGTAGGGCAACTGTGATTTATCGGTGGAAGTGCTGTGCCAGTTAAAATCTGTTAAGGAGTAGAGGAGTGGGAGGATGAGAGCGGCATGCTAATGAAGCTGCCACTGTTTCTTGCCATGGATGACTCACCCTCAATATGGGGGAGCTAACATCCACCGTGTGGGTAGCGGCACATCTGACTTACAGACACATGCACACACATGCACAGGCACAGGCACACACACACACACACACACACACACACACACACACACACACACGAGACACACTTCTTGACATAGAAACAGATGTGTAGGCAAGTGTCCTGATGGATGTGTTAGCGATTGGTAAAAACATGGAACATAACATGTTTACAGCCAACTAGCATCTTGTCCATGACTCCATGACAGAAGTATGATAGTCTCACACACACACACACAAAGACACACACACACACACACAAACTTCTCAAAGCATTTGTCTCGTGTTTGCGGGTTTTCAAAGGTAAGAAGAACATGTCAGAGTTGTGTAACTCGCTTGGTAATTGGCTTATACAAAACTCATGTGGGACACAATTTCACCCGCTCTCTCTGTCTCACACTGTCTTTCTCTTTCACAAACTCACACACCCCTTGAGATGACAGTTGCCATCTGTAGCGTTATTATTACCTTTTACAACTGCTTGCACGCAGATTTCACAAAGTATACTGACAGAAAAGCTGACGACTTTTGAAGGTGTTATACAGAAAGGAAAAAAAAAAAGAGAATCAAAACGTGCGGCATGCATCAGCTACTATATGTAGCATCAGATCAAGATGTTTTTGGCCTCTATATACAAATCAGTCTTGCATATACGGCAGCAAGGTGTTTTTTTTAATTTCATTTTTTTGATAGATCAAGATATTACAAAACATTTGTCATTGTTATATTTGACTCTTTGGCCACTGTTTCTTGCCACGGCTGACTCACCCTCAACATGGGGAAGCTAACATCCACCGTGTGGGTAGTGACACACACACACACACACACCTCTTGATAGAAAAGAAATAGATGTGTAGGAAGAGAAAGGATGTGTTAGCAATTGGTAAAAACATGGACAACAACATGTTTACAGCCAACTAGCATCATTTTATTAAACAGATAAATAGCCGCTTGAGGCACAAAAGTCGACAGTTTTTCAAGTCCTTGAAATGGCGCTGGAGAGATGCTGTATATTTATCTTTTATTATACTCAACACATTGACAGATGTGACTTTACCTGACCTTAATCATCAGGGTCATAATAATCATAAATACAATTGTTCACCTTGTATGGTTTGGTTGGCACAATAAACAATTTGGTTAGCTTGAGGAAAAAAATATTTCTTTTTAAAGATTTCTGTTTTTGTTTTTTTTGTGTGGACCTTTTAGAGATATTACAATGAAGAGAGTTAGATATCAGGTATGGAGAGAGTGGGGAAAGACATGCAGAAAAGAAGCTCCAGGTTGGATTTGAACCCGGGCCGCCTGCTTGGGTGACCACAGCCTCTGTATATGGGGCGCGCACAGGTTAGGTTTGATTAAGTTTCAGTTTAGATACTTTAGGAAAATTATAAAGACATTTGTGGGTCTAAAAAACTCAACCTTAAGCTTTGGTCTGTATCAAACTTGTTTCTTTTCCATGTTAGAGGCAATCTGTTTAAAAAGAGTGTTCTGAAAAATCCCTTTCTCTGATCCAGACGCTCAATGAACAAATCATGAGAGGGGAAGGCCACAAGAACTATTCGCTCTCACTGATAGATTTGTGTTTTGTTTCTGTGATATTCATTGTGCTTTTGATCCTGTATTTATAAAGTACAGAACCAACAATTTGAAAATACTTTTCTTTTGTATTATTCTTTCAGTCGATTTGACTCTATGAGGGTATAACAGGACATTAATTTAAATACACAAAAGTTATGATCGTGGGGGCAGCGATAAATTTAGACGATACTCCTTCACACAGTCTGGGATTCTGTTGTCCCTCCTGCATAAGAAAGCTGCAGCTGTGTGTAGCTTTTAGCCTGGACTGTCTAACTTTTTTCTTCTTTCTCCAATATTAAAGATTCTTCTCAGTTTGTGAAATAGGCCACATGGCTGCCTGAAGACTTTTTCATTTGTGATTGGTTTTATGACTTGACCCCGCCCAGTTAGTGTCAAAGCAGGCAGAGCCAGATGGGGTCAAATTTATGATTTAGTGAATTCAAATAAAAAGATAACCTGCATATGTTGTAGTCCCGCAGTATCAGAAGCCTCTAAGGCTTTCCACCTTATTATTTGAGCTGTGATGGGCTTGAATGGCTGGATTGGCACACCCCATAATAAGACCATCATTTCACAAAAGGTCTATCACTGCCGTTGCATTACTACTAGAGCTGTAAAATAATTTTTTAATTCACAATGAATTGCTGAATTTCAATAGTAGAACATGATTAATTGCATTATTAATGGAGTGTTTAAATGACATTATTTTGCATTTCATTAGAAGAATGTGAAGTCATTATTAACATTGACGATTCGGGAATCAAATGAATGCAAAAACTTGACCTTTATTATAGTGACTTCCATTTGTTATTGAAATATGTGTTGCACTGCTACACCGGTGTGGTCTGGAACCATGACGCAGAGGCGGGAGAAGTTTCTAAGTGCTTGTACAAAATGACTCACTGATGTCCAAGAGGAATGCAACATTTAGCGGCCCAGGCATGTCATTATTTTCCATCACTGTGGCATCAGGAAGAAGCGTCAAAAGGAGCACAATAGTACAGGATTACTGCCCTTTAAAAAAGCAAACGCCTTGCTGTCAGACTCTAATCCCATGCTGACTGCCCTCACTCTTTTATTTCCTAGTTCTATGGTATGCTTTAGTGGGAAGTTTTGTAGACGGGGCCGCTGTGGCTCAGTTGGTGGAGTTGGTTTTCTCTCAACTGGGAGGTCAGGGGTTTGATCCCCAGCTTCTGCAGCCCGATCTGCCCTTGGGCAAGACACTTAACCTCAAGTTGCTGCTTCATCAACAGTGTATGAATGTGTATGAGTGGGATTAGTTACTTCTGATGGTCACTTTACAGCAACCTCTGCCATCAGAGTGTGAATGCGTAGGTGTGACCTGCAGTGTAAAAAGCGCGCACACACACACACACACACACACACACACACACACACACACACACACACACACACACACACACACACACACACACACACACACACACACTGTATTGAGTATGTTTTTGTGTTTGTATGAATTAACAAGAGGCAGCCATATACACTATGGGGCGGACAGCTAATCAATTATAATGTGAGATATTGTGGATATTCAGGGAGGAGGGGGAAGATTAGTAATTACGTTGTCTAGATAAGTGAGAAAAGATATAATCAGCCTATGAGTCATGGCATTGTCTAATTTCTTCTGTTGATTATATACAGTATTTCAGCTGAAGTCTGCTTTGGTCATCACTGCTCTTTTACATTGAGAAAACATGGAAACAGTTTCCACAGTGTTAAATAATGATCATCACACAAACAGAATAGCAATAGAAAAGTAGTTATAATGAAATATGAATAGAATGTGAATGGAAGTATAATATCAAGTCAGATATTGATTGTCTACATCCAACAAGTGCTTGTTGGATGGTAGAGAAGCATCAGAAGTCCCCTCCACTCACCGTTCGTGGATTTGGGAGAAGCAGAGTCTGTCTCGATAACTTCTTTGTAACTCTGGCTGCCGGTCGTCAGGTGTGTGAATCATCACCGCTTCTGTGTGAAGAAGACTGAACAAGTCGTGTCAACATTGTTTTAAAAGCCTTGTCAGGAATGGTATTTATATTTATTGTACACTCTAACGCTACATTTGATTAATCCACAGATCTCATGGGGGGGTGTATCTGAACAGATCGTGGATCAACAATGCATCACTAATGATGACTATTTGCAATTGTGATCTTTAAAAACATTATTGCTAGCTTGCAGTCCTTAACAAACCTCTGTAAGTAAAAAGCTCTTTGAGGCGTCTGATAAGAACTGAATCTGCTATGAGACAAGTGGTAGTAGGTTGCAGGTTTCAGGAGCCTATTTTGGGGCTTCTGACCCGGCTATTGATCACTACCGCTAAGTCCTGTCAAGGCCATTTATGAAGTCCCTAGTCAGTGATTACAGGGTCAAGTCCCATTTGCTGTCTGGAGCTTTCTATGTCCCAGCTGGAGCTAATAAACGAAGCCTGCTCTCTCACTTCATCTCCTGCCCTTTGAACACAAAGAAATAACCTTCAGAAACTCATTTATTCTCCTCTGAAAATCTACACTCATTTTCTTCAAACATGCACAATCAGGCAGCTGCTGCCTGCTTTACATTTCTCTTCCCACTCCTATTATTCCCAAACTCGCTCTAAATGACTTTCTTTCTTTTGCAGAAGTTTCATTATATACAAATGACAGTGTCCCGAACTAAATCAATTTCACTTGCTAATTTCTCATCCTCTCCCCTTCTCCCTTCGCGCCGCCTCCCCCCCAGCACAACCCGAGCAGTAAATTGAATTGAAGAGAATCCTTTGTTGTTAATATTTGACAATGATATTGCCATTTTAAGGTGTGAAAACTCAAGTGAAGAAATAATGTTCCACTTCTGTACTTCTGAGTAACACTGAGGGTTTGTGGCAGTTCTTCTGGGATTGAAATTCAGATGAGGGAAGTAGGATAAAGAATCCTCCCGAAGAAAAAAAAAAAAAAAAAGCAAAGTTAATACCATTCATGTGGACCAGAATCGAATGCAACTCTCTTCAGCAAACATTATGCACTACAATCCTCTCGAGAAATGAATTGCTTGTATTTTGTGTGTGTGTGTGTGTGTGTGTGTGTGTGTGTGTGTGTGTGTGTGTGTGTGTGTGTGTGTGTGTGTGTGTGTGTGTGTGTGTGTGTGTGTGTGTGTGTGTGTGTGTGTGTGTGTGTGGTGGTGGGGTTCTTTCTCAGATAAGATGTGTTTTTCTGCCAGAGTTATCTTTGACTTGCTGGCGAGCACTTTATCCCCAACACATTTCAAAGGAATATGGTCATTTTTCCTCGAGATTGCAGAGACATTAAAAAGAGGGTTTTTTTGCAGTTCAAGAAACATTTCTGTTGAGCCCTGGAGGATGTGTGGTATCAAGTTGGCTTTTGCTTGCTCTTGATTCACTGCAGACTTAACAGTGTTACCTATCATAACCATCACAGATAAAAGTGTGGGACCACTGCCTCACTGCATTTTTCTCTCAGCTCTTTCCCCAACAGGAAATTGAATGGTTTAGTAGAATGTTTAGTTTTACCGCCCACACTACGGCGACTCTTGTAATTGCTGGACCAAAAAACCCACAAACAACACTTCAAGTTTTAACTGTTCTCCTACAAAACACTGCTTTTGTTTACTCTGTTAACAAAGCTCTAAAACAAACGGCCTCCGAAAGCATTCGAATTAGGCCCCATCCTGCCTCCCGCTCCCATTCTCTTTAATGACACAAACAGCATTTAGGCATGTTAAAAGACTTCTGCTTTTTCCTCACACAGGTGTCAAGTGTAATTTATGAATCGGAGCAGTGCCGCTCCCAGGTTTTTTGACGTTCTCGAAACGAGATCTGTGGGAAATGCACAAATGTGACATAAAAGCAGGAGACAACAAGCTTATGCGAATGTGTGAAATAGAGAAAGACACACCCACGTGGCACCGGTGAGCTCATCCCTCAGTAAAGTCCTTCTTCTGTTACTCTGGAAATGGAGTATAATTTAACTCGGGGGCCATTTCATTGTTCCCTTTAAGCTTCTTAGCTCTAAAATATTCATATTTCAGTCAAGGGAGGAAGAAATCTGTGACGGCAGCAGACAGAGGCGAGAAAGAGAGAGAGAGAGAGAGAGTAGAAAGACGATAGCGAGCGAGAGAGGTAGAGAAACTGACGGAGTGAGAAAAAGAAGCAATGAAATAAATGAAAGGAGGAGGAGGAGGGGGGCAGCGAGAAGAGGGAAGCAGCAAACAGGAAAGCAGGGCTTTAACTGATGTTCTCTTATAAACAACTTTCTCACTGTCTCTCTTTTATTTTCACTCGGAGACATGTGATGGCAGACCTGTCCAACAAGAGACAGAGCTGTTTGTTTTGTCATCCTCCCCGGCTCTGACTGTTGCAGGGGGATACAAGCTCACGCAGACACAAAGTGTAGGAAGAGACATGATCATAATTATAATCTGGATGTCACTGAAAACAATCTTTGCAGATAATTTGTTGTCTCCTGCCACTCTCCAGAAGTCTCATTTTTCCATATACCATATGTGTGCAGCGAAATAAAAAAGAAAGCAGCAACATTTAAAGATCAAAGGATGACATCGATTGATAAATACATATGCATACAGTGTTGAAAATGACATTTCAAGACACAAAGACAAAATGAAAAAAGGAGAAGCACTGTGTGAACGTCTCTAATCGGTCAGGTTACAGCATAACAAGGTGCAGATGTTGAAGGCAGAGAAAAAAACATTTGAGATGATGACATCTTGTCAGACTGAAAAGTGGAATAAACACCAGTGACATTCAAAATCAGGACATTTTTATGACACGTTGGAAAAAAAACCAGATTTGAGCATCCTGTATTAGGTGAGGATAACTTTTGGGGCCGCTGTGGCTCAGAGGTAGACTTGGTCGTCTCTCAACTGAGAGATCAGGGGTTAAATCTCCACCCCTACACGTTCACATCCTGAATTCACTGATGGCAGAGGAAGCCATGTAAAGTGACCGCCAGATTTAACTAACTCCATTCATACACATTCACGCGCCGTGGACGATGCAGCGGCAACAAATTGGGGTTAAGTGTTTTGCCCAAGGACACATCTGGGCGGCCGTGGTTCAGTAGGTAGAGCAGATCGTCTCCTAACATGAAGGTTAACGGTTCGATCCCCTCGCTCCGAATGTGTCATGTGCTTCATCGTAACGATGATGGACACTAGAAGAGTAGAAGCGCTATATAAGCTCTAGTCAATGTTGAAGCAAGTTGTGAAGAATTCCCCCTGAAAGCACATTTTCATTTACAATTCCGACACAAACTTAATAAGCAAATCAGCTCAGAAATAAATGAATAAATAAACAAGTCTGAACATCCAGATTAATAAGATAATCATAAGGAAAAAAAAAACCTGACCTTAACCATATAATGCACACAAGGATTTACTATTTATTCATATTTTTTTCTCTAATTAGTAATTATCCCACTTGTCACGGTGCATGCGCCTGTCCTGGATTGAAGTGAGCGGTGTACGTTCCTGTGTGAGGAGCACATCTTACTCTTGGCACTCAGACAGCAAACGTTAATTGAATGGAGCTTTAGCCCTATGTGATCCAGCTGGAAGACGGTTATATAACCACCTCTAGAGCCAAGTGAGCGCTGACATGATTCAAAACAAACTATAGATAGAGCAATGCATTAGTGAGTCACCAGTTCCTGTTAGAGGTAAATAAAAAGTAAACTTCCACAAAACGCACCACAATGGACCGACAGACACGGCTCTTTGTAACAAAAAAAAACCCGATTATCTTCTTGCTCCTCTCGAGTAGATGTGTGCCAGTGTCTAACAAACATGAATCTGTCTCGCCACTCGAGGTGACAGGAGAGGTTTAACAGCCAGTTTGAAGAGAAAGAGAAGGAGTGACTTGAGGTTATAATAAGGACTTTTATATTCCAGCTGCATTACAAAAAGAAAAATAAGGCCCACTACTGTGAGCACATATCAGCTGTTGTTGTCCGTGAGGGAATAAGCAGCGATAACAAGGAGGATGGAAGATGGTTAACAGGCAGGCAGACAGAGAGAGGGATGGATAGAGTCAGTCAGTGCAGAGATGTGATATGAGGAGAGCAGCGAACGGTGGTGTATGTGGGCTGTACAGTATCTAGGCAGGCTGGTTGGCTGCTCCTGCTGTTGCTTGAAAAGGAAAAAAAAAAAAAAATGGAAAAAAAAACCAAGCTGAATTGATATGCTAATTTGACCGAGAAGGTGTGGGTGGATATGGAGAAGGTTTTAAGCAGTGAGAGGGACAGAGAGCGAGAATGACAAGAAAAGAGAGAGAGAGAGAGAGAAAGGGAGAGTGGGAGTGAGAGATGTGATGGAGAGAGGGGAAAGAATGAAATGAAACAAATGGAGGGAGTGGGAAGAGAGGTGAGCACAGCGCGGCGCTGCACTTTGGAGTGCGAGAGTTTACAGTCAATCATCGAGCAGTTGTCAGTCAGCGGTGCTGTGTTAGAGGCAGCAGCTACAAGGTGGCGGTACAGACTCCACCAACGCCTGTTGACACACTGGCTGGTTTTATACATTTGTTAATCAGCACACACAGTTTGTCTTAAGACACAAAATAGTCGTCAGAATATGACATGGTATTTGATCAATTAGTTACTTGGCTCCTACTGTCATAGTTTACTCAACAAATTCTGTTATGGAATACAATATGGCTCTTACTTAAAGTAACCACTTAGATTGTGGAACACAGAAAGAAGAGATGTCAAAAGTTAAGATAAACACACCAACGCTTCCGCCAGCTGTCTACATCGTATGATTTTTTAAGTGAATCTAAGCGCTTCACAAAATGTCTTCAAGACAATTCATTCCAAAAAAACGTTATTCGTCCCTAGGGGGCAGTTCAAGAATATTTCGGTAAGATTCCACCTGAAATCTTCCTCACTTGCTTGTTCACACATGAACCTCGAAGCAGGTCGAAGACAGAGCTGGGGTAGGAGGGGAATTCTCAGGGGATATATGACATTAAAGATTACACGCAAATGTGGGACGAAGCTGTTTCATATGCGAGCAGAGATCATATGTGTCAGTCGTCCACAGATCATGAGCAGTTTGATCACCAGTCACAGTTCTCATCGGGGTCGATCTTACATATAACTATAGGACCTGCGCGAAATGGGATTTTTTGGGGTTGATATATATATATATATATATATATATATATATATATATTATATTATATTATATTATTTTGGAGAGAAAAGAAAATTAAAATAAAGGCTTCAAATTCATATATATTCATATATATATATATATATATATATATTATATTATATTATATTATATTATTTTGGAGAGAAAAGAAAATTAAAATAAAGGCTTCAAATTCAAATCTTGTTTAAACTATTTGTGTTTGGATTGCTGGGATCGCAGTTGATCGTGTGATTTAAAGTATTTCATACTTTTTCATCAAAGCCGTTTGGTTTCCAGGAACTTCAGACTTAAATTGAGATTTGGTTGAAAAGTCATTTTTAACATGAATCTTTTTTTTTGTCAGATTTATTTTCGGCTTTTTTTGTGCCTTTATTAGAGGTAGGACAGTGGACAGAGAGTGGGGATTGACATGCGGGAAAGTAGCCACGGGCTGGTCGAACCTGGGCTGCCCGCTTTGAGGACTAAAGCCTCCCTATATGGGGACGCACGCACTAACCACTGCGCCCCCATAATATGAATCTTTTGCGTGGTTTGTTAGTGAGTCGTGGAGGATCAGTAGAGGATTTGTGACAGTCAGTCCATCGGGGGGTAGAAGGACATGAGGATAATAAACAGAGATAATTAAGACACACTTTTACGGTGTCACTGTGATGACTGAGAAGAGATTTGCAAAGAAGAAGTATTCTCACTTGGCTACAACATAAAGTGAGTTTTTAATTACGTAGATACAATAAATAGTTCTCTTTATGGAGTGTTTTTGAGCTATTTAGATTTGTTGATGATAAATAGAGCAGCAACGTTCATGCAATTACTCTTTGTTTTTCTGTTATCTGAAGTTAAATATTTTGTCTTTGTTTCGTAATGTAATGTTCTTTAAAAGTCCAATATGTAAGCTATCTACTGAATTACATTATAAAATGACCTTACTGTATCAGGAGTCATTAAGCTTATATTGAAGTGCTGGCTTACTCCTTTAAAGTATTTAGCAGTTTATCTTTGTTTTGACCAGAGAATAGGTGGTTTTACTGCACCCCTCACAACCGTTATGCCCCTCCCCCCTGACGCTCTGTCAGGCAAACGGAAAACCAACGGATGCTGCAGTGATCGAAGTGTTTGAGCGAACTGGTTCAGAACTGATTCTACCTCAGCCTTTTTCTAATAAACTCCACTACCAGCCACGAGGTGAAACCAGGTTAAATAATGTAGATGCTTTTGTTAAATGGAAAGAGGACAGCATGCAAAAAAGTTTAGAGATGCAGAGCTGGCTAAGCACCGAAGCTTCCATGTCCAAGACACATCAAAAACTATATACACTTTGACTGTAGGGAGGAGGGGGTGGGGTTAGTCAGCTCTCACCAATGTTTTGAATTGGACTGTAGTACACATTTTAAACACTAGGTGTCAGAGTTACTTATTGCTCCTTTAAGTGCCAGTGTTTGTATGGAAAGTAGTGAGACTTCAGAAACACTGTCCCATGCATAACTGAGAAATTATTTGTGGACACATAGGAGCTACGCTATTAATAGTAAATAACACAAAACCAAAAGAGTTGGAGCACACTGTTGTATAAACAATATTCATTGTAACTTAGAAGCTAAGAAAACTGTCCTGATTCTGTCCTCACTCAAATAATCTCTTTCCTCCTTTTTCAGAAACAGCCAGGACCAGACGAAACTTTACGGACTGTTGCTATCCAGGAGAGGAGGCTCCATGTCGGCGTCCACAATGGCTGGTGTTTCCTTGAAAAGCCCCAAGTGGTGGTGCTGGAGCTGCTGTCGTCAGGGTCCAGGAGCCGAGCAGACAGCACCTCCAAACAGAGCACCCTGATCAAGGACAGGTTAGTAGAAGAAACATGTGTATATCTCTGTGGTGAAGCTGATGACAGACGTGCTTCTCGAAGGAAGAGAGTATTTTGTGCTGACAGCAGTATTCATTCGTTTAACGAGACAAATAGAGTAACAGAAGCCCTAAGCGGATTGACATTCATACATTTTATTTGACTCCGTTTTACCATGATAACAATTTCATTTGGGTTATTTTTTCAAGTGCTCCACTTATTTATCACAGTGCTTGGGGAAAACAACGCAGGTTTTCTCATGATAACAACTTAATCTCTCAAGATCTCAGAAAAACAAGATTATTCCGAGACGAGGAGATAAATCAATTTTGATTTCAAGAAAAGAATCAGCATGGACCAGTGGGTTGTGAGGAAATGGAGCTTACCTGGATTCAGAAAACAGCTTCTTAAAAATGTAGTGAAACTCTCTTTGTAGTGATGTTACTGCCCCATACTTCATATATGATCTGCATGGAACTCTGTCGGCAGTCAATTGACAAAAGTCAAAGAAAAACATTCAATCTTTTTTTATGGCCTTCCTTATGTGTCCCAACCATAACAGCAGGCTCATAATTTAAACAGTATTCCATGGCATTCAGGCTTCCACACTCATAAAACAGCACTGAAATACATTCGATTGCTTGGAAGAACTTTATGTCCAATCACAGAGATATGGCTCTGGCTGCCTCTGCCCCTGGGTTTTATTGAGACACCATGACTCTGAATGCAAACCTTGTCAAAATGGATCTGGCTGTTATAAGGACACTAGAGTGTGCCGTATACCAGCAGTAAAACATTTGTATTAAATGATTTCAGCAAGTCATAAGCAACAAAGCCAGAGGGATAAGCTTACAAGTCTGCCCACTCTGACCCCAGGTGAGAGTGCAGGAGGAAATTCACTGCACATGACATCGAGATCCATCATCTTATTTAATGTAAAACATAATGTTAACATTGATGAGAAGTTTATACTAACACACACTCTTTTGTAAACTCAATATTTCTATAAATGTAGGACCTCATGATCATGACTGATTCACTAATGGCACTGCTGAGAGGAAAAAAATAAGCTACATTCCATCAGCAACATTGTGTTGTTGTAATCAATAGGCTTTATACTGGAGGTGACACAAATAACCCATTGCACCTGCAGGTATTTATTACCATGTCAATGTTTTGAGTGAATGAACCTTTGACCAGCACAAGTAAACAACTGCCGGCAGTCTCAGTTAATGAGTTGTCAGGATGCATCAGTGAGCCATTTAGCAGAGCTGCTTTGGTTAAATAACCAAGTTTTTTTTTTTTTTTTTGTGTGTGTCTATTTTTGTGACAGTTTGCAAGTGTGTCATGCCTGCAATGTGAACATTTTGCCCCTGCGAGCTACGAAGAGAAGATGTGCAAATCCTGGAACAACAGATCAGCACAACCACCTTTCTCTTGACAGATAAAATGCAAATACTACAAAAGTACTGTACTCCAAAACATCTCAAAAACACCATCATGGAAGAGCTGTGATGGAAGATGTGTTCTTTAATTACTTAAGTTTCAGTATCATTTATAATACATTTAAGGAAGGTATTTCCTTGTATTTTTGAAATAGTTGACATTCTCCTTCCCTTTATGGTAGGGTTATACATTTGTTTTGGAGATTTAAGATTTCTGGAGAAAAAAAAAAGTACCCTGAGCTATAAACTCTGCATCCAACCTGTCAGTGTACTGCAGCTCTGTGGTGCTATTTCAAATTGGGATTTTCCCTATCATTTCCCCAATATTTGGTCCTATATCATGTCCACTGTGAGAGGGCTGTCGGTGCCCAACTGATTAAAGGCATAATGGTGTGCAAACACATGCTGTCAGTTGCCATCAATACGGAAGCCTCTGATTCCTCTGGATGTTTGATTCTATCTGTCCACACCGGTCTGTCAGTGTAAGGTTGTTTATGTAAGCTGTGGCCCTCTCTATGATTAGGGGGATTTTTTTTTTTTAAATGCTTGCTGTCATAATGATGGATAGAACGACTAAGAAAAAGTAATAGGCTGACTGTTGAATGAAGTCGTAAATGCCAAAATGTATGCGGTTAAATTAACAGATGAAGCACAGTGACAAATGAACCCTTTCTTCAGTGTGTCTGTATTTCAATGTATTATGGGTGTAGCTTTAATTGAAACATTAGCGGATTTGGTGATTAATTGGATAATTACATGGGCTTTCTTAAAGGCTTGAAAAAATGGGATAAAAGCTGCAAATGCATAATCAACACAATCACATGCTGAGCCAGTGTATGGGCCAAATATTGCATAACATGTACAACAATTATCATGTAAAATCCAATAGTAGCCAAAAAAATCGTTTTGTGTTTTCTTTGAGACATAAAGTACTTTCTCTAGTGCAATAAGTATGATAATGGTATGTTTATGGTGTTTACCACTTCTTTGGGTCCTCCAAGGGAAATCTGACTGTGTGCCTTGCTCGTGTTATGCCTTGTTCTTCCAGACAGCAGAGAAAAAGTGTCTGAAGTGCTCGCCTGTTCAGATTCTCCAGGGAGTCCATGAAGCGGGGGGGAAAAAAAAAAAAAAGAAAAAGAAAAGAAAAGGCGCTTGGCCCCACCTCATGACACACCAGCACTCCACAGTATGCTCCCGCCTATGGCGTATGCAAACTGTGAATGACGAATACCAAGGGTGCTGTTCCGCTGCTCACACAGGAGGCCTATGCTTGCCAGGGAAAATTTAGCAAGCGGGTGTAAATCCTCCAGCACATTGATATATTTTCCTCAAAATCAAAACATTACACCGTATTTAAAGAAACAAGGGGGACTGCATTTATTGAGGTGGAGCAGTTTTCTTCAGTAATGACTTTAAAGCACATAACTAACATTTAATCTTCATGTGGGTGCCGTCATTGCTTACTTCCCTCCGTCTTTCTCTCCCTCTCTCTTAACACACTCGTCACACCTTCTCTTCCTGAGTGTCTCTTTGCTCTCTCCTCAGCTCATCAACTCTCTCTCAGACGCTCGGTCTTCGAAGCAGCTTGGAGCTCAGGCTGGCCAATCACCATGCTTTGGCAATCGTCTTCCAGCTGGAGTATGTCTTCTCTGCTCCAATTGGCCCTGAGACCATGGTAGGAGAAATGCACAACCAGTTAATATTATACAAGTCCAAACTTGACAGACCTCTCCTCTTTGTCTGAAGCTCTAAAACAGGTCTTTACAATCATAGATGTAAAAAAACCAAAAAAAACATCTGAGTATTTTCAAACCCTTGTGTCCTCTATTTATCCAGCTTCACCTCCTCTTGTCCTTTGAATATCACTTCATCCGTCGCGTGCTTACCCTTGGGAAATAACTGAAGGTATCCTTGGACACAAGTTCTGTGAAAACAAACAAGACTGAACGAGGTGTGAAGAGGAGGCTAGTCATGGAGATTTTCCTGAGCTGGCAGCGCTCTTCTTATCTTTACTTTTAATTAGGAGTGTAAGAATCCATGGATCAGTATCGATCCATGGATTGTTTGAACAAAGATCCAATCTTTGGAAGTTAGGAAGTCAGATCATTGATATACTGTCTGTAGCTACTCTGCCTGATCTCAATCTCAAATCCAACTATCACATTTCCACATCCTTGCCCCTGTTTGGCTCCATCGGACGGCGTGCACTCTGCCTTACTGGATCTTTTTCTGGAACGTGAGTGCAGCCATGAGCAGCTGTACACAGAGCTGTATTTTAACCTGACATTAACACTACTGTATACCAACCTCAGCCCTCTGTCTTTACCTTGTGTTTACTGGACAATTGCAATTCTTCTTGGTGTCTAACGGCCACCTGTGGATCAGTGGAATAGGGTGAAACATGAGATGACTTTTTATTGCTTTACCAGCAGGAGTGTTTGTGTGTGGGCGGGTGTGCACAATACTTATGTGTATGTGCAAGAGATAAACAAAAACAAATCCTCACAGGTACTAGAGGTCAATAACTCAATAGGGAATATCTTAAGTTCTCAGGTGTCTCAGCTTTTTTTGTTGGTTGTTGCTTGTGGTATCCCAACTTTTTCAAATAAGGTCAACTTGTGTTGGCACTGAGCTCAAGTGAGAGAAAAAAATTGCCTCACTGATGGTTGGGATCATTGAGATTATATTTACAGCCTGTGGAAATAGCTTACATTGTGCCTTAGAAAAACAAACGGTGTCCGTCTGTTACATTTTACCACACAGGGACAGGTACTCAGACTTCCTGGGAAGGAAAGGGAATGTAACACTGTAAGAGATTTATGAACAGATGTTGTGACTTGTTGTGATGCAAAGTGTGAAACATTGAGATGCCAATGCGAGTTTAACACTTACTGTGAGAGTGAGTCAAATAGGATTTTAGTTAGTAGTATAATATTTGTATTGCTATCATGATCCTGTTAACTCCTACATGTCCACTTAAGACTCAAGTCAAACTAGAGCCTTGTTTAACAAGCGGCAATAACTAGGGATGTCCTGAAACAACCGATCCGATATCAGCACGAATCATATAGACTTTTATGACTTATTTTGTAGTATGGCATGTTAGAAAAGGCTTGATCAAGTGATGTTACTCAAACAGAGAGCAGTCAGCAACAGTAGGTATGAGGAAAAACTGACCCATTTATTAAACAATTGATTCCATCAATTTTAACCTTTAACATAGTATCTACAGTATTCTACAATTGAATAAAAAAAAAAATAGAAGACCCTGAAAAATAACCTAAACAAATCCAAGACAAATAAATTATACTTTAAAAGTCTGTTAAATGTTCTTCTTATATCGGAGATTTTAGATGCAGTCCAATAAAATCCCATATTAATTTTCTGGCTGATATCGGACCGATATCCTATATGTGATCAGAACACCCCTAGTAACAGGTATGCTGGCCAATGAGTTGCAATAACTTTCAGAACAGAGACACATGTTGATGTCTATAAATACTAACATTGAGGAACACAGAACACACTCTCTCTGTATGTTTAATCAGTCGAGGGAATTTATGTTCACAGCACAATACATGATTTCTCTAGGTAGTTTTTAATGGGCAGATCTCTGCTTTAGTTGACAGTGACACTGACCATGTCAGTCACAATGTGTTAGATTAACATGTATTTTGCATCAGATACATTTAATTTTCTGGAGGCTGATAACTCGAGACATTTTCACTCTGTTTTTTGTGATAGCATAAATGGATTTTGGAGGACTGTCAAATGTTTTGCAACATAACTACTCTGATTTTTAACATATAAATATCACATTTGAACACATCATATCTGCAGCTTCTGTCCATAAAACTCGTCAAACACACCAACGTCGTTGCCATCATGTCCCTCTATGTCTTTGTGAAAAGCATTGACCAGTCACTGGCACCTGTTACAGGCCGACAGTCAACACAGCTTCAGGGAAGTCATTTCTAAATTGGAGCCGTGCCACTTAACAACCCTGCGTGGCATAGAAAACCTCTGAAAGACTGGGGTAATAATGTGTGTGGGTGAGCATTCAACACTTAATGCATGCTGAGGCCTGGCTATCATCGTGTGTCTATGTGTTGTTCTTTATACAAGCAGGGGTCAACAGATCACTATTTAAAAGCAGGAGGAGAAAAAAAAAAACATCCACTGGAGCACTGTGGAATTTGCATTTTTATTTTAATCAACCCATTTGTACCTTTAAAAACACGTTACAGCGACTCCATCTGTTGTAAATGGACAGCTTCTAATTAGTATTTTTTAAACCAGAGAGGACAACGATTGTTCCATGGACTCAACACTGACGTGAAGTAGCTCACTAGCTTCCATGTCTTTGCTAGTTCAATTTGTGCAACAAATATCTGAACATTTTAAACCATATTTTTTTATGAGGAGAAATGGTTAAAAACCCCAAAAAGGAACAGGATCACACTCTGTGTTGTCTAAAAAACAAATCAGAACTCCAGACATACTGAAACATAGCTGTTTCAGCAGCTGCCTTTAGTGATGGAAAAAAGGAGATGATTGTCATCGTGTTGAAGGAAGTCAAAAGTAGTAAATTCACTTGAGTTGGTACGATAAATGTCACTTATACTGTTGGCACACTCAGCTCCTCTAAATCAGGCCTTAAAACTATATTATTCTCTCAGACGTTCTATTAGAAATATACTTTCTGCCTTACTTAACAAATTCTTCCTTTCGGAAAAGTATTTAATAGTTGTTACTTTATCGAATACTTTTAAATTCTTTTCTGTGTTTTTATGATGTACAGTCTTCTTTTGCTCTGTTTTCTTAATTTCTGTTGCATTTTTTCCCTTAAGCTTTGTTTTAATGTATTTCTGTGTCTATGTCTGTAAAGCACTGTGGATTGCCTTGTGTCTGAACAGCGCTATATAAATAAACTTGCCTTATAGGGTTTTTACACTTGCAGAAAAATCTTGAAAAACTCCAAATATTTGCCCGAGGAGCTGAATGTGTGACATTCATTCTTTGGTCCAACTTCACCCTGTGTCTCCTGACAGACCCCTAGAATTCATCTTGAGCCACTGGGAAGGGGGGACCTTGATACACTGTGGCTGCTGTAGGATGTCTATATTTTGTTGATATTGTGATTCTGTTGAACTAAACGTAGCATTGACACAAAGGCAAACAATATCATTGTAACATTGTTTAGTGAAATGTGTTACTTTGTTGGCTATGTTCGCATCACGTCTTACACCAGGAGACTCACCCGCCAGGTCAGGAGAAAATCCAGAGCAGTCCTTCTGAAGTGAAAGCAGCTTTATTGACAGCCTACAGAAAATAAATCACTGAATTTAAAGATAGCAAACATCCTTTTTTACATTTTGTGTGACATGATTATATGTAAGTCCTTCCATAATGAGTCCAAAATATCAGCTTTGCAAACAGCGCATATCTTCATTTCTGGCACAGATTGCATTGCCATTTATTGCCAACATTCACGCTTGGAATGAGCTAAACTTCTTTTACATTTAATGAAAAAAGTTCATTCAAAGAGATCATCTCAAAAAAAGCTTATAACAACTTTTGTTTGGAGATCTCCTTCCACACTACTCCACCACCTTCACCTGTTCTGACATGAATGTTTGATGAAGTGAGAGATGTTTAGCGGTTGGAGAGTCATTTCTGTAGTGGGAGTGCAGTGTCTGTGTGTGTGTGTGTGTGTGTGTGTGTGTGTTTACTTATCGATGTACGAATTAAAGAGTTAATCTGGAGCCAGATCTGTTTGAAGGTTTTTAACTGATAAGATTTGGACACGTATTTTCTTCTTAAGACAGCAGTAAGCCGCGACACATTTCACCTAACTTTCCGCTGCACCTTGCAAAAAGCTCTGATTTTATCAGATGTCTGCTAAAACAGAGTGCTCTGTATGCTCTATGAGGGGACAATTTGCATGTCCCTCACAGCTTGATGTGAAGAGATGTGAAGCTTTTGATGTGTTAAGGCTGTTTAGAGCAAGGTGAGTGTTCAGAGCAAGCAGCTGTCCACTGTCAATGGCACTTAATGGTACTTGTGAACCACAGATGTGAAGGTTTCAGGCTGATTGCAGCTCTTTTAAGGCCCTTGGGCAACTTACTGAAATCGGCAAAAAAAAAAAAAATCTATCTGGTTGCTTTGAATAGGATATGGATTTAGGGCAGGCTGATTTCATTTGTAGTCCCAGAAATGCACCAGAGGCCTGTCCTTTGACCTGGGCTTAGTCCCAGAGGGAATTCAGTCCAATAACAAAACAAGTCTCTGCTGTGATCATTGCTATCGATTGCCGTGTCTCTATATCCTTACCTTGTGTTGTTCTGCTGTATTCTTATATGAGGAAATGAGGTAGTGAAAAGAAGATAACACTATTGATTCTAATGCAGGACATTAGTTATTATTGCAGCAGTGGGAAAAAGATAAAGACAGAATATTTTCAGCTGAGTAAAGGAAAACGCAGAAACGACTTCATCCCAATTCTTCATGACAATCATGTGTTACGATATAACAAATAGAAAGCAAATTGAATGAAATGAGGTATAAATAAAGATGGTATATGTCTCCAATATGCAATAGCGTGGTTTGCAGAACAAAAGAAAATATGCATTTATGTCTGTCTGTAGTTATGCAGTTTAAAAATGTATAGTGTATTTCAATGACATAGTGGAATATGCTTCAATGGATAGATTATCTGTTGGATTGACTTTCTATCTGGTGACGGCACTAAGCAAGTCTGTCCAGGTCTTCGTCTTCACAGTCAAGTTTTCCAGCTCTTGAGAATTTCCAAAGCTTTCCCAAGCAACGAGATATACAGTAATACATTCAGCAAGATGTTAATGTACCTCATGTTCCTGCAGTGCTTGAATGGAAGGGGGACAGGGAGGAAGGCATGAAGGGGCTTTTTTGTGATGTCTTCCCCTTGGATCTTCAAAAATCTGTTTTTTCAAAGTCATATCCCAAGTCCAGGTCAACCGTTTTGTTTTCCACATCTGAAAACACCCTGAGAAGAGCAGTTTCCTGGCCTTGATTGTTTCCAGGGGTTTCTTTTAGGACAACTTTAAGTCCTTTTCACCAATGGCTGCTTTCTTCAAAGCACGATGATTTCATTTACTGATGATGTCCACCACAGGGGTCTTCGGTTGTTGTAATGACAGGTAATGGTCACCCCGTGGCTATAAGTCTAAGAAAGCAATTCCATATAATGTATAGGTTTTTCCAGCCTATACATCTGACTTGCTGTTTTATGCTCTGGCCTAAGGGATACATTTCACTATTACTGCTGACTACGCAAGCTTTCCATGTCTGACTATGGATTTGCCAATAACCTTGTGCTCATTCTTGATTTTCCCTCACCGATCCAACTCACCACCATCAAGTTTTTTATGTTATCTGTGATACACAATGAAGCGAATTAACAAAACGAAAAATCAGAATCACTCTGCTTTAAACAATACAATCTCTAGGAACCAGCCAACGGCCAGCTTTTGGGGGGTTCCTCTGTAGCCAGTGGTTAGCTCTAAAAGACTTCTGGCCGTCACGTTAATTTCTCTGTGTTGCTATTGTTTGCAGTCTGTCTCACAACTTTAGAAACAAGGCGGTAGGTGGAGTTGGAAAACAACACATAAAAGGGGGTTACTATTATTGTTTAAAGCTAAACCATCAATACACGACTCTTGGTGGGTTCCTGGATTGCAGTACAGCGGATTGCTCTTGTACCATACATCCCTTCCCCATGGAAGCACTAACAGACGATGCTACTCGGACTGCTCAAGGTAAAACACTTCCTGTTTAGCAACTCTAAACAAAATCCGTCAACAGAGAAAAACAAAACACCAATCAGTTTTAGATCAGGCATGCTGCTCCTCCCCGTCACCTCTTTGGGGTTTCTTCTTCATATACTACATGGACAATGAATTCCTCTAAAAGAAGAAAAAACGTGGCAAAAAATGATGCCATAGCTAACACGTTGTGCACTCCACCCAGGCTCCCTGTATCTTTTCTGGTGTGAGCTCAGATAAGACTTTTTGATGTGCTTCAGCCAAGAGAGCAAGCTTCCCTCTCAGATCTGGCTCCAAGGAGGACGCTTTGCTTTCCTTATTCCAGGAGAGATGCTGCTTTTCTTTTTAGCCAATTCACCTAGAAGGGATATTAAAATATAGACATTAAAAGATTGATTAAATGGGAATCATTTACAGGTAGAACACTTGGAATTTTAGGGTATGAGCGTGGCTGTGTACAGAGGTAGTTAAGAGTGAAGAAAAATCAATACCATCACATGAATTTTTATTTAAGTGTTAAAAGGCATTTGATTTAATTTGAGAGCAAAGTTAAGGAAGTTAAAGCACTGAGAGTAACTGTGTGATGAATTCTACTCAACATTTAGTATACGTATAAAACAGATAATATATTTTTCAAATAAAACGTGGGATGTAGCACACAACGACATGACACAGGTTGTGAAATAGAATGTATTCTACAGAATAACTTTCGAGGAGTCAGCAATACAAACGGCTCTATTATGCAGTTCAATGGCAGTTACAACAAAGGCTGACATGTCTTATTGTATGTGTGTAGAGTGACAAACATGCCAGGATTCTGTCTTTGTGACTGCCTCATAATGGGGTACTGAAGCTGTTTTCTGTTGTTTCCAATGTTGCTCTGCTTTCGTCATCGTCACTAGATGGTGCTGTGTAGTGCATCTTGAAGGAGTGTGCTCTGCCATAAGGCTGTGCCTAAATGGAAGGAAGACAGAAGCATCCAATGTTGCTGTTCGTCTTTCCTCTGATTAAATAGAATAATGTTTTTTGATGTATTTTTGAAGGGTGCTAAGGTGGGCGAATTGAGTAAAACATTTTGTTGAAATCTTTTTTTCTCCTAAAACAGAACTGCTGCAATTCAGAGGCAATCGCTTTGAGACTGCATGTCTCATCCTTGTCGTGTAGAGAAAAAAGCCAGTGTCTGTCACTGCATGAACGAGAATGGCCTCCTTTTACATAATTCAAATCAATGCCTTTTGGTTATGAAGAAAGAAAATCATACTGTGGCGTCATTTGTTCTCTTTGGTATTTTTTGATTCCGGTTATGATTGGGTTGCTCTTTTTGTCTTGTCTCTCCGTGTAACATTCTGGGTCTCTCTTTGAGCAGCTTCTTTCATGCTAGCAGCAGTCAGAGGGATGGAGATAACAATTTAAATTAAAGAGGCAGAGGAGACGAGAGGAACTGTGAATTTGTCTTATATGCCGTTCTCAGAGGGTGTGTGGGGTCACTTCACTTCAAATGTTCAACTTTTCCTCAATCCAATACATTATGTCCACTTCCTGTTTGTCTCACTTTCATTTACAGAGGTATTTTACTTTACTTTCTCAAGGAAGAAGAAACCCAATGAAGCTGTAGATAACAACACAGATTTGATGAAGCATGTTAGAGAAATGCAGTGAGTCTTCTTTGCTTTGCTCAGTGATTTTGACACCCTGAAGTGTTGAGACAATGACAGACTTAACCATACAGTATGAAACTTTTGTCTCTTCCTGTGACTGGCAGTTTATACACAAACACTGAAGACATATGCTCATTACGTACGCCTACAGGTTCAGAAATAGATGCAAAAAGGAAGCGATATCACCACCGTTTGATAAAAAACAAAAGTGATATTTAAGAAGAGTCAAATTTGAATGCTTTTGATCCCTCTCACAATATTTCCCCTCTCCACCATTATCCCATTTGCTTAGTCCTACCTCATGGCTAGAGTCCCTGCATTCCCAGCAAATTACTGCAATTACTGCAACTGCTTTTTCATTTACAATACTAATGTTGTGAATTGAAACCTGCATTATAATTAGGTGCAATATCATAGTTTGACTTACACAATGTTGTATACAGAAATAGTTTAGATTATCCTGTAGTGTGCAGTAATAAATGCTGCTTGGTAAATCACCATGCTATGTAGGGCATGACTGATGTTTTTTTTTATTTTTTTGGCTGATATCGACATTCGGGAGAGAAAAATCTGAAACTGATAAATATATATATTTTTCTTAGATCTATGTCTGATCTGTTGAAATAGATAATTAAAGATACGCATTTTTTTTTGAGTTGATCCCTCAATTTCAGTTATCAAACACTCGCAGTATCTGCGATAAAATTAGCCCCTGATAGTCATTTAATATGCTAATATCGGCCGATGCATGGTCATGCATGCAGCCATGGCATAAATCAAACAACTATTGATCAAGAGAAAGCATTTTAAACAGATGTGTAAAAGGTAGAGGTGCAGCGCAAAGTTAAAACTGTTCAAATGACAGACCTTCTAGCAAGTTGGACATACTAATAAAATGTAATTAAAGTTGGGTGTGATGGTCGTGATGTTTCCTCATTGAGAATTAATGATGTTTCCTCGGTCCATCAGTACCTGTGTTTATCATTTAGGTCATTTTACCATAGATTTTAGATTGAGGGGAGGGGGAGGGAGTTGTGTTGTTGCTGTTTGATTTATTATGACGTAAAAACTCTTTGTGATACATCATTGTATGAAAAGTGCTATACAAATAAAGTTGGATTGACTGATTGTGAAATAAACCAGTGACCTGGGGACGAGTGGACTCAAGACACATGCTTGAAAGAAAGAGCACTAATAATCGTACAAAAAAAAAATAAACAGGAGTAGGATGAGACGGGAGTTATTGTACTGGAATTGGGATTGGATGGGATCTTTGTTTTAAATTCTGGCCCGGGAATGGGATTATTTTTTGGGTGTGGAATAGGTGTGAAAAACCACTCCCATGTCAGCCTTTATTATCCAACCATTAAGTGACCAGATTGATGTTTGAACACGTCATGATTATACTCATATCATAAACTGATCTGCTGAAGAGTACGTCATTTATAGAGATGCATAAATCCACTTTTTTTCAGTTCTAATGCATATGTACCGATACCGAAACTGATTCCGACTGAAGCGTAAGAGTTGTAAGTTGATCATGTAGAAGGAGCTGTTCCATGTTGTCTGAACGTCGTCATGGAGACGATTTGTGGGCACTTCTTACAATTGAGTCTGAACATCTCCAAAGTGAGACTGTACAAGCTTAGAATGTTAACAGTGCCCAACCAGCTTTCTTTTAATCCGTGACGTGGATGGGAAATGTAAATTACGTTTATATTGAACCTGATTCCAATATAAGATTGGATCCATCTCATCTGTATTCATTTACCACCTATGTTGATACTCGATCACTGTGAGGTGCATTTGTGAACAGGCAAGTCAGAAAGGTTTCAAGGGCAGCCTGTCCCAACATTTTCTCCAAATGTTCAGAGGTGCATGTGTGAAAAAGGCTTTGGAGTTGGATGGAAGTGTTCGGTGAGATTGGACAGTAAAACACAAAACTATTTAAACAGCATGACCATGCAGGATCACTGCTCCTTTTAGTGCGTACCATCAGTCATTTGCTTCTGTAGGAACCCTCCATGCATCAGTTTCAGTCTGATGCTGGGTGGGATTACTCCTTGCACATGATTTATTTCAATAATATTCAAGGCCTCATTTCTTGTTCTTTTCATTTGATCCTGCATTGTAGGAAGTGCAGTTAGGTAATTCACTCTCTGCCTTTTTGATGTTTGATCATGATGAAGACTGCCAGTGACAGTTTGCAGATACATCTAATGAGTTAATGACGATGATACAGGTGCTGTAAATAGACACAGCTGTGTACAATGATTATTTGTAATTACAGCTGCTCTGGTATTGTTGAAAAATGTCTCTAGTGTGACACAGTTGTAGAAATGGTGCTAATTCCTCCACTATTCTTTTCTCCAAAAGAGTCGGAGCATGGCAGAAGTACTGACATGCAAACAAGTGATTAAGAGCCTCTTTGTTACCATTAAAAGGCGTACGGTTGAGTGGAAACAGGCTTGTGAATGTGTGTAGAGTTCCATAATGGAGAACCATCAAACAGAACCATGCATGTTCAAGGCTTTTTTTTTTTTTTTCTACACTTCATAAGACTGTATGTCTCTGTGTTTGAACAGAGTGGGATTTCTGGCACCACTTCATCTACTTTCAAGGTGAGCTCACTTCCAACAAATGATATACAGTACATCTGAATACATATCTGTCATTGGGTCACCTACACATAAATGACTGGGTAGATGGTCATATGGCTTCAGGCCATTGGAATCTGAAAAGTGTGAATAAAAGCAGAGGCAAGGGGAATGCTCAATAACAGACATCCGGAACACAATATTCAGGTCTATAAACCCCAGCAGAGTGCATCCAAGGTCTAAGATCTTTGTAATCTGTCAAATGACGACCTCATGATGGCCACAAGCCGGAACAGAGCGCCCTTGTTACATTGGGAGATTTAAAAAGGTCTATTGGGTCTGTGTAATGCAAATGTCACTGTGTGATCTAACAACATAGAGAAGTTATTCCAAATCTGAGCTGGCATCAGAAGTAGAGGTAGTTACAGAGGAAGTAACAGATAAATGATTGTAAACTTTGATAAAACACATTGTGCCTCTTGTGCTTTTGAAACACAATGTGCAAAGCAATGTCAGTATCACTCACTAGGATGTCACTATTATGTTGTTTCTCAAAATCACATAACAGTAAAAAGGTGTAGCGATGTTCTAACTTTGAACAGCACTGCGGCAGATTGTTAGGGTTGCTCTGCATGGCTTGCTGCAGTTTTGACCTTCTCCTTTTCTGTGTCAAGTTTGGCCCTGAACCTAAAGGGCTCTCAGCTCTAGTTTACTTATTTTATTCTAATTAACTTATTACATAAACCTCAAGTCCTTGCCAAGATATTTTAATACCAGGGACCACTGTTGGACTTTCGGAACCTTTCATGACAAGGTTAAAAATGACATTTCCTTCTGATAAACAAACCTGACAAAGTAAAAGGAGAAAACGGGTTTCATTAGTTATCTTACCCTACGATTTTCCAAAATAACCTCGAGAACAGCGTGACCAAAAATCTATAGCGATAAGATCATCATCGAAAAAGCTCAGTTTCTTTACACGCTTATCTTTTTGAAGTATCCATCATGGTGCGTGATGAATTCAGTTATCATGTCAGCAGTGTAACTGTATGCCTTCTCTACTACATGATTTACTCACTGCGAGTACGCTTGGGTCACTAAGAGCTGATGCCAAGCGACGACAGTTTCTGTAATTATGGTCTGTCAGCACCAATTTATCCTACTCGTAACTTCATCTGAGACTCTTAGCCTGCTCCTCCTCGCCGACGCTTCCTCCCCGCGACCGACGTTAGCTCTGCGCTGCTCAACAATCAAGCCATGTAATACAGTTGCATACGGCCTAATGCAATATGATGGGACTTATTGTGGTCTGCCTTCTTCGGCTGACAAGCACTAGCTCATCGCTAATGGAGGGGCTGATCTAGAGAGGGAAGCGGCAGGAGGGCGCTGCTGACTCGTTCGACTTTGTCCTTTTGCCAGGAAACAATTTGTTGGGAGGTGTGACAGCTGCAGTCATCCGAATCACTGACACATGGGATGAGCGCCTGCTCGTGGGTCAGAGCTTCAAAAAGACTGAAGCATAACGGATAGATGAACAGACAGAGGGAAGGGATGAGACATGTAGAGATGTGACGCTTGATTTCATCTCCTTGCTAACCGCCGTTACACCTCTGAGCGACTGTCGGGAGCAAATCACATCCTCGGAACAGTAATTGGAGACTCTCTTGAGCTGATATACAGCAAACTTGTGCAGCTGGGAGAAAGATGTTGACAGTTGTGATATGAGTCGTACAGAAATGGGTCCTTTTATTTGAGTAACTGAGCCAGCAAACAACCAGTAATGAATGTGTCAACCACATCATATGTTCAGGTTGTGTTGCCTCTGACCCTCACCGGGCTTGGAGAGTGGCACAGTCGATTACCGAGCGTCCTAGAAAGTGTTGCCATTAACGCGTGCCCTTTAAACATACTCAGTGTTTTGCCCTTTACTGCGCTCTCATCTCGATATATTCAGACAGTCACACAGGAAGGAATTTGACAGAATGCCTATTTCACATGCTACGTAAAGCAACATCACAGCTTAAAGAAGAAACAGTCATCAGTATGCTAAAGATGCGTGATGTGTGAGGTCACCTTCAAAGCACAGTGGACAGCATTGACGAGTGTTGTGTTATTTTCTGTCGGCAGTTGGATCTAAAACTGGAACAAACAAACATCTGTTGGCTGTCAGAGCTGTCATAGAGAACGATTTCCAAATAATTGAAACTGATTAGTGAATCCCAAACTGCCGGAGACTTTGCATTTTCCAGAATTTTGACTGGACAGAAAATTGACAGCGCTGCACGTCTCCTGTTATTTAATTGGAAAAAGTGTTCTATCCAACTTGGACTTTTTTCAAAGATTTATTTTTGGGCTTTTGTGACTTTATTTAGTGGATAGGATTGTGTATGTAATAGAAAGTCGTCACACTTTAGGTAGTGTATTCCAGACCACACTAACCGAGACCAGAGTGCTCCGGAGACGTTTAGGGATCGAGACCGAGACGAGACCGAGACCATAAATATTAATGAGATTTTTATCATCTTGTGTGCAGCAGGCGTGCCACTCACAATAACAATAACATCCGAATATATCCATTCTGTGATATTTGATGAATTACAATATTTATAAAATGAATGATACGTCATGATATCTGTTTAATCCAAGAATACAAAATGCCCATTATAATATAAATACTGTATTTATTTACTGCAGTTTGGTGTCATTTTCTCCTCTTATCATGCTAAATTGTTCTGCTTCTTTGTATTGCTGTTTAACACTGTCTCGCTGTCTTCTTTGTCTTTGTCATGAATGCCATCGCAAGAAGGGATGAAGTAGTGACACAGAGAGTCAAACTGGCAGGAAAATGAGAGCACCATTTTCTTTTTTGAATACAAATTTCAATATGCTGCCTCAGCGATACCACAAAATGTGTATCCATCCCGGAACAGATACATTAACAATGATACAACAGCTAGGAAAAAGGACAACCAAAGAAATAAACAATATTTACCAATAAATAAATTCCAATTCAAAATAGTTGAGGAGCCAGAAACAGAGCTGCAGCTGTAACACATGTTCTGTGTACATTGAGTAAAACACAATCACATAGAGTTGAACATGTTAGTGTTATATGTAAGTAGGTTCCATCTATCTTTCTACATAACTTCTGGTAGATATGATAATATGATTTCATGGAAGAAGAGGTAGGAGGGACTTGTGGGTTCGGTATGATATTATAGTTACATAACACTATTGATATTTAGTCCCATATCTTCATAACAAGTGAGATCTCAGTCTGAGATCAATAAAAATGTTCTCATCCATCACCTTATTAATCACTGTAGAAGGTGTCAGTCTGCTGCGGTCTACCATGCTCTTGATTCCATATGAATGCAGCCTGAGTTTGGGCTACTGGGTGATCTGATTCTTGTTCAAATAACTGAGTTCAATGGATTTAAAACAGTGTAGTAAAAAGAGCAGAATACAGTAATGAAATTGTTTAATCTCGACTATCTATGTTTTCATAATCGTCAAAAGCCAAGTTATTCTTGAAAATAAAAAAGTGATTAAAGTCCCGCCCCTTGCCAGTGAAAGGCCTTCGTTGACCGTGATTGGAATCAGTGCTTGTGGACACAGAATAGTTAAGACTCAAAGCAGTGAGCACAGTTAGTACACACTCCACTCCTGGATGTTTGTGAAATGTGCTGCGGTCTCATTGTTGACTCTTAACCGGCAGCTTAGTAACTGTGAGCTACAATCACACGAGCATGCATTTTGTTGGTGTTAGATAAGCTTTCCATTAGTGGAGGGATATGTAACAAATACCACACTCTTAATTATCTATTTATTCCTTGCTCTGTCTCAGATGTCATTGCCAGGGGAAGAGAAATAAACAGTGTGGAGCTGAAAGCAGTGACATGGCTAGCGGCTGGGTTTATTAAAGGTGTTGGTGTACAGCTTCTCCTCTGTGCCACTGAGACTCTTGTTTGGATTTTAATTGGCTCACCGACAGGTACATGCTGTATAGATTGTGTGTTTTTCCTGTGACTTCCCTTAAGTGCCTGTGTGTTGTTGTGTGCCGTTTGTGGCTGTTTGTGTGTGCACTTCCAATGTTATGGCAGGCTCCTGCAGGCTTTAATGATGTTTGCTGAATGAAAAGCGTCTCGTGATGCTCTCCCTAATCACATACTCATTAAAATGGCCTCTTTTGAAAAAAACAAAAAACAAAACACTGAACCCATAACCACCTCCCCGAGTCTTTGTTTCCTTGACTACTTCCTTTCCATGTCATGCTACGTTCCCCCTCTGGTGTAGAACCCATCCTGAAAGAAATCGGTCTCAGTTTTGTTTGGTTTTGATCTGAAATGTCATACAAATGTTAATTAAATGTTAATCAAACATCTTAAGCATAGTAATGTCATTGGGATTTTGATGTGATATATTTCGCTGATTTGTGGCCTATTGTGGAGGTCATTCCTCCCTCGAGGTCTGCTTTCCTTTCTCACAACGAGAGGAGAAGTTTAGGACATGGCATGGGAGGCTATGTGCCGCAGTGACATTATTTCACCCGCCTAATTAAAATGAATGTCATCCCTCCCCCCTCTGAGAAGTGCATCAATCTCCCCCCTGCGACAGGCCCACAGTGAGTCTTACCCTGTCAGTGCCTGCCAGCAGTGCTATCCTTCTCCAGACGGATGCGTGGCCCTGGCAGCCACGGATTCAGTGGAGATGATGTTTGCACATCTAATGGTTGCCATGTGGATGGCCACCTCAGACCGAGGCCCAGCTTCTTATTAAGAAGAGTTTCAGCCCAGACTTGAATGATTTAATGCAGCAGTTGTATGAAGAGGCATTTCAGAGACATTTAAAGCAGTAAAACAAATATTTCTAGCTGTCAACAGTTTGTAATGTACTTACAAAATCCATTATTTTTTTAAAGTAAAGTAAAAAACGGAGCTCTGTGGCTCCATCATATCAGTAATGCCTTACCGTTAGAGACCGAACAGCGGCTTTCAACTTAAACATTGTGTATTTGTTCTCCTGATGGTGCCTCAAGTCATTACAGCTTTGTCATTTGCCTGTTGGTAACGCAGCAGTCCTTTCTGCCCTCCAGCATCCACTCCATCCAAGGAAAATTGTGTAATTTAAAAGGTTTCATTTCAAATCACGAAGCAATATACCTGAACATTAGGTTTGGACCTTTAATATCCCATTTGTGTATTCTTTTATATATTTATTCAGAAGAACCTGCACTTACTTTCCCACAGACTCTCATCTTTCATCTTATTTTCTACTTCTCGCATATCTGCAAAATATCAAGTCAGACTCCCTGTTGAGATATGATTCATGACTGCAGTGTTCAAAACTCTGGGCTTTGATGTTTGACGAAACAAACGAGTGACGCGTCAAAGATAACAAATAACTATCAGGCCATTTTCATCTGTGCTTATTGATTACATCGCTGCTCTCTGTGAAAGCTGACTATATGATTTGGAGATTGCTGACTGATATTTGAACGTAGCAGCCAGATGTTTGAACAATTCAGGGCCCAGATTAAGGACGGTCATTTTTGGAAGCTGTACGCATTATTTTACCAGATAATGCGAGATTATACGACGCCTTAAATCTTTACATCATTTATGGAAAAATAATCATAAGCCCTGAATGAAAAAAAAAATCCTCCTGAAGTGACTAAACCTTATCTTTCACCTAATTAGACTCCAACTGTCTTCATCATTTTGAAACCATAACGCTGCATCTTTGGAATTACTTATAATCACTTCAGCGATCTTAAAAGAGTTGAGAATGATTGGATCTTTTAGTTTTTTCGTTACGTAACATAGGTTGGGATAAACTGCAAAACCAATCTTGGGAGAAGAGTAAAATGAGGAGTTTATTGGCACCCCAGCCCATTAAACTGCTCAAAACCAATGCTTATTAAATGCTGTTTGCTGAGATCTATACCATCTGAGGGGAGATTTTGGGATATGTCGCTGTTTATGGCCACTTTCTAGAGTCCCTAGATCACCAATTACAGTTAATCCCCCTGCCGTCCTTTGCTGTGAACCTTCATTTGGCCAATCCGCTCTCACAAAGGGATTTATTGTGATGAGTTTTTCTCTGACATAGAACAGAGTTTCAGATATTTAGAAACACCCTGAACAAGCACCTCCTCAATTACCTTAGTTATCATGGGGAAGAGTTCCATCCAATCCTGCATATGATTGTGAACCTTGAGCTGCAGCAATAACATCAGTGTTGTTGTTTTATCATTTCTAGCATACCTAGTAATAAGTATATAATATACAGTATAATAATAATAAGCACTTCTAGTAGGAAGTACGAGGGCCCTTTATCGTTCATATATGCTTTACATTCTGTGTGTTCTCTGTGACAGTAACAAACAAAGACACTGAAGCTCAGAAAGACCTGGAAGCAACTATCAAAGAAGCTCCCCAAAGTTCAACACATCTGATGCTCGCTGTTGCAGCAATTTATAGTAAACTCACCAACTCACTGACTGCTATTAGCTGATTCACAATTCTATTGCTATTAATCTATTGTTGGTTGAATTCCTGCTGATACTCTCAGATTTTGTGTGGAAAGCAGCTGAGGTTTATTGAACAGCTTTTTTAATGACAAAAACAATAGCGACACTCGTCGTAGCCAACATCATTGCTCTTTGAAGTAATAAAGATGAAGCGACATTTCTTTGAAATGTTTTCCTTCTTTATTGAGCTTTTCAAATCTTAAAAAAGACAGATATGCTGACCTAAAACACCAACATCCGTGATACCATTCTTCTAGCTCAGCTAAAAAAACCTCGACCCAGAGTAATTATCTGATCCTTGTTGGGGCCGTTACTTTCCTAAAAGTGACCAAAAAAAAATCTATCACTAGTTCTCAGGATTTTTCGAGGGAGAGCAACAACCGCTGATAAAAAATGTGCATATTCAAAGTAAATTGGTCTGAGCTGGGAACATGAAATTCATGAACATCTTCAAGTTTTGCCACCAAGGGAAGCTAGATCTGAGGCTGAGCACAATTCTTTCCGAGCCCTTTTTGGCTTTGGTGAGTTTAATAGAGCACAGAAAGCGGCTGGGTTAATTTGGACGACTTTTTTTTTTGCAGATGGATGAAAGTGTGAGTGGTTTAGTGCTCTTAAGTTAATGATCTTGGGTGCATGTTCCCCTCACTTTCTTCAGGGCATCTTATTGCAGAGAATAAGTAGCTGGAGCTATGGGCCGCTGCCTGTCACAGGGTCTTGGCTGAAATAATGACTTGAGCAGCCCAACAGACTGAGGTAATAGTAATAACTGTCAGACTCTGTCTCCCATCAATGCTCACATCTCTCTAATTAAGGATTCATTTATGCTGTACGTTGGAAGAGCAGAAGATAGCGAATGATTTGTCATTTTTTCTCTCAGCCTCTCTGAAATCATGTTTCTTTGACTTGCTTTTCTCTGTGCGATACACACACATTAATATTTTGGAAAATGTTCTATTTAAGAACAGCAGTTTTAGTAATTGTCAAATTTGACTGATTGTCTTTGCTTCCTGTTCTTCTCATCTGCTGCAAAACACGCTCTCAGCTGTTTTCATTCAGCAAAACTCAATGTGTATCCTTCTGATATTTCCTTATTTTTATACCTCCCCATGTGTCCCCGCCAATGAAATGGATGATTACCTTTCTTGCTCCAGGTTACAGACATAGACGCCCTTACCTCCACTGGGTTTGTAAAAGGATTGTTTTTTTGTTTTTTTTTGGAGATGCTGCTTTTTTGTAGCATTATATTTTACACTTCCAAACACGGTTGATGGATTCTTCCCTTAGAAAAAGACTTTACCAGTTGAAGCAATTATGTGTGCGGTGACATCGCCTGTTATTGTTTTCAATGCGAATTTATGGAAAAAGTTAGCTGCTTCCTTTGTTTTTGCCGTAGGGTGCTGTTTCTTGTTTCCCCCCACAAATTCACTATCTTTGGTTCACTTTGGGCGAACGGTGATAACTCCTGTTTTATATATGTCCTTTAACACTCAAATCAGCAGTGTAATCACTTTGGGGAAATTGACTATTGATCATTCTGGCTTGTCTGACGCAGTAAGTGCCACATAGAAAACAACTTTAAAAGCAGCTTTTAATTCAAATGGCAAATTCTCTGATTAATTGAAATGTTTCCTGCCTAAAACAGTGCAAGTGCAAGGAGGCAGACTTTGTTTCCACTGAGGTAAAATGTAATTGATTTGATGTCTCCTCTGTGTCACCAGCAGGCTTTGCAATTGATGAAGACTCACTGAGTTACTGCGGTGCGAAGAATGAGTCGATGTCTCTGACCCACTGGGCATCGCTCTACTCACTGGAGGCCTTCATCACATGCATACATTAGCTAACTACCTCGTCGAGCACTTTGTCCATACCACAATGCCATTAAAGTGCCTCCGTCCCCAGGTTGACGTCACATTGATTCAGCCGTCATATAATCACCAAACTGCATATTGTTCTTAAGCTCATGTATGCCTCGGAACGCTCTGGAGTGTTTTTGTAAAAGGATTACTCATAATGTGTATTTTCTGCCTTGCTCAGGAAACTATTGTCTGTGTTTGTTTACTCCGAGCGCGACTGCAGTCTCTTTGAGATTCTTTTTGTCCTATTGTTTGCCAGCCCAGGCTGTCAGCTCTTCATGCAGTTTATATGTAGATCACACTATTTCAAAGTGCTTTAAAAAAAACTCTCCAATGCAAACATGATGGGGACTTATGTCGCTTGTAGCTTTGCATGTCAAAAAGGAATTCTTTCATTGTGATTTACATTCTTTGGTGCCATCGGTGTGTTCTTAGGATACATTTGTCTTCATCCCTCACAAAGTAAATTATTTCTTGTTTGATCCCTGTCATGGTTGTTGACTTCACTTCTCTTTGATAGACTTTTTGTGGAACATGTTAATTCTCAGAGGCAGTTTGCCTCTTGTTTTTTAATTCCTTTGTATACCCACTTGCAGTTACTCAGAGCAATTTTGAACAGAGTTATTCTCTCTTTGCTATGATTGGACGACTGAAAGTCTGTGATAAGCGTCGCAGTTGAACAGATAAAAGCTTTTTTTTTTTTTTTTTTTCTCAGGCTATAGGCGTCCCTGCAGAAGAGGCCTCTGATTGGTCCTTTGTCTCCCTTTTTCGCTCATAGCTCAGCCAGCATCGCTGTTCCAAAGCGGTCCCTGAAACCCAATATATTCATTGAATTATACAAGCAGTGAGCAGGGAGCGTGTTCGAGACACTCTTCTTGCTCTTGTCCTCATGTTCTGTGGGAGTACAGACATGCTAGCGTCAGTGAGTGCTTGGAAAAAAAAAAAAAAGTGACACATTGGATAAATTGCCTGACTACTGTATTTTTACTAGATACTCCCCATTAAATGATCTCTCTACAGTTGGATCTTCCTACAAATGATGTGCTTTGAAAGTAGACTTGTTTGACTGAATGTTTCACATTAAGAATCATATTAATTCAACCCCATTAGATGGAGAAACAGCCAATGCCTCAGTGGGGAATAAATGTCTGCTATCTGTTTTATGGTAGCTATATTTCTGGAGTTACAATTCAAAGAAATAGCTTTTAATGTCTGTGCTACTTGGGGGTAAAAAATTATAGGATGAGACAAAGTCCTTTATTAGTGGAATAGAGTATTGATCTGCATGTGGGGTCTGAAGTTTAGGGGGGGGGGGGGGTCTTTGAAGATTCACATAAACAACAGTTCACACAAGGAGCGTCATGATTGGTTCCCTCTGCTTAGTGTGCAAGTTTGACCATAGGCCAGAGCGATATTGCACTTGTAGCATATATGACTTACCAATCTGTATACAGTATATAAAGCATGTAGTCTTTAAAAGTGTAACACAAATCAAACAGACTGGGCCAGTCTGGAGACTTTAAGGAGGAAGGAAATTGTGAGTCATTCCCGAATGTTGGCTTTGTAAAAGGCAACCATTCAAGTTTCAAAATATGTTTGTGTGGAGAGGTGTTAAGATTTGTTTATTCTGATTTAGCTGACATGTTTTTGATCTTGTCACCTTCAGTAATCGTATTCCCTGTTGAAATGCTCAAACAGTTGTAGTGTTCCAAATGCCAGCTCCATTAACCTATCCGAACACTTGACTTTGGGCTTTGACAACAAGCTAACTGAACAGCAAAGTTACTCTGCATAATATATGATAATATGACATTTAAAAAAATGGCCTTTCCAAAAGCCGAAAGGCAGCAATAACTGTTTTGTTATGTTGTTATTTGTCCAAAAAGTGATCCATGTTTTCTGTTTACCTGACAAGGACCTCTCATGACAGAGTGAGCAAAGGCAGCGAACCTCTTCAGGAGGAGAACCGGCTGGACTGGTTAGTCATCAAAGGATGTGACTTTATACAAGACAGCTGTTCACTTCAGAATTATGGGTTAAATGTCAACATGCTTTTTCTTCACAACATAGATTTTAAATCACTTTAAATGAAACAAACCTTCAACACACAGGGAGCAGATCAGAAAACAATCATATGAATGATTGGGCTGTCCTGGACTGCAACGCTTCAAACCTGTCATTAAGCTCGGAGGATTCTTTAAGGTGCTCGCCGGCTCCTTGAAAGGCAGCTCCACTGCAATCACAGTGTGATTGGATGAATGAGAGCAGTACAGCCTCTGGTCCATTAAAGGAGAAGAGTGGTGTGAAAGTGCAGTCCATTTGGCATCTAGGCTTTCACAAACACCTGCAACTGCTAATTTACACCATCAGGATTTTATTTTTGTCGTAAAAAAAAAAAAATGTGTTCACTAAAAAAGCCTCTAAAGGGTCTGCTGACCTTTCAATGATTTACAGACGCAACATCAAATCTGTGAGCCAGATTCTCCTCAATCACACATGGACATTAATGTTTCTAAATCAACTAAAATCAAAAAGTGAAACTTTTTGAAACCCTTAAAAAATCTAATCTACTTCCAATGTCATGAACATGTGAAAGGTTAAAAAAAGATTGTAGGATCCAATAATAGTTGTTTTTATTGTTTTTTGGGGTTTGCAATGTAACTGTTGTCCTGTGAGTACGAATTTGGCTTATTTTATTATCTCAAGACCCACACTTCTATTCTACAGTTCACTTAGCAGATGCTTTTAGACAAAGCGGCGTACATCAGAGAGTAAGTTCAACACAAGCAAGGATCTACAAAAGAGAAAACAACGTTAATAAGTACAAACAAACAGGTTAAGTCAAATGTTTACACACAGGAGCTGGCAGGCAGTGCACAATATCAAAACCCTTGTAAATAAAAACACTGTCATTATCAAACAAGATCGACCATCATCATCATCGTTTTCATCAATATGATCAAGTGTTCAAGGTTCAAGTTCAAGCTCATGAATTGGCCTGGGTCTTTAGCTTTTTCTTAAAGATGCAAAGGGACTCTGCAGGCGAATAGCAGTTGATAGTTTGTTCCACCACTGGGGGGCGACAGAGGAGAAGAATCTGGTTAGCGACTTCGGGCTTAAGTATGATTGATGGTCATATATAGAGTGAATATTGTGTCACTTTTTTTTCAGACACCCTGATGATTTTACCGTTGTGTTTTTTTTTTTGCCCGATAGCTATTTCATGCAATGTCATACACCACACGGCTTTTCCTCTCTTGAGAATGACAATGAAAGCTCTGCCATTGAACTAGTGTATCACTGTGAACTGTTTGGTCTCTGTGGGAATATAGAGCTGTGGCTGCAGGAGGAAATAGAATAAATAAATCAATAAAGAAAAACAATGTTGTTTTCATGCTGTATCCTCCTTGTGGAGGTTTCTTTGAATCATTGTTTTTTTTTTTTTTTTGGCCTGAAATGTTTGATAGCATTCAGCCTTGTGCAGACTTTGTCTCTGTCTGCTAAAAGAATTGGTTATTCTGTGGACAGCTGTAACAAAGTGTAGAGTTTTAAATCAGACGTGTGTTTTCCGTTTGGCTTTTAGTTTTGCTGCTCCTACATGCACAGAATGCTGCACCTAAAGGTCACGTCTTGTTGTACATACAAACTGAAGACTACCCCAGAGTGTTGACGTGTTCACAGTTCATCTCTGAATATTGAATATTTTCATCATTTTCTCAGAAACCCTTCAAGAACAGTGTTGATCATATTGTGCTGCTTCATGCAATAAAAAGGTTCCTACTAATGTCAGACTCGAACAGCGTTAAAAGATTGAAACTTGAAAGAGAAACACTTTGGACGGCAAAAGGCCATGAACCAGTTGTTGACCTTTAGATTTGGCCAAGTCGTAAGATCCTGTTTTGATACTGACACACACACACACACACACACACACACACACACACACACACACACACACACACACACACACACACACATCATATAACATCATGTTAAATGCATTAAACAAATTGTCTCTGTCTGCTGATAAGAGCTGGTCCTCTCAAAGACCATCTCGATAGTCTGTGATAAGTCCACTGCAGGCATTTCCTGTTTTCCATAATACCACCCAGTGGACACAAGGTGACATTTAGAGTAAAGACTGCATGTATATGAATGATGACCTATAGTATTGGCTTATGATATTACATGTAATAATCCTGCTCAGGGGGAATTGAAATCATTGAATGAACCATTATGTGCTCCAGTTTGTCTTGAAACAATGTGGACTATCACCCTCCTTTTGTATTCTCTACTTGCACTGTATATGATGGATTACCATAGGCTGAGACTGACCAGCTTATTAATCGATTCAGTAAAACCTCTCTGTCCCCTGTGGATGATTTAAAGCAAAATGATCTCTCTTTTTTTTTTTTTTTTTTTTTTTTGCTGAAGTGGAGGAGCAATGGGACTGATTGTAAATCATGTTCAAACACAGTAAAGCCTCTCCTGGACTAAATGTATGACACAGTGTTTAGGGACACAATGTATTGACCATATGGAAATGTCAGCGATGAGAGTATGAAGAGCCACTACGCTTGAATATCTCCCAGCTTAAAGGAAATGTGACCCCTTTTTATAAAGCTCTTTTAAATGGTTAAAATGATTTTAAGAGTCTTTGTGAATAATCGGAATAGTCTATTGCTGCAACAGATTTTTTTTACAGTTTGCACAGGACAAAAGAAGCATAATTTCCCTCCAACTGAATAAACCCTCAAAAAGGATTAAACGCTAATTGACTGTTTGTGGTAGGTTTACATTAGGCGGAAACTGCTGCTGCATTGTGCTTTGAACACCTGTTATCAGAGCCTCAAATATGCACTTCATCTAACGTGTGTACATATGAAGGGGATTTTATTAAATGGTGAGGAAAACTAAATCTACTATTCCTCACCAAACAGGGACTCCCTGTTGGCTTGAAAGGTTGCTTTGAAAGTTTGTAGTTGACTCTTTTGTGAATGATGACTACACTTACAATACAGCATCCAGCCTTTCTACATCACCCTGCATGAACGGTTAAAAGACATCAGGATAATGGCTTCAACCACCCCAACCTGCAGGGAACATGGACTGGGCAGACAGTAGAGGGAGTACTTTCAGTTAGAAGTTGTCACATATTAGATACATTGGGGATAGCTGTGGCCCTAATCAGAGCTCTTGCTGCATGTTGTATGGGTTGAACAAACATTTTCTATATGCATTCACAAATCAGATTCATAAGAAAGCCAACACAATTTGAAACCGGCTCCCACGCATGTCAGTCCTGGGGGATAATCATGATCTTGTATTCTCGGTTATGAAATGCAATGAAAACATTAGCAGCCAGGATGTTAAGATGCAAAGTGTTGTTCTTTCTGCAGCCTCATGCACACAACCTAAATGTAACTTTAAAAACCCTGCTAACCGTGGAGGTCCTTTTTCTATCACTGGGTGTTAATTTGAGTTCAATATAAAAACAAAAAATGATCAAACCTTTCACGTAACTAATAGAAAATGTATTGTTTTGATAAAAATGAATATGAAATGTATAGGTGTCCACGTTACAGATAATTTGAAACCGACTTGCAGGCTACTTCAGTGACAGATTCTTTCCAGTGGGGTTATGAATAAGTTAATAAAGTGTGTTATTCGATATATAAACAATGATTATCATGCCATTCCCAGCACATCCTCTTATTCTGACTGTTTCCATCACTCAGCTGTCAACCACCTCCACCTCCCGAGCGGCCTTCCTGCAGTGTCTGCGTTGGGGGGTTTGGTGCCCCTTTCAGCAGCCAGCTGACAGGATTGGGGAAGAGCTCCAGCTTGTTCTGCAAGGAGGTGCAAAGCCAAACCCTCACGGAGTCATGGTCTACAGCACAGAGATGTCTGCCAAGACTCAGAGCCCCGTGCCATCCTCGGCTGCAGGCACAGCTCAGGTAACACAACAGCACAGAGGGACTTCTTTGTCAGAGGAACAAAATGTAAAGAGTGCACTGAAAGGTGTCAAGACACAGCGCCTTTCCCAGCACCTTTAAGAAGTCATTAAGTTTTCTTTTCCTTGAGAAAAAAAAACAAAAACATTCTTATTTTCTTTGTTGCATCTTGTGATGAAGGAAGTAATGTCTTATGTCGTCTATCTCGGTGGGCTTAAACACCATACAGTATCTATAAAAGCTCAAACTACATCATTTTCCAGTACACTCCTGACTGCATAACTGAAACATTATCAGGGGAATCAAAGGACTACACTTTTCACATTTTCGTTGTATATTTGCACCAAGCTCAGGTATTTTAAAAATTTCTTTCATCTTCATTATTCATTCCAGTTTCACTCAAAAACGTCTTTAGCCATAAAGACTCATACACTCATTATGATCCAACCTCAAACTAAGTTCTGATGAATGATAAAGATGTGTTACCCAGATGGAATCGAAAGGCTTACAAACATGATGTGTCAAAAACTTGTGGAGAGACTGATCTTGATTTGACAGACTTGGAATCAAGGATTTACTGATTAGATTTGGGATGTCACAGGTCAAGGTCAGTGTGACCTCCATGCACCATGCCTTTCATGTGTTTAACATATCAGCACCTACTAATCCACGATCAATAGTGGGAAATCTCCTTTTAATCCCTCCCTTGTGTTCCTGTTTGTTCTGTTGTCACAGAAAGGGTCAACTGATAATTACATGTCATGCAGAGGGGAGAGAGAGACAGAGAGGCCCTGTTTACGACTGGTGTTAACATATATCATGAGTGATCCACTCACAAACAGACAATGCTAAGTAGGGGTGTACATGCAACCAACACATTGAGGACATCTTTAGATCCATGGGTTTTTTTCTTTAGAATATTGTGGTCTTTAAAATATTCCAATATACAAATGAACATCTCCCTTACCCAGGTACTTAACTTTTTCATTCTGTTACAGACACGGATCATGCAAACCGTTAAAGGAGTACTTTTTGGATGTGCACAACTGAGGTGAAAAAAAAAAAAAAAACCCTTCTCTTTGTGCGTTTTAATGAAATGTTGGAAACTGTCTTTTGTCCAGGAGATCTCAGAGACGAGGGATACGATAAAGTTCCGGCTGTCCTCCGGTCTGGAGAAGACAGAATTAAGCCCAAAGGTGTCTCTGAGGTCAAAGCAGGAGGACGTGCCACGTCAGAGAAGGTCACCTACGTCTCCTTCTAAGGGTAAATACCATCATGTATAATGAATTTAAAAGGACAGAATCCACAGGCTGGAAAGGAATGAAAGAACAGGAGCAAGCTACAATTTTAGTTTGTCTGTTGTTTATTAGACCAGAAAGTGTGTAGTTTGGTCCTGCACATGGTATGGTGAGTTCCCCTCAAGTGTGTAGAGAAACCAATGTGTAAGCCTGTACGTTTGTATTGCTTTTGATCTGCACATAATGCAGCCCCCCATCTTTTTTGTGATATCGCAGTTGCACCACCTGCTGCTTGCAAGATTAGCATGCTTCATGACAAGTGTCCAAGGGGAATAAATGGTTAAACTCCAAAGTGTTAAAAGAAGTCTTTGACTGTGACTGTTCATCAGGGCTTTGATCTTGTACAGCCTTTACCGAATATGACATCTCTTTGAATAGCTTTTTATTTGAGTCAATGAATTATACATAAAATCATAATTCTTATCAGCAATAGGAACATTTAGCTTTAATGTATGCTTTAAAGTTCGATAAACCTGAATTGAATTTCAAATTGAGAAGAAGAATTAGCCAACTGAATGATAAACGTTGTCACTCTCACTAGTTGTCACCAGAAGTACTCATCAGTTAAACTAATATATTATTAATTTAGGCCTGTAATGCTGAACACGCCGTTGTGTTTAAGCTGTAATGCAGCTGTTTGCCACGAGGGGGGGTTCGAGCTCTGGTTAGTGGATTCTGCCATACTGCCATAATACTCTTGTAAACAGATGACCTATCACAGGGATTGGATTTAGAAAATAAGGGTAAAGATGTTTGTAGGTTATGTAAGGTTAAGCTATCATTTAGCCGCTAAACCTGAGGAATGCGTGACAACATCGAGCACAGACTTTGACTTAACCCTAAAGGCTGGCGGTGTTAGCACTGTTAACTGTAACACTTACCTAACCAATTTTCCTGTCAATGCTGTGTTGCTCAATTTGAACTTTTCTCTAATAGTTTTGTTATCTTCAGAGTAGTGGACATTATACGTCACTATAGAAATATTCTTAGTACAAAGACACTAACACACTGATTTTAACTCGAACCGTTAAGTATTTTTTTTCATTTCAGTTTACTTTAAATCCTTCATTTGGCTGACTCTATTCTGAATGATATCAACATTGAGACTCACTTTCAGCCTTGAGTTACCCCAATTTATGAGGTATGCTTATGCCTGTCAATCAAAATAAAGATTCTATTGTTAGTAGTATTTAAAGCTTGATATCCCTGTGTTTTTGATAGTAAATGAAACACAGAGAGAATATCATTCCAGAGCTTTCCAGAGCAGAACGTTTGAAATCCTTTGACACACAAACCACATGCTACTGTTGTATATATTTATTAAAAAATAAAAATAAAATAAGGGCCACCATCCTGTCTACGCTACGGAGGTCTGAGGAAAAAAATGTGGATTAAAATACTTTTTTATTTATTCATTCATTTACTCATCCAGCTGATGTCATAATCCAGCTTTGGGAGACAACCCCAGTTCTCCCTTGTGTAAATATTATGTTATTATATTGGTTTAGAAAATAATCTGTATTTTAATGCCACGCACAGTCCTCACTGTCCCCCTTTTTTTTAACAACTTTAAATCTCAAAATGCTGCAAGCCCTCTGTGAATTTAAAATATAACCTCCTGAACTTAATGACACGAGGGGCAGTGGTAGTGACAAACAGTTTTCAACAATGTTATTAGTTGCAGAGAAGCTTCAATATGCGTTCAAGAGCATTTCTTAGTATCATACATCAGCCAATTGTGTCGCCACACATATTGGCTGTTCTTTGCTTCTTTAAGTGCAGTGATTAGGAGAGAGAAAATAGACTCGAACCATGTCCTCATTTTATTTTTCTCCAGATTTGAAGGAGGCTATCAGTGTGTGCTTGCAGAGGCTTTTTATTCCACGGGTCCCAATTAAGCATGACCGTTCCACAACATCTCTCTGAAAATAACTCCTAAAACGCGAGCTTAAAAAAAAAAGCCCCCCCGCTGAAACAAAGTTCTGATTAAATATTCTACATCCTGCACACAGCCAAAGATAAATGATGTGCCACTGTCTGCATCTCTTATTGAAAGGCAAACTGCTGATTTGCTGCGTGCCTGTCAGTGAATTAATTTAAAGTGTAGTAAACACGAGACGTAGACACTCAATCCCAGTGACAGCAGAGAGAACTTAAGTGGACCCCGGTAGTACTTTTACTGATTTTCCCACTAATGATGCTGCTGACTCATTTTGGAGGAGAAGAATAGCGTTGATCAGGGCCTACTTCATGGGTGTGTTGAGCAGGCCTTTGGCAAAATCTATTAATGATATTTTAATCAGTGCTCACTTCCTCGCAGAATTGCCCGAATGATTTGGGCTAGTGTTCAGAGGAGAATGCTCTAATGAATCCCTGTCATTCTTTGATTTTAGCACCTTAATCAGCCTTGACTTTGTTCTTCCAAGATTTAGTGTGTGGGCGAATGAACATGCCTGTAAATGTGCTGCGCTTCATTGCAGATATTTTTAAGCCAATTTGAATTTCCAGAGGTTATGCCTTTGATGCATGAATATTTACTTATTTGCAAAGAACTCCTTGACTTTTTCAAGCCTTTGAATGTGTGAGAAAGTAACAAGATCCTTTGTTAGTCATGTGTTTTAAGAATGAAGCACTTCATTTCTCTCCTATGCCCATTTCACGTCACTTTCATACCCATGTTTTTGTATATAATGTCTTCACCAGGGGAATCCCTTGTTGCTGTTCTTTACCATCAGTTAAAGACTAAGCTGGGTGGAGTCCACCTCTCACACATCTGCCAGTCCACTCAGCTGTCATTAATGCCTCTACTTGATCACAAATAATCTACCAATTGCCATCAGTCCAGCTAATGAGGTGAAGCACATTTACACCAGCTTGCGCTCTAACACAGTGAGGGGGAGCCAGTAAGCCCTGCATCGTGTCCACTCGATGTGCATGTTGAACTGAACAGATGGGAGCTACAGTAAGACACCCCAAGGCAACTGAAGCAATTTCCAAAAGGCCAGTCAAGCCCAAGCACAGAGAGCGAGAAAGTGTGGGAGAGGAGGACAAAGGGATGCTGGAACGCCTTTCAGTTCAGCATTACCATGGCTACCAACCAAAACTACAGGCAGCATTCTTAGACTTTAAACTCGGCGTGACATCAAAATCCATCTCCGTCTCCTGGTCTGTGAGAAATTGGATAGATTTGCTACTGATGATAAGTAAGTGGGTGTCCCAGTGTTCAGTGGAGGTTTTTACTTTTCCAAAGTCATTTAAAGCACAGTGGCACAATGTATTCTTAATTACGCAGGATGTCACCACCTGATTGCAAATCAAATCAACAAGAAAGCAATCTGAGACGGTGACATTTAACTGTCAGCTTCCAATCCCGGAGCTAATATTCGTCCAATGTCTAACCACTATATAATTAACAGTGCTGAGCATTACATTAGCATTTGTTAATCGAGCTTGTAAAACATTAAAGCGGAGTTGTTTGTACATACAGTGACTAAGCCGTACGCTGATGAATTGGCTCCACCGTCCATTCAGCCTAAAACAACTGCTCTGTTTTTGGTTGTTTGTGTTTCAGGTCGAAAATACATTCCACCAGCTTCTCCACCAGAATCTCCTCAAGGCCCTGGGGTAAGACACTTTGCACCTATACTCAATTACACACGCGACTTAACCCGAAGCCCTAAACACATAGCTCTATGCTGGAAAGACATTCCAACTCTCTTTATAAAAGTTCTCACAGCTGGCTTTAAAGCTGCAGATTGGACCTAACCTTTTTTTTTCCATAAGAATTGAAATCCTGTTGTAAGTTAATTAATTGGTTGGTAGGCTTTCAGGACTATAATGCAAGCAAATCAACCAACTGATACAACTGCAGCATTCAATCATTGTTGTTTATTTTCTGTTTGTTCACCACACTCCCAACAGAGTATTCCCGGCCCTGTATTCTCGGGCTGGGTATTTCCCACAACCCCATCCTACGATACATATTGGGATACACATTGATGTTGGATAATGACCATGTCCGTCACAGAATAGAAGCTGTTCTTAATTGTTGAAAATAACAGAAGAGGCACAGCGATCCTACAACTTAAAACACTTTATTTCAGGCCCTCAGCGATACGAGAAATACACTAACATATTTGAATCCCAGAGCTGTTACTACGGTGTTATTGTGAACTGCACCATAGGGTAATTGTTTTTCAAAACCATTATCATTGTTAGAGAATTTCTGTAATTCCTTAATGTGTGATGTTAATACCCTTTTGTTAATGTCAGTCAGACCTGATACAGTCCAGCTTTGTTTAGAGACCAAGGACAGCTTAGAGAGTGTCAACAGCTCTCCCTGATATCTGCATGATGTTTGGGAAAACTTGTTGTTCTCTCCAAGCTCCTAGAAGTCACAGATTAGTCTAAGTGGGTCAATGTGGCACAAGCCTGACAATGATAATGTCTTTTTGAATATATGCAGAGAGAGCCTTTGGAAGTGAGTGACCGTTATGTTTGAGTATGACACTGAACCACAGTTGGGATGTTGAATCATGTCTCCTGCAGTATTCAATTCAATTCAAATTCAATTCAAAAAACTTTTATTTGTCCCCGGGGGGCAATTCAGGGCACACAGAGCAGCAGATAACGACAGTGCAACTATACAAAAACATTTAACCTATCAACAAGAATAAAGTGTAAAAACCTGATGTATAAACTTTCATCAGCGTAAGCCCTCTGAGTCTAAGAAGTCTTATTGTGTGGAGTCAAGTCTTGATAATTTCGTCGATGATCACAGCTATGCACACATATCGCTTCTGTTGCATCTGCATCGATACATGAATTTGCAAGGAGCACATGATAACATATTGCCATATTGATTTTCTGAACACAACCCGACTGTATGCACAGGCAACAGTGGGTTCATTCAGGCTATTTGTTACATGTTGACCACTTGTCTTTTGAAAACATCTAGATTTTTGAGGCTTTAAGTCTTTCAAATTATGAATTTCGAATATGTTGAAATGGGTATTAGACTCTTTACACTTTAAGTTTTAGAGCTACAAATGCCTTTGTCTTTTGTTCAGTATTTATAGAATGGTAATGCTTCACGTTGTAAATTAAGTGTCTGACAAAATGTTAGTTTTAACAAAGGGTTGAGTGTGCACAAAGCTTATATTTAGAGCAGCCATCATTTTCTTACAGACAGCATTGTCTTGACAGAGCGGAGTTATGTTTCCTGCCCTGATTACATTGTAACGAGCTGACATTTTTAAGACGCTGTTTCCTCCTTCTGAAGGTGACAAGGATTTCTGGCTCTGTATTCAAATGGTTTATGGCTCCTGGTTAAGAGTTAATTAGGAGTGATTTCGGGTCAATAACATGAGTAGGAAGACCCTCTTAAAGTTACTTACCTCGACATAAATAGAATCGACTTCCACGCTCTTTAGACCATTACTCTTGTCTGACTCTCTGATATGCTGTTTGGTTTCTGACATTGGCTAATACATCCACTAAAATAAATGTCTGGAAGAATGCAGTATCTGTCCTAGATCTCTTGACAACAATGTGACGTTTCTTTTAATCTTTTGACTCCCTGCTTTTGAGATTCCTGTTAGATTGGTTCTGTCAAAATACCCCAGAGCCAGAGTTTAACTGAATATGTATGCAGTCGGCTCGGCAAGGGAAAATGGAGATCAGTGGCTGTGTGTCTGGTGGAAATGTTTTGTTTTTTTGGGGGGGTTTTTCTGAAGAGAAAGACAACAAAATATCTGTGTCACTTAAATCACCACTTAAACCTGGGAAACAGACGCAACACTGATGATAATAATCATTCCTAGCTGAGTCAAGATCAGATTGAATGTCACATTAGCATTGGTGTATGTTAGCAGCTTCCCACAGGCAACTGATGTAGTGCTGATCAATCCTATGATCATAAATTTAACTGCACCCTAATCATCCATCCTTCAAATAGGGAGGTGGGCGACGATGACTGACTCATATCCCAGTCTAAGTAAGATATTGCATGTCGACCATATGTAACTTATACCAACAGTGTGTGCTGCTATGTGTGTCTGCAGCTAATCTACGGGGCGTTACCATCATCCCTCAGCCTGAGTGGATGTGCCAGTGGAGACTGGGTGTTGTGATGGATGCTGCTTTCTGTCAGGATGAGGCCAGGGACACACAAACACACACATGCACACTGACACAGTGCAGTGCAGTGCAGAGTAGGAGGAGAGAGATCAGCTCTGTTTCAGCGTTCGCTCGCTGAGCCAAAATGAGCCTCAGTCTGTATTGTCGACTCATTTTAAATTGAACCAACGGGGGCTCGGAGCTGTGGGAGCGCTGCACCCATGAACTCCACAAATCGACCTTCATTCTGATTACGCAGCGAGGGCGGTGGAAGCCTGTAAGTGGGCAGCTCCCAGCGGGTAGCCAGAGACGACCGTGATCATACTGCTCATCTCTTCGGGGATGACACTGGAAGATGGTGGTTCTGGATTGGTTGGACCTCTAGTGGATGTACAAATTGTGTTTATAAGCTCTATGTCATCAAACTCTCGGGGTCTACAAATCCAAGTGACAAATGTCAAATGTTCACCTTCTCTGACAAATATTCTCCTCAGCATTTAGTGGAGTCTAAACTGAAGTGAAAATTCTATAACCAAATTCAGAATCACAATGATAAATGGATGAGGTTTACTTGTGTCTCCTCGATGTTTTAAAAGGCAGCAATTAGCAAACAGCTTCCAGTAAATGTCTATTCAGCTGGATATTCTATCCAGAGTTGCTGAAAAAAAAAAAAAAAAAGCAAATCAACCAAAGCTGCTTCAAGTCTAATGTGTAATATCATTAACTACTAACACATACTGTATTCCCATGTAATCACGAGGTAAAAGAGCAGGCGCGCTCGCTGTGCACGGCATAGAGTTGAATCTGATGGCCATCCAGGATTCTGCATGAAGAAACAAAACAGAAAGTCATGTGTGAAGCCATGCCACTGCTATTGGCAGTCAATCTCCAATTCCTCACGACTTAAGTGTCGCTGCAAAATTCACAAATACATTCTCTCTGTTTTCTCTCGCTATCTCTGCCCTCTCCTATGCTTTTCAAACAGCCTGGTATAAAAATACGCTTGCTTCAGTCCTTAAAATGATCTCCTGTTCAACAAAATGTTTCTCTCCTCTTCAACATGCCCGTCAAGCGCTGATTAATCAATGGCATCCTTCTCTGAAATGGCTTTGTAAACAAACCCTACGCTCCCTCTCTGTCTGTAGGCTTTGTTGAATCTGACTTATCTTGCGCGCATAAATTATTGATCCCTGACTCTCTCAGTTTGCCGTGGTGGAGAATGCTAAGGATCCTGTGGTATTTATAGCCAACATTTGGGGAGAGCAGCCGAGTCTGTTTGTCTTTGATGATGATTTCTCGCATCGGGCTGCGGTCGTGTTTCAAGCTTGTGCTCGTGCTCTGTTGACCCAGGTGGTCTTGTAGTCCGCGGGCAAGAGGTTAGGCCATGTTTTAGTTAGTTGCTGGCAGAGGCCTGTTTGGCAGCTGGTGATGATTCAGTCAAACTACAGCTCTCTTTCACACAGTGCTAAGTGGGTTGTCCTCAATTCAAATGTCTTTTGAATGAATAGGGATTATGATTTCTGGCCAGTGTTTATTTAATGATTCTGTTTCAAAACCCCAGCTTTGCTGTGAATCCTTCTGTCTTAACAGTAGGAAGTGAAGGGGGTATAACATGGACTTGAACTCATATCGCACTTTTCGAGTCTTTTTTCCACTTCAACCGCTTTTTACACGACAGGTCACAACTACCATTAGTGTCTGCCAGTAATAATAACTTACCCCATTCATATAAATCCACACACCGCTGAAGAAGCAGGAGGAACTCAGGGATAAGAGTCTTGACCAAGGACACATTGGGCATGTGGCTGCAGGATCTGGGGATCAAACCTCCGACCTATGGGAGGGGGGGAAGATGACCTACTGTGACAACTGAGCCACAGAATTCATATTTATATAACTGAACCAGAATGACTGAGATATTTGCCATGTTAGGGCATTTTCTTTTTGAATGAGTTTTTGATATGTAATACACTTTTACCAGGTTAAACCTGAAGTGAAGATTTAATACTTCTCTGAAGGCTGCCAGATCAATTGGAATACCAAGATAGCATTTTTATTTAGTGTTTTTTAAGAAGCAAAATACCTAACTCTTTTAGATAACAACTCTGAAATGTGGGCAGTAAGAGGGACATGATTACTAAAATCATTTACAGAAATTGTATGACTTCAGCGTGGGTACAGACTAAAACATAATCTGGCAGACTTCGGTCTAATTCTTATTTTACAGCATTTCTATACAGAGTCCAGATTTTTGGAAGGATTAAAATATTATTTTGTGGTGTGAGCTGTGTTAAGTGAGTGATTCAATCTGCTTGGAAGGATGACAGCCACATTGTTCACTTTGAATTAACTCAGAGTTTCTCATGCCAGATCACGAGTATTTACATCACATTCTACCTCCGGTGACCACTGAGAATGCATACGGGAAAACAGATTTTTTTAACGTTTCTGTTTTAATGGTCTTTAAGATTATCTAATCTTCTTTCTGCCCTTAACCCTCCATGTTTGTTTACTCTAGAGTCATGTTTGACTGCGAGAGATTTTACCAGATATTGTGAAGTCTTTGTGAGATTTACAGTTTTTGAGGATTCTTGTTGATTCTTATAAATGGAATTTTTAGTATGTGATGTTTAGATGTATGATTATTTGTTGTTTGTTGTGTGGGGTACTTTTCACACATTTTCAAGATCTTTTTTCGTATCCATTAGTGTGGGCCAGGCTTTATATGTCTGTAAAAAGGTGGGTTCTCAGTTGTACTTTTCTAAAGTTCAATGATGGGGCGTTGAAAGTTTCAGAACACAGCATTGTGGAAACAGAACAACGACTGTAATTCTGTTGAATTTGTCAATAACTTTTGTTTGATTCTCTACCTTAACTTTGAGTTAAGGTAGCTAGTCAGCCTTGTGCTTGCCTGTTCATATAAAATTACTTACTTATTTGGTTTGTTTCTTTTTTTAAATCCCAAGAGCTTCTTTTTTGATCACAACTCAAATCATTTTTTTTCGTCTCAACAAGCTATAACAGTTGATCCCTTCTGCACTAATTATGACTTTCATTTGCAAATTTCCCAAGTGCAGCTAATTAACACTGAATACATGAGTCAGCAAGATTCAGAAATACGTGTTTTGTCTGAAAATATGCAGCCAGCATGCCAAAAAAAAAGAAATGAAAAACTGGTGCATGTTTGAATCAAACAGCGTAATGTCCTATTATAAATTCTGTTGATTTCCTGCACTCCTGCACATGTTAAGTATTTTCTTCAGAAACAGATTGTTGTTACCTTTGTAAATCCCATTAGAAGAAGACTTAATGTTAAACTTCCTCTACCATGAATCTTCCATGTCGATGTTGTAATCATTGCTGGGAATGATGTTGCCCTTGTCTGCTCCACTTGGCTTAGCTATCATATCAAACAAACTGGAGATTTTACCACTTGACGCTGCCCTGTATGTCGTCACATTTGATCTTCTCCTTTAACACTCGTACACATTTATCACCCGTCATCGATCGCATCCAATCCCCTTTCTTCACACTTTGACTCGCTACTCCTCTCTCATGCACCTCTAATATGTTCCTCTTTTGTGAGCACAAGTCCGCCGCCCTTTGTTCTCAATATTGCTATCCAGTAATCTTCGCCATCTCTTTCAGTCGATGTCCCTCTTAATCCTCCTCCCTCTCACACCCCACATGTGCCCACCTGTCTATCACTTTCTTTCTTTGAGAATGAGCTCAAAGATGAGCTTGACCCCATGTCATGGTCTCTCCCTTCAACACATAAAGTCCTCACCGACAGCCAAATGTACATTAATGAAGGCCTTTGTCAAACACACATGAAATAACACTGAACAAAACAGGAAAAGAGAGAGTGGGTAACATGTACTGCACGTGAACTTGCTCATGATGGCTCTGACACATGAACACATTCACACACTAGGACACATGCAGGTCCCATTAAGCTAGACTGTGAATAGGGGATCTGCTTGGCTTTAAGGGCAAACAGGCAGGGTTCTGAACATTGGCAGGCACTGCTATTCTACTACTAATTACCCTGCTCTGCTTATTCTGCATTGTGTGTGTGTGTGTGTGTGTGTGTGTGTGTGTGTGTGTGTGTGTGTGTCTGCACGTGTGTGTGTGTGTGCGCGCGCGCATGTGCATGTGTGTGAGAGAGAAAGAGAGAGAGTGAGAGATCCTCACATGCAGAGTGAGTGTGTTGTCTTTCACACTCTCTGTGTGCAGGACATAGTGACTCAATGTGAGATAACATGAATGCATTTGTGTGTGTGTGTGTGTGTGTGTGTGTGTGTGTGTGTGTGTGTGTGTGTGTGTGTGTGTGTGTGTGTGTGTGTGTGTGTGTGTGTGTGTGTGTGTGTGTGTGTGTGTGTGTGTGTGTGTGTGTGTGTGTGTGTGTGTGTGTGTGTAAAACGTGGACTGACTTGTGACAGCCCACTGGTGTTGACATTTTAGGACATTTTAAACAGTGTGGACAAAAACAGCTCATTTCAGAGTTACACCTACACATAATATATATCGAGAAAAATGAGGACTTAAAAGCATTTTGAAAATACATGAATGGATCTACTCTGAAAAACACACTTTGCTATACACCATCTATCTCAGTGTTTTTCGACGAACATGCTCTTTAACAAATAAATTACATCCGAACGTGATCTTGTCAGTATTCATAAACTAAGAGATAGATACATTGTTATTTTTAGTCAAGGAAATGTGTTGCAATGCTGGGCTTTGGCAACATAAACACAGTATAAACACAACATTCTTACCTCTATATGAAAGATGTCAGACACATCCAGGAAAGGATGAAGTAAGATTTTTTTTTTTTTTTTTTTTTGGTGGGGGGATTAAAAGAATAATAGTAGTATTTTTAATGAACTACAGCCTTTCTTTTTTTCCCATCTTCTTCTTCTTCTACAGAGTCTGCAGTCTGCAGGGTGGTCAACCACAAAATCATTGTGATTGGCTGCTCCACAACACTATGATTTGTTCTTGCGTGCATTAAACTGAAGATTCAAACCATAGAGTTCGAACAGATTATGTGCATTCATGGTGCAATCTGGTAAAAGTGCCACCTAAGCCTTGTTTACTCCCAGCACCCCGTCCATATGTTTGAAAAAAAGAGTTAGTGTGAGAAAAGGCATTTTGAGTGAGTCTCACGCTCAATGCATGGCAGCCCTGTTAGTACATACAAATAGAGTTTAGGTGTATTTCAATGCAGCCAAAAGTTTAAGGTAAGTCAATGAACCGAATTTCCCCTCGTGGGATTAATAAAGTGTAAATTATTATGTGCCATAATGAATAGGCCCATGAATGTTGATGACTAATAAAATAAAGCTAAAGTCAGTTATTCAAGACAGAATTCATGTTTGAGAGTTTCATCTTGTGGTGACTGAAGTTGTAGCCAATAGCATCGCTTTCAAGAAAATGTGTTGTGGTGGGAGGAAACAGGAGCATTCAAATTAAACCACACAGAAAATAAACATACAAACTCCTCTGTGAAAGGTCGCATTCAAAACTAGTGCCGTCTTTAAACTCTGAGCACGTAATGTGAGACAAGGCTGGTTCTGTTTCAAGTACAGGTCATCATGGTGAAAATAGTTGACCCACACTTTAAGCACATTTAATCGAAAGCAATGGAGGACAATATTTACTTTGACAGGGTAATGTGGTTGTTCTAACTTCAGCTTTCCTGTAGGGTGGCCCGTTCTGTATGTTGACCAGTGACTATTTTTATTACAACCTCACTGACCAACTTGGTTTCCGTCATTACATGCTCAAGCGGTGCAGGCGAACATTGCTCAAACTTGCAGAACTTTATCTTTAATGTTAGTGCAGATTCAGAAGTTTTCCAATTTTCAGGGTAAATGTTGGGAAAATGTGCTTAAAATGAGTCTCACGAAATCTGGAATATTTCTATTTGATGGAAAGGTGCAATCATCGAAAATATGGAGCACTCTGTTTGAATGTCACTTAGACCACTCAACCCAATATCTTACACTGTGTCTTCAATGTAGTAAGCTCACACTAAGATAAGACTAATATTAAAGTACAAAAGTATTTATCAATGTCATAATGTGTGGATTGATTTCACCATAAATCCACTTTAAAAAAAATAGAGAGAAAGAACTTTGCTCTTGAGATTGGGGGATTTGGTTTGGTATGTGTATATTTGTGTGGAGAGGTAAGGATAAGCTGTGGGTACGACTGAAACCATTTGATTCTTTTAACTTCAATCTTTCAATCTTTACTTCTAAAGCACCAATTCATGACAAATGTTATCTCAGGACACTTTACAAAAGAGCAGCGAAAAGACCTTACTCATTGTGATATGATCTACAAAGACCCAACTATAATCCAACAAGAGTACAACACTTAGCAACATTTAGCGAAGTTAAAAGTGTGAGTGCGCCCTCAGAGTCAGAAACCTCCAACAGAACCAGACTCATGTTAAACAGCCAACCATCCAAGCCCAACTGTGTAAGGCTTGGAAAGTGCGATAGTGGGAGATACAAGATGAAGGAGAGGGATAAAGACAAACATGGAAACAACAATGAATAGGATAGAGTTACAGTGTCAGTAATAGTAATGGTAAAAGTATGGGAAGAATAAACGGATCAGTCTGATTTGAACATAGCAACTGTACTGAACAAAGATGGCTGATTATGTTAATTATAAAAGTTAAGCAGTGCTCTCAGATAAACCATCATGATTCTCTGACTTTTAACAAATATTATGATATGCCTATGATCAAGGCAGGCCATAATACTTTCTGTTTTTCTATGAGGGCACAGCTACAAAGCTATGTTTCCTGTCTCACAATATTCATCATGGATTGTAGGCTGTTTGTCACAGAAGCAGTTGAGCCTGCAGTTTGTGATTAGGTCCTTCCTTTATTTGATACATAACAAGAGCTTTGGCACGCTTCATAACCTGTTTTGTCTATTTTAAGGTTGGAAAGAATGGATGTTAAGTGATGTAATAGAGCACAACTGATTCAATGGCTGAACTAGCATTTGACAAACTAAAATAATGCTTTGTTTGTGGAAGGTAAGTGACAAATCCTAGGACTGTTATCTAAATATTACAACAACAAAAAAAAGCATTATTAAGCAGTCCTTAAAACTAAAAAAGCTCTGCTATCACTCCCACTCTGGGTTAAAAAGTGCAGCAATGAAAATAGAGTAGGAGGGTCCAGGGAATATTGGTTAGCCATTTTTCAGCACTCAGAATTAGTCATTCCCATCATTAAAGGGAAAAAAAGGCAAAGATGTTCTTAAACTCGGCCTTATCTCATTGCAGAACCGCCGCTCTTAGATGTCGTTGTGGGCATATGATCACAATACCTCCCAGTCGCCTGGCAGACTCATGCCAGAGGTTTAATAAATCCTGTCGAGCCTTGGGAAACCTCAGTGTCCCCTAAGAGGGTCTTCAGGTTGTAGCAGAGGGAATGTCTGAGCTCCTTTACTTAATTTTCTGCCTACGTTAACTGAACTAGATAAGAAGTAGAACATGTTGAAGATGAGAAGATCAACATACTGGTAGAGAGTTCAAAGGAGAGGTGTAGGTATGTGGACATGAGAACTGCATTAAAGCCAGATGAGCAGTCGTTTATGACCAAACGCGACATTTGAGTACAAGTTAGTTAACATATAACCAAACCTAATGCAAATATTGCTATTTATTCATTCAGAGGCACTGCTTGTCAACAGGCAACAAACTTAAACCAAAGCAGTGGGCCAAAATTAAAAGGTCTTGCAAGAACACTAGGAAACCTCCTTAAGGGGGCCCAATCTGATGGCACTCACTCGTTGCCCTGTTAAACATGCATTATGTCAAAACCAAAGGTCAGTGAAAGTCGACTAAGAACAGTGAAACAGAATTATCTGCATATAGACAAAAAAAAAAAAAGAGGAAGAGTCAGGACACTGGCAGACATGATGGAATGGGGATAAACGCTGGTTAAACGGGCCCCCTAGTTGATTTTGGCCCAGGGCCCCAGCAGACTCAAGAATGGCCACTGTATTCATTTATATAAACTGATATCAAAGATGAACCCCCGTCCCAAAGGGAACCCCCGTCCCTGTGAACAGCACTGACTTCATTTGTTGTGCACAAGGATCAGATGTTTGAATAAAGACCAATACAATGCATTTACAGAATAATAATGTTGTTCTTTTTTCCAGCAAACGCGTATATATCCAACATTAAACAAAAAAAAATAAATCAATGTGTCTAAATTAGAAAAGTTTGCTTGAAGTCACTTTATGTAGCAATGCTATTGTTTGTCCTCCGGGGACAGTTTTCAAAATCCAGCTCTGCTTGCAGGTAAACCTAACGGGTAGCTTTGTAAGCATTGACAATGAATCTGTCCCTGATTATTGTTTTACAAGTGTTCTGTTCTGTCAGGTACTTGTGTATAAGTGGCACTGTACTTGAGGCTGGAACATTCTTAATTTTCTCTAGAGGATAAGTGGAGTGGCATTACTGCTCAGCACTCTTTGGAAAATAATTCTCTATTTATGTAAGTCGTTTATCATGAGCATAAGCAGAACAATATTTCTGTTTCCCAGACTTGTGTAACATATAAGACAACTCCAAGAGCCAATAGCAATTTTCAATTTAATAGATTCCTTTTGTTTTTCTTTCCAGTCATAAGGCTTCAGAAAAAAAAGAAAGGAGCAGACAAAGGTTTTGAATTTGACCTGCTAAGGGGATGACAGTGTTAAAGGATCGTGGGTGGAGAGAGAAGGGCTTAGGAGTTCCAAAGTGGTGTAATCGTCTGTTGTTGTCATCAGAGGTGGCACATGCGTCTCTCTGGCGTATAAAGTATATTCCCGATCCCCGTTGTTCATAATCATAAGAATAAAAGCGAATCATTTGCATTGTTTCTTTGCAGCTCTCGCTCTCTCAGCTGGCAGCAACTTCACACTACCCGACCGTCAGCCACTCCAGCACGGCGTTGCCATGGCAACAGTCGTTTCCTTCTCTGCTCCGTCCTTCCCCGTTGGCATCGTCCCACCAGCTGTCACATGTCGTAAGATTTCCACCCCCGTACGCTCTCACGCATGCACGCGCACACACACTCACACACACACACCCACACACACACACACACACACACACACACACACACACACACACACACACACACACACACAGCTTTGTTCTCAAACAAGTACATGGTGAAGTAAACACACAAGGGTTAACATGACAATCATTCATTGTATAAAGGTTATGAAAACAGTCACTCAAAATAGTTCAAAGACACTCTCACCTTTACTCTGCTGTCTGCTGCAAGCCTCATATCCATGGACACACATAGATACATCTTCACACACACACACACACACACACACACACACACACACACACACACACACAACCTCTAAACTGAACCCCAGACTGCACACGCTTTGTCTTTGGACCTGCTGGAGGTGCTGAAGCTACTCCTTTTCATCTTTATAATCAAAAGAAGCAATATTCTTTGACTTGGCTTTTCAAATCTTTTCACAAGGTCTACTTCAATTTTCATAAGGTATTGAGTATCCCGCTTAACCTTGTGTTTGGCCCTATGGGAAAATATGTTTAATCTGCCTTGTCCAGGGCCGCTTTTAAAATGGTTTACCCTTTTTCTCACCATATTTGGCCTCCTTGTTTTAGTGTCAGCTCCCACTTTGAATTGCTTGGCATTTGTGGGGCCACAGCTGAAGCAGGCAATTGAAGATTTAGGTGTAAAAGTGTGGGGGGGGGGAACCCTTTTTAATAATTTAGTGGACTTTCTATGAACTGTCAAACCCAGATCATGGCACCCGCATGACTTCAAAAGCTGTCTTGAGGACAGTCTTAATGAAGCTAGAACTTTCTTATTGAAACTATCTACATTCCTAGCACACAGATGATCTTAGAAAATATCTGACTGGCTTTACTTGTTAACAAGCTTTATACATATTAACAAATTCCACTTATTGCAGCCAGGGGAGAGCAGTTATGAGAAAGTCAGCTATACTTTGATTATTTTAATAGCTCTGCTGACTCATTTCCTGAAATAACGTGAGGGTAACCTGTTACCTCCAGTCGTAGGTGTTTTTGCTGCTGTGCATCAGAGTCTTTTTGCTTTGAAAGCCACCTTGTCTTCGCTAATTTAGACTATGTTCGCCCACCAGGTTGCATATATTAAGAATCCAGCATTCTGCAAAAAAGACATATGCTAGTATTTATGCACATATATATGCTTAGTATAGAGGTGATACTGCTGTCATGCTGGATTGAAACTGAATCTCAGTACAACATAATGTTGGTGTATTGAGGTGATATTTTAAGCATGTCAGTATTGGTATATCACTGTCTTTGCTTGCAGAGAGGAATCTTAACACATTTTAACAATCTTCTAATGGATGTTTAAGATGCAATGGGATTGAGCCTGACGTGGATGAAACACAGTTAAAGACAGGATTTAAGAAGTTAACAATTGACGTGGATAATATCATTGCAGACTTCTTTAGAAGCTCCTCCAGAATGACGAGTTTTTAATGAATCGTGAGAAAGACTGAAGGAGTCAAATCAATGCTGATTTCTTCTTTGTGAACTGTACAAAGCAAACAAATTGAACAGAACTTTTATTTTGAACTGCCTTGGTTTCAGTTACATTCACCTTATAAACTTGAAACTCAGTGTATTCTTATTATGTTAGAATAGAGATACACTATTTCTATATGGGTGTTTTTAATGTTTGAAAGCCCTGCAATGGGGTAGGTTTCAGGCATAGAGGTTGAGCTCACTGCCTGTACAGCCAGCACGTAAATTAGGATGACAGGTTTTGGTCAGAAAACACAATTTACGCATGTTTAAGATGTGTAGATATGATGTACCACTTTGTTTATAGGGGTCGTTAAAATTGGCACGAACCAAAAGTTCCTCCCAGGAGCTTGAACAGTGAACCAACTCGGATGACTCTCTGAAAAGTTCTGCTGAGCTTATAGTGAGCTTCTTCTGTACTGGCCACAAATTGACGATGATGCTGGCTTGGAGGTAATTTATTTACCTTTTGATTAAGAGTTGACACATTGAACACCAAAACTGGTGTATAATCCAAAAGCAACCCTTAAATGCACAGTCTACATGTGAGTCAAATGACCAAAACTACCTCGACAATCACAATACACTGATTTAACGCTAATGTTTTTCCAGATGTATCTGTGCCCTTTTGGTTGCATATTACTAGCTTTTTAACACTCATTAAATTTGTCATTGGACACACTTCATGGAAATTACCAATGGTTGGAATGCAGATTCACATTTAGTCCAAGCTCTTTCATGATCATAAAAGTCGAGTTCACACCATGAGTAGCCTCTCTTTGGGTCAACGTGAGCTGCCTTGTGTGCTCTATGCTATATAGAGATAAATGTATCCATGACTTAAAATTCAGTACTAGTTCATACTTTTAAGTTGAACTGCAGCAGAATTACATCTCCAAAGAATGTAATACAATCTTTTCAGTAATTTGAACATTAACCCTCAAACATCTCTCATAGGGTTTATTCTGAGTAACTTATTATTCATATGCCTCTCTGCTTTAACCATTAACATTCTAGCATTGTGTATTATTTTACAAAGGATAATACGATAAAGAGTTGGAAACATTGTCGCTATCTTTTTTTGAAATCCTTTTTGTTTGGTTGGAGAGTGAAATGGTTGGACCTCAAAGTGAAGCATTAGTTCTGATGGGCCTTTAGGGATGTGTAGATATTATGAAGCCAAGAGCTCAGGGAATTCATCTACAGGCTATTAGAGTTAAAGCCTCTTTACCTTCTGCTGAACATCTGCCACTGTCGCCACAAGTGGATAATGTGGCATAATGGTAAGTGACACAATAAAATGTAGCAGTAGAACATGAGGAGAAGAGTCATAAAACCTTCTGACATATACAGATACAAAGTGATATTTATCCAAACCTTCCTAACAATATGGACTGTACGCTACTGATCATACTAAACCAAGCTTGGCTCTAAGTGAAAACCTTAGCTCATCAGATAGACATATTTTACCACTTCAACATTTTATCATCTCATCTAATCTACAGGAAACAAATCTGTAAAGATTTAAGTTAAACCTCTGGGTCCGCAAAAGTTGCCGCAAACCAAAAATTCCTCAGAGGAGCTTTAAGGTCATATACTAACATGGTTGAAAAATGCATTTAATTCTGGTGTCAGTAACTTAAAGGGGTAGCTTATCTCAAACTCTGCAGATGATACATTCTCTGTAGGAAATTGAGTTACTGGCAACTCCAACATTAACGTCATGGATAAGTATTACACATTATATCCCATACGGCCTGACTGACATTAGTTTTTCAGCTTTGAAACTGTAGGTGAGTTTCTGTGTCATTCTCTTTCCATAAATTGAGTTATTAAATCAGCTTAGAGAATTTATTGTTTAAACCTCCATTTGTCCTTGTAACCTAAACACACCAGCTTATCAGAAGCAGTTACTCATTTTCTATCACACAGCATAGGTTTGGTGGCAGCATGTTCAGTTACAGTATAAAGCTATTACTTGTGACCTTTTAAACATGCTAACGCGTCTTCACCATGCCTTGGCATCCTCTAAGGTTATTATAAAACATGCTGCTGCTGTGTCAGTGGAGGACCACTTGCGTGTATGTTTGAGTGTGACTTTGGTCGAGGTTATTACCAACATGTTTGATGGAGGCTCAATAATACACAGCCATGCGTGTCCCCTGATAGGCCAACTGAACCGTTGGTCCTATTTTGAAGATATAAAGAAAAAACACTTGACTGGAAAATGACACCATTAGCACTGCTCAGTTAATTATCTGTGCTAATACCCCTCCAGCTCCATATCTGTCAATGACAATGAGAGGGGGATTAATGTTTGCCTCATAAAAATTTTAAAAGTTAAATTGATCCACAGGCATTAACAGTTTCTTTTCTTTCCAAAATAGCTGATATTGTGAAGTACAAAGAAGGGAAACGAAAAAAAGAAATCACAGTCAAACAGAAGAATGTCAGTAACTGAAATGCAAATTAAAACCAGACCGCCTGAAGTAGTTGACATTTAACTAATCACGTAGGAATGGTGTTGTTGATGCATCCCTGTTTCCTCTTCCTTAATTAAAATGAGAAATTGACTGTCAGTGGCACTTTAGTTTAAATTAAAAGTTACTGCGGATGTGTTGTCTTTCTTAAAGCAGGACTCAAAGTTAAAGTTCCTCACAGGGGATGATCATGTTCCAACAACACCGCAACACTTTTTTCATAGTTGTGTGGAAGTTTCCAGACAAAAGTGATCAGACTCTGTGCTTGTTTTACAAATAACAAGAGTATCCATTTATAAGGAAAGTGTTGTTCCAATCCAAATCCAAAGTATTTTTTCAAGCATGTTTCTTTGGACACTTGCCAATAGACAATGTTTTTTTTATTATTCTATTCAGATTTATTTTTTGGGTTTATGCCTTTATTTCGATAGGAATGTGGATAGAATAGGAAATTGGGAGAGAGTGGAAATGACATTCGGGGAACACAGTGTCCTAACAGTACGTGAGAGTTACATATGGCATCTCGGCAGCAACCTCCGCTCTTGAAAAAGGAATCCAATGTAGAAGTGCAAACTCCGTAGTTCATCGAGTGTCCATGTGAGGCTGGCTCCAGGAACCCCGGAAGTCACATACATAACTGGCCAAAAAGCCATTTTCATAGCATAAATATACATGTTAACAGCATGGTGCAAAAAGCGAAATAGTCCTGATTAGTAGAGTTATAAAGATTAATCGTAAAATCGTGATTAATCGATCCAAAGGTTTCAAAATCATATCGTAAAAATATCTGGCTTCCACTCTGCATCTTTTTAATATATAATTTGTTGCTCTGTGAATTGTTATCCCTTGCAAACATTGTGAAATCTTGCTTTTGTATTGAGGGTGGACAAACTGAAGTGTGTTGCTTTTGTGTTGAAGTGCTGTTAACTCAAATCACAACACTCGTCACTCGAGGCTCTCGAGTGACGAGTGTGACAGCTTTCATTTAGTCGACTTTTATTTTTTCTCCGGTGTTGACACAAATTAAAGCTCAACATTTAAAACACTGATGTTGATATTATTTATGCACCATTATCTCCCCTTTGCACAACAAGCCAACTGGCTCTATCTAATAATTATTTCTTTCCTTCTGTAGTAAACCTCGGAAACTTCCATTGAAAGGAAGAAAAGGTAGCTTTGAAAGTGTGTGCAATGAATCCAGTATAAGAATGAGACGAGCATACAATTTTTTATTGTTATTATCCTTGATATCTTCTTTATTTTGCCTATTGTCAATTTGCAGGGGTTTGTTTCAAAGCCACTTTTAACCGTCCCACACAAGATTGTAAGCCATCACTACTGAAACAGGAGAATAGGTGACTTATCTGAGGTCCATATGTTGATGGACGGGGCTTTTTAACACTTTGCAACTTGCAGATGAGCACTCAAAACCAATGCAGGCGTTTACAAGCATAGAGTAAAGGTATAAAATGGAAAGCTCTTTATGTCCTCTTTGACATATGATCACTTTGTGTTGAAGACGAGGTGTCATTTTAGTGCTAGTGTGGGGTTAAAGCAGCTAGAGTGGTAGGCCATTTTGTTTGAATCAATTCTAACAACTCCATCATTGGCTGTCTTGCATAATGTATGTGTCTCTGTGTTTGGATACCCTATGTACATACTGTATAGTAGGTTTCCATGTAATCCATTTATCTTGCCTCAAAGAATGTATATTACAGTCTTTAAAAAAAGCTTTTTTCCTGTCTGTAAATCCATTAAAGTGAATGTTACATTAGACCACATTCTTTTAAGTCTACTTTACACTTCACAGAGGCATCATCTTTTCACACCTTTGATGTTTGTGAGATAGACAGAGAAAGAAAAATGGCTGAATGATTGTGTTGGGTAAAGACAAACTCATACATAGCAAAACTATGTATTAAGTCAGTATCTCAGTGGTGTATATTCAGGCCACTACAGGCAACACTGCAAGCTCAGACTGAGATTCTCTTTATTGTCCCATAAGGGAACATTTCTTTTGCAGCAGGAGCAAACGGAAAAGCACAATACCCAAGGACAACATCAACACTACACTCATACCCATTTGAGGTCAGACTTGAACAAAGAGAAGCCAAGCTGCTTTGTAGCATGACAAACCATCGCTAATTTTATAAGGTGTCTACATGTATGGATTAGAAGGAAGAGATAAGCTTTATTTTCTTTGAGTTAATTTTGTGCATCTAAAAAGATTACATCATCAAACTTATACACCACACTTCACTGCAGACAACTTTACTTGTGCTTTGCCAGCCACTTCATATATTGAACCTTAAATTGTGTTTTCTGGTTGTGTAAGCATTGTTGAAGGTAATAGTTTTGCTGTTTTGAAATGATCTCTTTCTCTAATCATTTCATGTGTCTTTATCTTTTCATGCAGTCCCAGGCCAGCTTAGTTGTCAGCAACATTGCCCACATGGAAGTGGCCCTTCAGCCTAGAGGGGACGTTTCACCTTCCGCTCAGGATGAAGGAGACCAACTTGAAGAGCTGCCCTTCACCCCCGTCCATGCCCCCATCATCCCTGTGGGGATGAATGAGCCTAGGTGAGTTCTCTCTATTGTCTGCTTCAGGCATGGACAAAGAAGGTTAGGATTTGCATAACCTCATCTCAAATCAAGGACCTGGGTGCATTCTGCACGCTCATAGTCCAATTCCAATCTCTGATGTTGTAAATATAATAAGTTGGTAGAGTACCAATATATTAAAGCTGGCATGACTGGTTAAACATAAATTGTAATGAAGGGATGAGCTGTTATACATGAAACAGTAAGTACTTGCCGGTGCCCTTGATTTATGGCTGCCTGAATGAAATAATGACCAGCAGCTGTTTTATTAAAGGACTTTGTCATCAATGAATAATACACTGGAAGGATTCTTCTCACTGGTGGACCTCCAGCCAACGTCAAAACACTCCAGAAACGTAATAAAACTGACCTTCATAGATTCATGTCGACCTCCCCATCGTGGCATGGGAGTAATTGTAGACTATATGAAATGAATTCACCATTCTTATAAACATGCTGCTGTTTTATCTATCCTGGTATGTGGACCCTGTTTCAGTCCTTCATTACCACAGCAGTTCCCTGTCTGGCTTTATACAGAAGGATATCGATTGGCTCTCTAATTGGCATCATGTGTTCACTGGGTAGTATAGCTAGGTTGTTGGTAGGTAAGAGCTCAGGGCCAATTTAAAGGAATCATTTTGTCAGCCTTTACATCTCACTCTGGGTGATGTTTGCACCGTTGTTTGTTAGTGTGAAATGTCATTATTGAATCCAGCTATACGGGTGAAGGTTTAAAGTTGATTTATTGCTACAGATTGCAATAAAACAAGCTCACAGTTTAGAATGCAGCTAACGATAGAGTTTAAAGAGCATATCATAGCAGAAGCTGTAATGTAGGCAAACATTTTAGGCAAGTCTCTGAATGAGAATGTAAACCCAAGAAATAATAGGCAGAGTATCTGAAAAACAAGATATTAAATAAGTGAAGAGTGTCTGTAAAAGGAAAAAAAGGCAGCTAGCATTGAAAGAGTTTCCCAATCCTAGCATTTGGATCCAGACATGATGCTGTACAGTTCACTGGTCTGAAACGTCCATGCCTCTCCACTCGACACCAACACATCTTTTTGACTGTTTTCAGTGTGGAATGACCCACTTCTTTGAGAAGAACAATGAAGCCTAAAGAAGTTTAATTGAAGTTGCTTTGTGAATCCGATGTACCCCATTTGAAAAGCCAAAATGAGAGCTTCAATATTAATTTACTGGGCTACATTAAGATATAACTTTGAATGATAAGGAAGAGAGGGAAAGCAAGAAATTGGCACAGACAGAGACACCAATGTCTGCTCCACTCTCTTTGTCTTAATTAGTTTGATCAAGACTTTTTTTTTTCCACAAATCTGACATCATGAGCTCTTCTGCTAACCAACTGGACACGGGAAGTTGTGATAAGTTCAAACATTAACATTCATTTTCTTGTGCTTGCACTTTTGCCAGCCATCTGTGCACTGTTTATCATACCCGAAGCGTTTGATGTCAGCATTTAAAAATGTAAGTTATGAATGTACCCACAGTTGTGGAAAAACAGGTGGCCATCATGATTACAGATAACTGCCAATTATGCTTGAAAATCCTGAGGGAGCGCTTTGGCACCAGTCGTGTCTCCCCTGTAAGCGTACTCTTGGAGCTGCTGCTTGACAAATATTGCTGACATCCTTATGCTGTCTCATCAGTGTTTCTCTGCAATTTTGTTAAGTCAGTTTAACAGGATAAAGGGAGTGCTCTAAAATGATCTCCCCAAAGATATAACATCTTGCGTTAGTTAGAATAGAACTGATCCAAGATAAACTGAACTGGGTCTGAAATGATAAAACAGCGATGTATGCAAATTAGACTCAAACACTTTTCCTGCCTGATTTAAGACCACAGATCACCCAATTGAGGCTGGTGCATCAGGGACTGAACACATGACCACTGACGGCTCGTACGGCATCAAGAGCTTTTCAGCTTTGCAGATGATGGATGTGCCTTCACGATTTTGTGACTTTTCTCTCATTCAACTCTTTCTCCTTCAGTTCCTGCACAGTCAGCTCCAGGAGCTCACTGGCCCACCTTTACTCCGCTGGCTTCCCTGACATTGTGGATCACAGTGGGCAGGTCGCAGACGTTCTCGACCCAACAGAGCCTGTACCCTTTGACCCGCAGCGTGAAGACACTGACCTTCTACAGGGCAACCTGCTGGTGTTCCAGTTTCTGGCCTTTACCAGGTGAGGCCTGTAGTTGTGGGCCACATGGGGTTTTCAGCACTGCTCTCGAGTGATAGCAGCTGTACTGCTCAGGGATTTGCTCTAGAGAAGAGGACAGATTGTGTGCGATTACATGCTACTTAAGCATTACTGTTGATATAATAATTTTAGTCTCAAGAATTGTCAGAACTGTTGCGATTGTTTGACAGCATTTAAGTTGCATTTTACTGTGTAGTGAGCCTACGGCCATTTAACTGTCTAAAGAAATGGATATATCTTTTACGCATTTGGATCACAGCCAAGGACAAAGCCCAGTCTGCCTTGATATTCCTACTTTTATGTTATGAACTGCAGCCAAATCGTCAATGCACTCAAGCCATGATTGCTGAAAGTCCTGCCAGTCACACTTTACACATATGTCAAGTGCATACCCAAACACAGCATGAGACATACGCTCTCAATTGCTGAAAAACACAAAACACATTTCCCGTCAGCACAGGCTGAATAGTGCCTCTGTCAGTGGCTTGTCACAAAAGCCCTGGAGCCAGCGTCCCCTCTGTCAGGGGCTGACAGTGGAGGAGGCTGCTGAAGGATGGGTACAAAACACACAGCTCTTTGTGTCCTTCTATCTTGTCATCAGCACTGTCAGCGGTTTGATTCAGCCAACTCTGTCGTGTTCATCATACACTCTGCACCATACTTCTATGGCTTCTTATGTACCAACCTCAAAAACTCTGTACATGGTGCTGTATCAAGGCATATGATGGAAATCGCTTCAATTAAAAGTGGGGACAGACAAACGTGCTTAGTTTAATATGATAGTCAATGTATGTAGGTCAAACTCTTAGACTTTCTCTTTATAAATACTCCATTAACTTCAAATTTTCACCTATGGGTACTGTAGTCTGTAGAGTCGGGAAGAGATAGCAGAGTAACATCAATGTTTTTTAATTCATATTTGATATTCCACAAGATGTGCAGTTTTAATCATGAAAAATACTTGAGCTTTTAAAGGTTTGTGTAAAATTCTACACAAAAAATTGAAGGTCTATGAAGGTCAGAGATTCACAGACCAACACGTGTAGGTTACTCTGCTCTAACTACATTTTGGTCTGGTTGGCCTGTCTGAGGGGATTCAGATGACATTAAACGTAAACCATTAAAATTCATTAGTGGGGGGGACAACAACATGACAGTGCTGAAAAGCACTTGGAATCTTGTTGCAGGCTGAAAGACATCGAAAAATGTTGCATGTTGGTTTCACAGTCTGACATCCTGGTTTTACATTTCTTAAGAATACTGCTGTAGTTTTGAGGGTTGAATGAAGAAAAAGACAACCAAGACATCAACACAGCAAATTTTCCAACTAGGTTTGGATAGCCTAGAAGTTATGACGCACCCTATTCTCCAGCTGTGCCGTCCAATGAAGGGTTAAAATCACCCACAAACATAATAACAAAAGAAAAGATATTATGTAATTTTGTTTCTGAAGGGTAACTCTGTAATCTAAACTGGTTATAATGTAAGACTATATCAAAAACATTTATAGCCTCTGGGGGAGTTTGATTCTCTGTATCAGCTGAACGCACTGAAAAAAAACCACATTACATTAATTTATGTACTGTGAAGGTATGAAAGTGTTTTCTGATTCTTCTGGGATTTCTAAGACTGCCTTAAGGCAACAAGAAGCACAACTTGACACAATATATATGTGAACATGTTGTGTATCGCCATGGCTGCTGTCGTGTGAGTTGGCGTTTCTCTTGTAATTATGACAAACCGGTAGGGGAGGCAGGAATTTAGACAGCAGCAGCGGGAGCGCTTTGGCCAGCAGGGAGCATGTGGAAAGGCAATGTAATTTCTACTTCTCACCCGGGAACCATAATTATCCATATTGTCTGTTTACAGAATGAATATTAATGCCGGCTAATGGAGGATGGAGCATGGCAGAAATTGTTAACAATGAAATATCAGACTATGTGATTGACTGGGAGTGTCACACATGGTTTTTATTCGATTCCACTCTGAAATCTCCACTTCCGATGGCCTGGCTGTGGGGGAACGGGAGCCTCCAAACACTCAGCTTGCTTTCAAATGCCTTTTCCTTATTCCTCATTACTGAACGCTCAGTGACTGATTGCTAATCAGTTCATCAGATGGAGAGAAAGAAGCTCGCCCTAAAACTCACTCATCATATCATTTGCTCAGTGCAAAACCCAGTAGTTGCAGGCTTAAGTGTGTGTTCAGATATGCATACTTGGGTTATATCACATTCAGAGGAGGGTGTTAGTGTGTAACAAACCTGACTATCACTTTGTCAAAAGAACTTTTCTCCATAGCACTTAACACACCTTTGTGTTACCTTTGTTAAGCCATATGTATACCCATTTTTAATTAACAAAAAAGGACCTTTGAAGGAACTTTCAGAGATGTTCATAAGCAAAGGTATCCACTTATTGTGAAGGAAGGTGTATGGCTGAGTTTGAACCCTCTCAGTCAACTGGACAATTTATGGCCACTTCATAGTTTGAGTTATTATTTTGATTATTATTCTTATTTCAATAAGTGCATTTTAACTTTCGAGTAGCTGTAAATCTGAATTGTCCTCTCTGGCAGGACTATATGATATAAAAATGCATTGCTCAGTTTCCTGGAAGTGTCTGTGGTAAATTACAAGCTGAATTTACTCAACCAGGTTTTTTATATTTCCAATCATTCATTTTCAATCTGTAATAATACACTCCCCACATAGATTATGTAATAAACATATCACAGTTAGTGTTGAATCAGTTGTGCAGTTATCTACAAACATCATTCCTGTATTGACCCCGGAGTATTTCCCGATGAATTATCATTATGTTCTGAGTAATCTTTGATTGTCTCTCTCTTCACAGATTACCCACAGCAGGCGTCGGTGCCGACTGGCCCGACAACATCTATTTCACCTTCCAGTTTTATCGCTTTCCACCAGTCACATCGCAACAACTCAAATTAGTGACCAGTGGAAAAGTTCAACATAAAGCTGGCAGCCCACTTCCCTGTGTCTTGGCCTCCATTAACAAAGATGGAACTGTCAACTCTGGTAAGGATCCACTGCTCCTAAACCAAATTCCTCTAATTTCCTCACATGCCTCCAATTGGCCTTTCAGTTTGGCCCCATTAAAAAAAACATGTTAGATAATTATTTTCTATTAATTTAATTGCAAATTCAGCATCTTAAACATCTTAAATAAGTTTAGGCTTATTGTTGGCAACTATTCTACATTGAATCTTGGTCTTAAACTTTACATGGTAAATAGGCTTTAATAACGTTTTGCTAGTCTTCTGACTACTCAAAGGGCTTTTACCATGTAGGCCATACATATTCACACACTAATTCAATTCAATTCAAAATTCAAAAAAAGTTTTGGCCAAAGATATGGCAGATACTGCTTCAATATGTAAAGGGACCATCACAATCAACTCACCTGAATATACACACATTCATACATCGCCGACAAAGCAGCAGGGCAACTAGGGGTTAAGTGTCTTATTCGAGGGCACATGTGGCTGCAGGAGCTGGCGAATGAGCTTTGAACTTTTCAGTCATGTTTACCTTTTATAGCTATCATTAGCTTGTAGACAGCTCACACATGGAGAACAATATCATGGGTTTTGATTGTTTGACACACCACCGCTAACATTTAGTCCTGTCTTGTCTTGTTAACCTAAACAGAACTTACTGAATGAATTTAAATGTATTTAACAATGTCACAAACTGTCTCTGCACAAACTCAGGTCAACACCATACAACCACTTTCAAGATTATCCCTAATACATTTTTTGGTGTGAACTGGGCTGTTATTTATTTCACTGCTCTCCAGGTAGGAGTAAAATCTGTTTCTCCCCCTCTACGATGAGCCATACATGTTCTCTGTTGCTCTTCTCTTTCAATCAGCCTAGCGGGCACTGATTGATGTCAAGACTATTCATGTAGCAGCTAATGAAATGGAAGAGATATTACAGCTTCTGACAGAGCGTGATATTGAACACACAAACAGCCCCCCTCTTACCTACACCTACCCATACTCTGCATTCCCCAGACATACACCTCAGTCTCACTCTGTCAATATTTCTCTGTCTGTCTCAGTATCTCTCTCAGTCTAGATCATCCAGGGTGCACTTCCACAAATCCCTCCTACATTCAGACAAATCCTTCTATAAATTTTACAGCTGGATGTCTTTCCGCTTGTTTATTGTTTGGAACAGGGTTATTTTTTGACTGTTCATTCTCAGATTAACTATTTGTTAAACCAGGTAACTGAATGCTAAGGAATGAAAAACCTTTAAAATCTTTATCGACTGATTCAAAACTGCTATCATGTACATCTCAGAATAAGCAGCAAAGCTTTATGCCAAGGTTTTGATATATTTCTGAAAGTTAAAAGCATTGTTTTGTTGAAATCAAATGTGCTTATATTTTTCTTCCATGCAGACTGATGCTGTAAAAGAGAGATTTGTAAATATTGGAAAACTTAACTTGTAGTCGTGGTTACTGATGTTGTAAAGAAGATCACACTAACCAAAACCACGACATACCTGAGAAGAGAGTTCACAGAGAACCCCAGTGACATTCCCAGGGCTAGCTAGGAATATGAGTATTACTATATCATTTTTAAAGGATAATTTCAGACATGTTTCCACTCCTTTTTTCCTTTTCTGTTTAAAAGTTAAAGTTTTACATTTTCACTTGCTGCATTATGAGAAATAATTTCAGAAGGAATCTGGTAGTTTGTCACCATGCAACCTAGTCTTTGTAGATTGAGATCTTTGAAATTTCAGATGGTATCAGACGTGAGTCTTTTAAAAGGCTTCTAGAGTATGGAAGGCATAAGTTGTCAATATTTAAAGCTCCTCTGTTACACATTTAAAGCTTTTCTATCTTGTTTTGGAGGGTTATTGTGAAGTTTGCTGACCTCAAAAAATGTAAATGTTCTTCTATTGCATTTAGATGTTTGTATTAGTTTTACTCTGTGGGTTTGTAAGCTTCGCAGACTGAGGTCAGTATTGTGTGTACTGTATGCTAGTGTCTTAAAAAACAAAGACTTGTTTTTCTCCATTAATTCAAATGAGCTGCAGTGTGTTTGCTCTCTTGTCATTTTTTAATCCACAAATGATCCCTCCACAATGTCTGACTCAATTAGCTGTTATCATATATTGTGAGGTGTGATATGTGATTTGATGAGTTGCATGTTGAAATCCAACTTTTGGGACAACACACTTTCGATTGCTGGCATCTTTCATTGGCATTTAATGCATTTCCAACCTGTAGTCTATTACCTCTCCCCATCATAGATATGAAATCTACCCTGGACATGTGATGACTCATAGAATTAAACATCAGCCCAAACATTTGCTAACTGTCTTGACACACTCTGCGAGAAGATTCAGACACACTTTGGCATCCTGCTGTTTACCTCAAGTGAGATGGCTCATTTTTCCAATTATGTGCAAGCAGTGTAAATGTTCTGTTGTTGCTAGTAACAATTAAAATAATTCACCAGAGAGCAAAAGAACAAGTATTTTGTTTTTCTCATTAATGCAGAGGTTTTTTTTGTTTTTTGTTTGTTTTTTTTTTCATTAGGAGGCTTTTTACTTTCAAGGATGCGGTTGTACAAACTGGACTGTCTGAATAGTTGACAACAGATCAATATGTAAACTGTGTTATTTTTAGCAATTATTGGCCAGGGATACGAATAATCCTGTTTATGTCCTACTCAGCCAGGTTCCACCCACGCAGCTGTTTTAATTTGCTTCGTGACTAGAACTTTCCTCAGGACTGTGTGGGTGTACAGACGGTGCTTGATTGACGTGTCTGTAACTTCCCATTTGTCTTTTGTTGCATCTGTCGAGGAGAATTCAGTTTGAAAAAAAAGACTTTGGGAGATTTCTTTTTGTCCCACAACCATATTGACACCATTAACTACATGTATACTTTGTCAAAGTTACACTAAACATGTGTCTCTAGTGTTTCTGCACTTTGGTATTGTTGTAGTACAGTCTCAACTTAGCAAGACCTAAAGTTCTTCCCTCTTTTTTTTTTGTTGCCTGTTGAGAAAATTGTGCTCGACTTAACTCACAAAGATGGATCCTTGCCACTGTCTGCACCATCTGGACATAACCTTAAATGCTGAGCCATATTTGAATACATACTGTACATATGATGTTTCGATTTTGGTCGTCTGTACTATACCTCTCCAACATTTTGTTAAAGACAAGGTACACAGTTGTTGGCTAAATCCCCGGACGTGGTTTCCTGCTACTCTAAACTCGAGGTTTTGAGAATTTAACTAGACTTGGCCAGAACCTGTCTTCAAGTCCAGTTCTCCTCTCCGTTTATTGTGTGTGTTTCCCCTGGCTCCGCTGCGTCTCAGTTCCGTCTGTCCGGAGCCTTCTTTAGCAGATACACAAGAGTTCTATTTTTACCGGATGCTGGAGCGTGGCGCATCAATTTACCACAGAAAAGATCAAGCGGGACAGGAATTCAGAGACAGAAACAACATTAAAACATTGAAATTATTTTCAGAATAAAACGCTCAGTTTTGACTGTTCAGAAGAAAACAGCGACAGAATTGGCTCCTCCTGACCTAAACTCTATACTCCAGCTCTACACTCCCACCCGCCCACTACGCTCTGTCAATGAAAGGCATCTGATCCAAGCCTCAAAACAGGGTCCTAAGATACTTCCTGGACTTTTCTTCTTTGTTGTCCCCCAATGGTGGAATAAACTTTGAAGAACACCTACGCCCAAATGATGACGATAACAATGGTCTCGATATATTTCGATAGAGCATTGGCTTTGTTTGATAACGACAACTTTTAAGATGGTTACTGGTTAGAGCTCTTAAGAAGTGCTGTCAATGTTGTGCCTTGCCTTTGTGCATTGTCAGCACTCAAAGAGTGTTTGCACTCTAGATCCTTGCTTGTGCTTAGTCTCCGATGTACGTCATTTCAGATAAAAGCATCTGCTAAATGAATTGTAGAATACAATTGTAGAACTGGGTTAACAGACATACACTTTACCTTCATATGATTGGTTTGATGTGCACCTGTCAGAAACAATAACACCCTTGTCTAATATAGTGTATTACTTTCCATGGAACAAAAGTACCAGTAGTGACCAACATTTTCCCTGCAGATATATTGGTAAATACAGCTTTTTTTCCTGCAGTGATGCTATGGTTTGCGTCATCCTCTACATCTGTCTCTACGCTCTGTGCAACCTCACCTCCCACCCCCCGCTTGCAGCTTTCAGTGTTGTTGAGAGTTGTTGATCCCCAGCAGGATTCTCAGCCAGCATAGTCTGCTGTGTACACAACATGCAGGCCATCCAGGTTAGGAGGGAGGGGGGGGGGTGTCTGCTTGGTGCCACTCCTTGTCTGCAGACCGAACCACGCACGTACGCAACCCTGTAGAACCCTTGGGCCAGATCTGTCAGCTCTTCTCTGATTGTGAGCACAAATACACACAGCACATTCTCTCTCTCTCTCTCTCTCTCTCTCTCTCTCTCTCTCTCTCTCTCTCTCTTCTCTCTCTCTCTCTCTCTTCTCTCTCTCTCTACATCTCTCTCTCTCTCTCTCTCTCTCTCTCTCTCTCTCTCTCTCTCTCTCTCTCTTTCTCTCTCTCTCTCTCTCTCTCTCTCTCTCTCTCTCTCTCTCTCTCTCTCTCTCTCTCTCTCTCTCTCTCTCTCTCTCTCTCTCTCTCTCTCTCTCCCACTCTTCCTCTGTGCTCTCATTGCCACCCGTCCACTGCACACAAGCCCAGAGCATGCTGGGAGAATTAATGGTCCAAGTGGAGAGAGTTGGCAGGTGGTTGGGGAATGGGGAGGGAGAGGTGGATGTGCAGGAGTCTGCGTAGCTTCTTTTAAAGGAAAACAAGTCTTAGCCACACAGAGATATTAGGGACTGATTTGGTCTTTGTGTGTTGTTCTTCTCTCTTTATCTTATTCATGAAATACTGTCGAACAAGTGTGAAATGGCCTATATGTGAAAATCTTCTATCCTTGCCACAAATGTTGTCTGAAGTAGAGGTCAGCCCAGACACTATTTTCTTTTTCATTACAGATATCTCATGAGAAAACGCCTGCAAAACATTCGCTGACACCTGTCTTACCTCAGTGAAGGTGCTGCAGCCGACCTAGATACATTTTAGTGTGCCTTTCAGTGCACAGTTTTTGTATCTTATTATTATTTGTTTTGGGGGCTTTTCTATATATATACAACATTATCATAACTATCCTTACAAATTCATCTCAAAGAACTTTTCTGAGAACACCAAATTAAACCAGTTGTGTAGACAAAAGCTATAAAAATAATGCTTGGAGATCCCCCTGTTCATGTGCAAACAGTCTGTTGTTGTGCCGGTCCAAGCATAATAAGTCACCACCCCCTCCAGCTTTCTCGCGTGGAATTTTGAATATATGGTTGCATTCTTACATCAGCTCACCCTGACTTCACGAAGAAAATTCCCAAGGGGGCTGTCAGGAAAAATTGTGGGTAAGGTAACAGGGAAAATCTGTTGGCATTCAGTACATGAATCTCACCACTAAAAAATCTCAGGACAGTTTTATGCATGTGTGAAAGCACCTAAAAATAGATTTACAGAAACTCTCCTTGCCAAGTCAAGCATAGCTTTAAAACATGTAATTGAATGGAACACACTTGTTTATGCACTTTCTTGTCTTCTGAACCCTTAAAGAACTTTACAGTCCATGCTATACACCACATTATTCATACTCTCTCTTAAAAGCCCAGTTTGAGGTATCTTGCCCAAGGATACTTTAACATGTGAAGTGGAGGAACAGAGAGAAATAACCCTGATGATCCTCTAATTAGAGGATGGCCTGCTCTAACACTCAGTAGCTATGAGGGAGACTTTTTTATTTTTTGTAGAGATGTTCAATTTCGATTTAAGAGATGGAGTGTGTTCTTTTTAAAATCATTAATGTCTACAAAGTGACTAAATTAAATAATTTGATAAATGTTTTATATATATTTTTGATATATTTTTTGTGTGTGTTTTGAGTGTTTCAAAACAATTCCTTGTCTGATGTATTGATATTATTTAAGAGGTGTCTGCCCTTAACAAACCTTTCTATTTGAACCTTAGGAAACATGCAGTGGCGTCACAACAGGCTGCCAGGCTGAATGCATGAATTATGGATGTACTATAAGTTGTGTGCGTGTGTATTTGAAGAAATAAGCAGAGAGTTTTGTGTCAGTTTATGTGTGAAGAGAATCAGAGGGTGTAGCTGGTCTCTTTAACCCAGCAGGGTTGTCACAAAAGGTCTCATTACTCTACTTCTATCCAACCAGCTGCTTCTCCACACATCCACCTTCGGGGAATAAAGGCAGCATGGGGGCTTTGATACAGAGCTGGGGGGATGCTGCGAGGGGGGGAATTCTGGGAGTCAAAGCACATTCACACCTTTAATACGCACATGCATTAACATTACCCACAGTGCTGCAGGTTGGGCTTGGGCTGCTGCTGACTGTTCATTGTACCCACTCACCAGCTGAGTTGGATCAGTGATGGGGTCAGTTTTATTTAAAGCGCTCAGAGTTAGAGGATGAGTCAGATTCCAAGTCATTACGTTACAGAGCCGTCATCAGAGAATCACAGAGCACTGATTTTACAAATGAATCAGGGTTTTTACCAATAACTGATTTGATCAAAGTAAAACGGTTGGTGTGCAGTTTGTGTGTGTGAATGGGTCACTGCATGTATGTGACGTTGCAGGAGTGGACAAAGTAAAACATAGCTGATTATATAATTACTACATCTCTTTATATTTGTTGCCACCCATGTCCTGAAAGCAGCTTCAAGTGTAGGAATGTGAATACATAAGATTCAACAGAGACTTTTTTTATTTTTTTAAATAAGGATCTTGTAAAAAGTGGTTTATACAAGTAATAGAGTCCTTGCACAAATGGAGTATTTCCATCAAGGAACTGTTCACTACAAATGAAGGCCATAGGGATTAGATTCTACAGCTGGTTAGAAATGGGAAAGGGGTGCCAATAGCACCTATGATCAGTACAAAATGTAGCATGTCGGCTTCAGAAAGGGCAGATGATATTGCGTCACTAAGACAAATGTCATGTGATGAAGAAGCAAATCCAATCCCAAAGTTTGAAATAGTTATTATTGATTTCCTGATTAAAGCCATGACTTTACCCCGCTGTTCACACAAAAACCCTCTTATGCAGTCATATTAGGCACCATTATCATCTTGAATTATGGGAACCCAAGGGTGCATCTGATTTCCTGGAATGGCCTCACACTCCCTTATTGCATTGCATGGTTATTGTACTCCCCTGCAGCGCAATCATCAGACCTAATGACTCCTGGTAGACTGCTTGCTGCACCAGCTCAGATTTGTCCATGAAGTTGACAGCTGGTCACAGATTATGGCTCTTCCACCAAATTTAAATCCATCTGGATGAGAGGAGAGGCCTGGAATAGTGATCAGATCGGTGACTTTTCGATGCAGGTCATTCAATTTTAAAAGACTCTTAGACATAGATTTAGTATAACTTATGGTATATATGAAATAACTTTAATAATTTTGTAATAGAAACCTAAATACTAAATACATTAAGTGCTGAACTTACACAAAGCAGGAATATTTTGAGAGAAAGATGTTTGAAGCAATATTGTCAAATCTGAATCAGGAAATGTATCCTGGCTGCTATTCCCAGGTATACTGGTAAAATCCGATAGAGGATGATGAAGTGCCATCCCAAAGTTTTTAACTTGATAGATGGTGGATACTTTATTGATCTCGATGGTAATTCAAAACATCCAGTAGCATCTTACAAGACATATGACATGAGACATTTGTTATTTCAGACAAATGTGCACAACTATTTGACGAACTATACTTAAAGAAGGAATTTGATCTAGAGGTCGCCCTTGAGCACTGGTATGACCAAAACAAACCAACATTTGGTGTTTAGCCGCACCTCCATGATCCCTAAGCTTCCGCTCTCTTTCAGCGACACAGCTCCATCCCCCTCCCCTCACGTTCGGCTAATGTAAGTACACTTCAGTTAGCGTGTAGCATCACATTGCAGATAGACTGTCACATAGCCAGACATTCCCCAGTGTTGTTGACTTTAGCAACAACACAGCCAGTGGGACTCGCGTTTCCCTCTCATTGTAGTCATGACTCAGAGTGTACACTAAATTTCTGCTCCATTTATGTGTAATATGTAGCACGTCTTCCTTTACATGTTCTTATTTTGTTCAAATAACGCTCCACTACCTTCATATATTGATTTTATTTGGTAATTTTACAAAGAACGGTAGCAAATATCTATATCTATAGCGCTGTTTCCCTTTGTAATCAGTTTTATAAAGAAAACTCAGATGGCAGTTCAGTTTCAACATGCAGGAATTCAAATCCAATTGACCCAATCAAACTTTAGCTACCTCAAGCATGTTTCACTTGGTGTTTTAGGAGTGCCATCAAGCTAATAATTATGTAACATAGATTAAGGTCATTCAGCAGATTGAAGATATAACTACTAGCCAGAAGCAGCCAGGGATGTCAGACGGTGTATGTGTGTGTGTGTGTGTGTGTGTGTGTGTGTGTGTGTGTGTGTGTGTGTGTGTGTGTGTGTGTGTGTGTGTGTGTGTGTGTGTGTGTGTGTGTGTGTGTGTGTGTGTGTGTGTGTGTGTGTGTGTGTGTGTGTGTGTGTGTGTGTGTGTGTGTGTCTGTTGTGTTCAGATCAGCCTCTGACTGAACTCATCACTCACTAGAGACGATGGTTCATTCTGTTATTTCCCCGCAGTCTTCCTTTTTTTCTTCTCCGCTATGTATTTTCATGCAGTAGTGTAGGCTAAATTTCCACCTCAGCTAACAGTCAACCTGGACGAGGAGAGACTAATTACATTATAACAACCAGCAGTGGAGGTTGGCACCTCTGTGGTTCCCTTCTGCAGATGGGTTGGGAGTGAGATTGAACATACTGTACATCCACTTTTTTAACCCGAAAATGTTGCTAAATGGCTCTAGGTTAGAGCAGACTCCCTCATGGCTCTGGGCATATAGTCCTCTCTAAACTCGACCCCCTACTATAGCTTTCAAAGCTCCTCTGCCTCTGTAGCTTTCTGTCGGCAAGCGGCAGCTCTGCCTGTCTTCACCCGGTCCTACACACACAATGCAATGCAAAGCATCTGAAACATGCATTTCAATGAGTGTTTTGTTTCTGAAGAGTTTCAAAGAATTTTGCCTAAAATGTGTTAATTTAGTACACAGACAAAAAGGATTCAAGATACAGTACATTTATGGGTGCTTTGAACTAACCAGCAATGTGTCTGGACCATAATGTTGCCATCCATGTATTTTTGCAAGTTAGACTGTGCATGAATTTGCATGCATAGTTTACATTTTGACTCTTTTTGTGTCATGTTTTGTAAAACATTTAGAACTGTGTAAAATGCTTCCTCTATGCTGAATCCTCCTCTCTCCTTGCTCAGGCTCTCCGGTCTACAGCTGCAGTTCAGAGTAGACGAAGGCTCCTGAGACCGGGAGAGAAGCGCTGGTTCCTGCGTTACCTGGCCCTCCACACCATGCACATTGACATCTGGGACAGCAACTCATTACTCCTCATAGGCTCTACTGCCATCGAGCTCAAGGTAAATGAAAACAACAACTTTGGTGTCTTTCATTACGAGATCTTCCCAGATTAAAAAAACCCACCACCACCAACTAAAAAAAAAAAAAAAAAAAAG